>NC_090254.1:28307889-28310389 GCF_037325665.1 Littorina saxatilis
TGACGGCATCAACATGTGGGACGCCATCAGTACCGGAAGTGCGTCACCGAGGTCAGAGTTCATCTATAACCTGGATGACATGTTCCTTCCCGGTGAAGGTCACGCGGGAATCAGGTGAGTGGGTGAAGACAGAAGAGCTGTGAGACATTATACGTTATTCGTGGTTTTGTTTGACCAAATCAAGACATCTTACACAGTTCGAGACAGTCAGTGTTCCTCAGAGACCGCGCCTGTAGGCTACAGCGGCTGGTATTGTCTGACAATATGTCACGCCTTGTACATCACAGACAAGGCGACTACAAGCTGATCGTAGGCTTCCCAGGCCTGTACAGCGGCTGGTATTGTCTGACAATATGTCACGCCTTGTACATCACAGACAAGGCGACTACAAGCTGATCGTAGGCTTCCCAGGCCTGTACAGCGGCTGGTATTGTCTGAAAATATGTCACGCCTTGTACATCACAGACAAGGCGACTACAAGCTGATCGTAGGCTTCCCAAGCCTGTACAGCGGCTGGTATTGTCTAACAATTATGTCACTCCTTGTACATCACAGACAAGGCGACTACAAGCTGATCGTAGGCTTCCCAGGCCTGTACAGCGGCTGGTACCTCCCCAATCAGACACAGGACAGCGTGGCCGGTCAGAAGGTTATGGCCGCTATCAACGCTTCGTACCAGCCAGATGGGCGTCCACTTAAGCCCTTCACCTTGGAGAACCCGCAGGGCTGGGACGATGAGCCTCACCTGTACAACCTGAAAGGTGGGTTTGGGTATGAGGCAGCTGACACGATGCGATAATTAAGTGCGATTATATCCTTTTGTGCGTTGCTGTCACATACCCGCTAGAACACTTCTTCTGAAGACTCCAGGGCCGAGGTGCACGAAGCAAAAATAGGTGCCACCCAAATGGGAGAGGATAAACCGCGGAGTCTGATTCGTTGAGATCACAACAAATCTCAATTTGAACCAATACAACACCGCGGCTGGCTCCCACCCGGTAGGTATCTTTCTCGTGCACCTCAGCCTTGGTCGCATTGTAAGCTAGAACATGGCCAAGATCAATCATAAGTAAACGGAGAGTAAAGACTTTTTCGAATGATTTTTAGAACTTGAATAAAGTGCAATGTCTCACTGTTAAAGGCACACCAAGGCATGGCAATCGTAGTAGTTATCGTTAGATGTGGCTGTGGTATCCACATTTATCAGTCACAATGTCGAAAAAGGAGGAATATGTTTCCGCCTTTTGAGACATTGTGACTGATAAATGTGGATACCACAGCCACATCTAACGATAACGAATTTATTGCGTTTTGTTTTGGACAGTTTCGTGCATCCTTTTTCAAAATAAACAAGATAAGGCTCTTCCGTAAACCTCCTGTCGGTAGCTGCTGAGGAGTCTTCTTTGGGATCGCCTCAAGGTCTCGGTCAACCAAGACTATGGCATACTCGTAGCAAAGCCGCCGAATGGTACTGTAAACCAAGAATAGTGACGTAAGAGAATAGAATGTCGTCTTTTGATTTAGAACGTGACATGTTTCAGAACTTCTTCTCGACAACTCGGATGGTTGTTTTCACTGAACCATGGACATTGAAGTGATCAGAATTTCAGAGAATTGTCTTTTACTTTCACAGAACTGTCCCTGCTGAAAGACTTGCGATTATGTAACAATGCGTGAGTCGCAATGATCCAAGTAGGAATTATGCACAGTGAATGTGACTCAACTCTTCCTCTTCCAGTTCCAGTCTCTCCCTTTCATTCCCTCTGTTTTCTTCATCAAGTCGTCAGGTCAGTTACGTTTTAACTTGATCTCAGGGCTGGTGCAATGTAAACCATTGTGCCTGCAAACACTTTTGCTTCTATCTCGCTAGGGGGTGAAATCTCTTTCAAATTGTAGTCAAAGTTATCTAGTTCTCACAAGTGTCTGCTGCTTGTGTCTCTTGTTGTTTTTCTGCTAAATTGCCATTCAATGCAACCCCCGTCGGTAAGACTTCAGATCCAATACTGCGTACCAAAAGATTGGGCATGCTTTTCTCTTTTTTGACGATTTGCCTTTTTGCTTGTTGTGTACTCAATTCTTCATCAAAGAATGTTTATGGAAAATATCTCGCTCCACTATTGTTTAAGTGACCGTCTAAAGATGGCGCCCATAAGTGATTAGTCACTTCCTGCGAGATATCACTTGGCTATGACGACTTCCTGCGATATATCAATTGATATAGGGTGCATGTTTGACCAATGGTAAGTTACAGTTTCGTCATGTGACCCGTAAAAACGCAATAACAGATTATATAAGCACTCTTTCTTGTTTAATAACAAATAACAACAGTAATGTGATACGATGATGCTTTCCATGTCAATTATGCATTGGCTCCAATGTGGGATAAGACCTATCCTCCACATTGACAAATACAAAAAGTCACCTCGACAGTAGAGCAGCAACTGTCTCAATCTAACTAAAATCGATCGATGCATACTTGTATTTTTGACGAAAATATGAC
>NC_090254.1:28315389-28332463 GCF_037325665.1 Littorina saxatilis
TGTATTCTTGACGTGGTGTAAATGTGGTGCAGATTAATTTTGTTTGTTTGTATCCCTTTGCATTATTTTGATATGTCAGCTTCAATGTGTTTTTATTCATTTGATATTCGTAAAGATCATGTAGTAGTTGCGATAATATATGATTAATCTCTACATGTATAACCTTTTATTCGCGTTTTGTTTCGTGTCGGTTTACGATTGTCATAGTATCCATCTTAATACATGTTTAGTTTTAGCAGGGACAGATTGTAAGACTAGGCGTCAGCCTAAAATCTCCATCCTTGAGTAATAAAGTTCGTTCGTTCGCTCTCTCTCTCTCTCTCTCTCTCTCTCTCTCTCTCTCTCTCTCTCTCTCTCTCTCTCTCTCAAGACGCCTATCCTCTTCGTTCCGGTCTGTCTGTTCATTCCTATGTTTGCATGGTTAGTTCTTTTTACATTATTTTGTTGACCAAATGTTTCAAATAGACTGGAAAACGAGACGACGGTGATGGTGTGTGTGTGTGTGTGTGTGTGTGTGTGTGTGTGTGTGTGTGTTTTCACCTTTGTTTTTGCTGCATGGGGAAACCAGTCTCCAACCCTTAATTTGACACGTGAACTTGTTTCAGTTCAGTAAGCAAGAGGGGGATAATTCCTTTCAGAGATCAATACAAGTCTACTCACAAAACAGAGTTGTCTCTCTTGCTACACTGCTTCTTTTCATCGCATTCATTTGCTATTATTTTGTATCAACAAAGCAAAACCATTTCTTATAGGTTTGTCTTCATGACTTTAGTGATTTGTAAATCAAATTATGTTTTACACAGGCATAGTCACGTGATTCACAGTAACAACGACATGCTACTTGAGAGACATACCTTTGACACAGGCTCATATTGGATTGGATTGGATTGGATAAGATTTACAGTCCAGTGAGGTTACCCTCATGGAAATTCGGGCTGCTTTCTCCCCGGGGAAAGCGAACTGCCATACATACGGCGCTACCCATATTTTTTTTCCTGCATGCGTGTATTCATGTTTCCTGAGACTTAATGCCGTGTGAGATGGAATTTGTTTTACTTTATTCCAAGTCCCACGGGTATTTGATGGACATTTTTATCTATGCCTATACAATTTTGCCAGGAAAGACCCTTTTGTCAATCGTGGGATCTTTAACGTGCACACCCCAATGTAGTGTACACGAAGGGACCTCGGTTTTTCGTCTCATCCGAAAGACTAGCACTTGAACCCACCACCTAGGTTAGGAAAGGGGGGAGAAAATTGCGGCCTGACCCAGGCCTGAACACGCAACCTCTCGCTTCCGAGCGCAAGTGCGTTACCACTCGGCCACCCAGTCCCGCATCCAGTTTCCATGAATGAATTTCACCAAAATTAATGAACAATTCCTTCAACAATCCCCAAGCGCATCCCAACTATCCCCAACACCACCACCACCAACACCACCACCAAAATCAACCACCACCACCATAACAACATCATTATTAATTCATGCAAATGTCACTGACAGTGTCAAACAAAAACCACCCAACATAAGGTTAAGGCTTTCAGTATGACACATGTATACTAATGTTCCGTATTATACCTCTTGATGAAAAATAAGAGCAAAGGATGCAGTCATACGTCCTGCGAAATATTCAAGAAGTACGAGAAACAGATTATTACTGTATCTTACAGTCGGTGACTCATACATGGAAATGAACAATCGTCACTCCACACAAACATATTCATAATTGTGTGTTTTCCATCAAAACAGCGTCCGAACAAAGATCATACATATTCGTTGTCTTTTATGTGATGGGGTGAAGTAGTGAAGAAGAAGTAGGGGTGCTCAGGCAGGAAGCATTCACATAGAGACGCCAAGTCAGGGGTTGTAGTAACGTGACTGACTTTATTTCAACGATACCAGAAGTCAGTTAGTGCAGCATACAACAAAATACGTCCACTCTCTCTCGCGTCTTTCAGAGTACTGTTCTCTCCGTTCTCTCTCACACCCTAGCAGGTGACTGGACATGTGCATCTCAACATTTAACTTAGAACAGATAATGGCATTACACAAAACATAAAGCGATCGGCAACATGAACTACATACACTAGACTGGACAATGACAAAACTTTACTCTATAATTGGTGACTGGTCACCTTGTCACATTTACATTCAGTGACAAAGGTTCATACCTCTCGAGCAAAAGTGTTCTACAAGGTCATCGTTCATACAAAATGTTCTACATTTTATAGGCGATGTAATACTTCGAATTCTCGACTCGGGTACTTTAGGTGATTTTTGGTACATATGTTTCATTTTATTTTCCTTATCCCAGCGAAGCTGGAGGTATCCTGTGAACGCTATACTGTAATCGACTTGAGAAATGTGCATACCGAATAATACATGATAAAGAAGGATTCGTTGTGCCCGGCTACGTGCTATGTACAGGTGGAGATGGAAGTTCACCAAAAATTGGGACCATACTAACAAAAATACGGTGGGTGCAATAGTCGCCCCCATTTTTTCAGCAAACGCCACCCAAGGCCGTTTTGGACGGGTAGAAATTCCGTAGTTTCCAAGTCTATGGATAAAGCTCGCGTAAGAAGAATACGTCACGGTCGAAAGTCTTTGACGTCAATTAATGCATCATGACGTCATGCCTCCCTGACGTCTTTCTCTCTCGCGCAGTGTGTGTGTTTGTGTTCATTTTGTGCACATGTGTTAGTGTTACTGTGTGTGTGTGTGTGTGTGTATGTGTGTGTGTGTGTGTGTGTGTGTGTATGTGTGTGCGCACGCGTGCGTGAGTCTGTACTCGTATGTGTGTGGTGTGTGTGTGTGTATTTGTGTGTGTGTGTGTGTGTGTGTGTGTGTGTGTGTGCGCACGCGTGCATGAGTCTGTACTCGTGTGTGTGTAAATGTGTGTGTGGGTATAAGTGTATGTGTGTGCGTGCATGTATGTGTGTTTGTTTGTAAAGGTGTGTATGTCCGTCTGTCCATAATGCGTATGGGTGTGTGTTTTGTGTGTATGAAGTTTTTTGTGAGAGTGAGTGAGTGCGTGTTAGTGAGTGTGTGCATGTGTGTGTGTGTGACTTGGGGTGTGTGTGTGTGTGTGTGCGTGTGTGTGTGCGTGTGTGTGTGTGTGTGTGTGTGTGTGTGGGTGTGTGTGTTTGAGAGAGAGAGAGTGTGTGTGTGTGTTAATGTGTGTGTGCATGAGTTTGTGTGTATGTTTGTGTGTGTATGAGTGTGTATATGTGTTTGTTTGTAAAGGTGTGTGTGTCCGACTGTGTATGTGCGTATTTGTTTGTGCGTATGTACAGTGTGTGTGTGTGTGTGTGTGTGTGTGTGTGTGTGTGTGTGTGTGTGTGTGTGTCTGTCTGTCTGTCTGTTTGTATAAGAGAGAAAGAGAGAGAGAAAGAGAGAGAGAGAGAGAGAGAGAGAGAGAGAGTGGGTGGGTGTGTGTATGTGTGTGTGTGCGTAAGTGTATGTGTGTGTGTATGTGTGTTTGTTTGTAAAGGTGTTTATGTCCGTCTGTCTATATGTGCGTATGGGGGTGTGTTTTGTGTGTATGAAGTGTGTGTGAGAGAGTGAGTGAGTGCGTGTGAGTGAGTGTGTATGTGTGTACGTGTGTACGTGTGTGACTTGGGGTGTGTGTGTGTGTGTGAGTGCGTGTGCGTGTGTGTGTGTGTGTGTGTGTGTGTGTGTTCGTGTGTGTGTGTGTTTGAGAAAGAAAGAGAGAGAGTAAGAGAGAGGTTTGTCTTTCGCTGGGGTATGCAGTGCCTTGGCGTTGCACATCTACTTAATTTGTTGTTGTTGTTGTTGTGGTTGTGGTTCTTGTTGTTGTTGTTGTTGTTGTTGTTGTTGTTGTTGTTCTTCTTCTTCTTCTTCTTCTTCTTCTTCTTCTTCTTCTTCTTCTTCTTCTTCGTCTTTGAGATAACGACGTCATGGATGGGACAGTGACGAGGTCGTTGCAGTGTCTGTGATGGAAGTCCGAGAACTGACTGTGGTCATCTGTCGCTGTCGTGGTGAGGACCCTGTCCCGGATACTTGAGGTCCTGCTGGGATACACAGACAGACAGTCAGACAGAAAGGCAGACAGTCAGACAGAAAGGCAGACAGATTGATGCATCCAGATACGTATAAATGCACATTCATTCACACAACTTTTAACGCGCGCATACATACGCACATCCACACATTTAAGCACACACACTCACACACACACACAAACACACACACACACACACACACACACACACACACACACACACACACACACACACACACATAAAAACAACAACACCAATAACAAAACCAAAAACTACAACCAACGAACACAACAAACACTAACAAATACAAAATAACAGAACCACACACAAAAAGACAGAAACAGGAAAACAAGTCGCGTAAGGCGAAAATACAATATTTAGTCAAGTAGCTGTCGAACTCACAGAATGAAACTGAACGCAATGCCATTTTTCAGCAAGACCGTATACTCGTAGCATCGTCAGTCCACCGCTCATGGCAAAGGCAGTGAAATTGACAAGAAGAGCGGGGTAGTAGTTGCGCTAAGAAGGATAGCACGCTTTTCTGTGCCTCTCTTTGTTTTAACTTTCTGAGCGTGTTTTTAATCCAAACATATCATATCTATATGTTTTTGGAATCAGGAACCGACAAGGAATAAGATGAAAGTGTTTTTAAATTGATTTGGACAATTTAATTTTGATAATAATTTTTATATATTTAATTTTCAGAGCTTGTTTTTAATCCGAATATAACATATTTATATGTTTTTGGAATCAGCAAATGATGGAAAATAAGATAAACGTAAATTTGGATGGTTTTATAAATTTTTTTTTTTTTTTACAATTTTCAGATTTTTAATGACCAAAGTCATTAATTAATTTTTAAGCCACCACGCTGAAATGCAATACCGAAGTCCGGGCTTCGTCGAAGATTACTTGACCAAAATTTCAACCAATTTGGTTGAAACATGAGGGCGTGACAGTGCCGCCTCAACTTTCACGAAAAGCCGGATATGACGTCATCAAAGACATTTATCAAAAAAATGAAAAAAACGTTCGGGGATATCATACCCAGGAACTCTCATGTCAAATTTCATAAAGATCGGTCAAGTAGTTTGGTCTGAATCGCTCTACACGCACGCACGCACGCACGCACACACGCACGCACACACGCACACACATACACCACGACCCTCGTTTCGATTCCCCCTCGATGTTAAAATATTTAGTCAAAACTTGACTAAATATAAAAAGGAAGAGGAAATCTTGAGTTTTTATATTTAACACTCATCTCACCGTATATTATGCGAGCTCTCGCAAAGACTTCTCGTTTTTCGACACGCCGTTCCTGTCAAATAATACAGAAAACTAAATCTGTGATCACCTGTCTAGATATTTCCGTTTGAGTGTACATAAAATTAGCTAAGTACCTGCGAAGATAATTTATCTGAAAGAGAAACATACACATAGATATGTGCGTAAGTAGGACAGGCACATGCAAGATGTATAAAAGTAGGTAAGGACATTTTCAGTGAAGTTTGAATTTGATTTGTTTGTGTATTCTGTATCATTGTACTCTTGGATATCCCACAAAAGAAATAGTAAGAACACACACACACACACACACACACACACACAGACACACACGCACGCACACACACACACATACACACACAAATACACACACACACATACACACACACACACATACACACACACACACACACACACACACACACACACACACATGCACGCACGCAATACTTGAATACTCACAAATCTCAGTTGTTCACGAAGTTTGTCAATCACTCGTGTATAGGAAGCAGATTTAGCCTTGAAGTAGAGGACTCCGAGTCTGAAAAAGTAAACCACATCAAAAACATCCGAGAAAATTACTGGACCGATCTTCATGAAACTCTTCATAACAAGAAATTCCTCCGAGGTAGGAAAAACACCCCCGTCAGAGAACTCAGAACTTTATTACATGCGGAGAGAGAGAGAGAGCACCTTATTGAGCTTTAGTATGGAGCATTTAACTGAGTATACGGGCCAAGGCTATCACGTTCACAGCTAAACTTATATAGCCTATGATTACAGCCCGTATAGCTCAGACGTCACGTGACGGAAAGAATGTTATCACACCATTGAAATGACATTCTTTCCGTCCTCTATAGGCGACGAAATAGGTCAAATTTTGTGCACTTTTTAGTGGAAAATGCTTCGACGCCGGAGCGGGTACTGGACCCAGTGCCGTTGTAGTGCAAGTGCACTACAAAAGCAGTGTGTAGTGCACTTGCACTACAACGGCACTGGGTCCAGTACCCGCTCCGGCATGGAAGCATTTTCCACTAAAAAGTGCACAAAATTTGACCTATTTCGTCGCCTATAGAGGACGGAAAGAATGTCATTTCAATGGTGTGATAACATTCTTTCCGTCACGTGACGTCTGAGCTATACGGGCTGTAATCATAGGCTATATAAGTTTAGCTGTGAACGTGATAGCCTTGGCCCGTATACTCAGTTAAATGCTCCATACTAAAGCTCAATAAGGTGCACCGAGAGAGAGAGAGAGAGAGAGAGAGAGAACTCAGAACTCAGAACTCAGAACTCAGAAATTTTATTGTAAACCACACTGTTGTGTTTGTACAAGGGGGGAGTAGAGTTTCCATTCAATGTATACTCTCTCACAAACAAGTAAGAACAAGTGCATAATACAGTGCTAAGGGTTGGAACATAGCGATCGAAAATCATTTACACACATTCATTTTAGCCTAGCAGTTGCTGTCGATGCCTGAATGCATAAAATGTATACCGGGAGAGTGCCCGCAACCTACTTTTGTTTTGTGTTAGTAGTATCTGCATTGACGAGTTTTCTAGTTGACCGATTTCAAAGACATTTCCTAGGTAAGTTTCTCTTATATCAGAGTATACTGGACACTTAAAAAGAAAGTGGTGCTCGTTTTCGTGACCAATATTCCACAGAGAGAGAGAGAGAGAGAGAGAGAGAGAGAGAGAGAGAGAGAGAGAGAGAGAGAGACAGAGACAGAGACAGAGAGACAGAGAGACAGGGAGACAGGGAGACAGAGAAACAGAGAAACAGAGAGACAGTCAGAAGTCAGAAGTCAGAAGCCAGAAGCCAGAAGCCAGAAGTCAGAAGCCAGAAGCCAGAAGTCAGAAGTCAGAAGTCAGAAGTCAGAAGTCTGAAGTCTGAAGTCAGAAGTCAGAAGTCTGAAGTCTGAAGTCTGAAGTCAGAAGTCTGAAGTCAGAAGTCAGAAGTCAGAAGCCAGAAGCCAGAAGCGAGAAGCCAGAAGTCAGAAGTCAGAAGTCTGAAGTCTGAAGTCAGAAGTCAGAAGTCAGAAGTCTGAAGTCTGAAGTCTGAAGTCTGAAGTCAGAAGTCAGAAGTCAGAAGTCAGAAGCCAGAAGTCAGAAGCCAGAAGCCAGAAGTCAGAAGTCAGAAGTCAGAAGTCAGAAGTCTGAAGTCTGAAGTCTGAAGTCAGAAGTCTGAAGTCAGAAGTCAGAAGTCAGAAGTCAGAAGCCAGAAGCCTGAAGCCTGAAGCCTGAAGTCTGAAGTCTGAAGTCAGAAGTCTGAAGTCTGAAGTCTGAAGTCTGAAGTCAGAAGTCTGAAGTCTGAAGTCTGAAGTGAGAAGTCAGAAGTGAGAAGTGAGAAGTGAGAAGTCTGAAGTCTGAAGTCAGAAGTCAGAAGTCAGAAGTCTGAAGTCTGAAGTCAGAAGTCAGAAGTCAGAAGCCAGAAGCCAGAAGCCAGAAGTCTGAAGTCTGAAGTCTGAAGTCAGAAGTCAGAAGTCAGAAGTCAGAAGTCTGAAGTCTGAAGTCAGAAGTCAGAAGTCTGAAGTCTGAAGTCAGAAGTCAGAAGTCAGAAGTCTGAAGTCTGAAGTCTGAAGTCTGAAGTCAGAAGTCAGAAGTCTGAAGTCTGAAGTCAGAAGTCAGAAGTCAGAAGTCTGAAGTCTGAAGTCAGAAGCCAGAAGCCAGAAGCCAGAAGTCTGAAGTCTGAAGTCTGAAGTCAGAAGTCAGAAGTCTGAAGTCTGAAGTCAGAAGTCAGAAGTCAGAAGTCAGAAGTCAGAAGTCAGAAGTCAGAAGTCAGAAGTCAGAAGTATGAAGTCTGAAGTCAGAAGTCAGAAGTCAGAAGTCTGAAGTCAGAAGTCTGAAGTCAGAAGTCAGAAGTCAGAAGTCAGAAGTCTGAAGTCTGAAGTCAGAAGTCAGAAGTCAGAAGTCAGAAGCCAGAAGCCAGAAGTCAGAAGTCAGAAGTCAGAAGTCAGAATGTTTATTCGCGTAAAGGGTACGTCGAGGTTGGTGGCAGTGAGAATGGTTATTTCCCTTTGACCATTAATATGTCACTCTTAATCTTAATCCACCAATAACTCCCTAACCGTGTGTTTGACTGGTCCCAATTTTTGTAAGGACCGTCTCAGGAATGTATAGAACCTGTTCACCAAGTTTGGTGACGATCGGTCCGTTCATTCTTGAGATCTATATGCGAACACAAACAAACAAACAAACAAACAAACAAACAAACAAACAAACACATACGGATACTTGAGGTCCTGCTGGGATACACAGACAGAAGTCAGAAGTCAGAAGTCAGAAGTCTGAAGTCAGAAGTCAGAAGTCAGAAGTCTGAAGTCTGAAGTCAGAAGTCAGAAGTCTGAAGTCAGAAGTCAGAAGTCAGAAGCCAGAAGTCAGAAGTCAGAAGTCAGAACGTTTATTCGCGTAAAGGGTACGTCGAGGTTGGTGGCAGTGAGAATGGTTATTTCCCTTTGACCATTAATATGTCACTCTTAATCTTAATCCACCAATAACTCCCTAACCGTGTGTTTGACTGGTCCCAATTTTTGTAAGGACCGTCTCAGGAATGTATAGAACCTGTTCACCAAGTTTGGTGACGATCGGTCCGTTCATTCTTGAGATCTATATGCGAACACAAACAAACAAACAAACAAACAAACAAACACATCGAGTGAAACCTATACACACCCCTATACCGGGGGTGTAAAAATGCTTACAGATGATATCGTCAGACCATTAATTTTTTTTCCGATACATGTCTTTGATGATGTAATATCCCGCTTTAACTCTAAGTTGAGGCGGCACTGTCACGCCCTAATTGTTCGATTAAATTGATTCATATTATTGTCAAGCATTATTCGACGAAGCCCGGACTACAGGATTAGATTTTTAAGCTTGGAAGCACAGCAATTAACTCATGAGTTTGGTCGTTAAAAATATAAAAATTCTGATTACAATAAAAATGTTATTAATCGATCATCTTATTTTTTTTATCCTTTCCTGAATAAACAAAAACAAATATTGATATGCCCTGTTTACCGTGAAAATGTTCTCACAATTAAAGAAATTAGGTAAATTAGGCAGTTTATTTATTTTATTTTATTTATTTACGAGGATTTATATCGCTCACGTATCTCACCACACAAGGCGACTCAAGGCGCATGTTACCTATTAATGCCGTGTGAGATGGAATTTTTTACACAATATATCACGCATTCACATCGGCCAGTAGATCAACAGCCTATAGGCGCTGTATCCACCTTTCACGGACTATTATTCCAGGTCACACGGGTATTTTAGTGGACATTTTTTATCTACGCCTATACAATTTTGCCAGGAAAGACCCTTTTGTCAATCGTGGGATCTTTAACGTGCAGTACGTTCGCATTCTTCACGGAGACGAGCTGGACCTGTCGCAGTCTTCAGATTCATGATAGCGAAGCCTTGATTAGTACCCGTAGTCTCGGTGTTGGCTGCTTTTTTGTGTGTGATGATCTTTTAGTTTCAGACCGACAGATTGACTAAATGTTTTCATATCGCTTTACGCGATTCGTTTTCAATTCCGAAGAAAATTTGAATCACACACCAACGCCCTAGCCAAATCATTTACTAATATACTTTAAGGTTCAAATATACGCACAGGAGAAAGAGAATGACGGGAATGACGATTGCTGGTGTTGACACGTAGACAATGACGTCACGAATCCAGGTGGGTAGATCGCCCACTCGTGACGTCAGAATCTCAAACACGTGATCCTCTGCTTTGAAGGGACCGCAGTCTGTTGACGGCTTCAGTCTGTAGACAGTGTACAACATAATCAGAGCATGTATTCTTTCTATGCGTTAAGCCAGTAACTATAAATGCAGATTGCTGGAAAATTAAAGTTTATCTTTGCTTATGTTGAAGGGACATGAACAGGCAACAACCAACTAATCCTGTTTTGAAGTTCTCCTCAATGGGTGAGGGCCGGAAGAAAATACAAATGACTGCATGCATGCTCATTCTGTCACTTTTCGGTAAATACAGTTTTTACAAAATAGGACTTTCCTAGTCTTGGTCGCGTTCCGGAAGGTTTGAGTTCACCGAGATGCTGAGATGATCGACGTCTTTTGATGACGTAGCTCGTTGCGCTGTGACGTATTATTGACTACCACGATACGCGGTTGATCAACATGGAGTTGATGACATGAGTTGTTGTGCGTGCTTCGGAAAGCGTGGAAACGTAAACAATTATTGTTGCAACATCGGTCCAGGTAAGCCAATCGATGATTCATTTTCCCGTCCACCCGTTTGACAAGAGAAGGCATTGTGTAAGTTGTTTTTGGGTAAATGAATGGTGAAGGGCAGTATTGTGATAACCGTCTAACCGATAACAGTATATGGAATAGTCAAGTGCAATGTTAGGTGTTCGTTTGTTTGTCCTGTTACGTGTGATTTCACAGTAGATTAGGAAAATGTTTTGCAAATGATGTTTAGTGAGATGCGCTGTGTACGAGCATATGTTACCGTTGATGTTACAGCGGCATGCTGATCCAATCCAAGGTGGAAGAAGGATGAAGTTCTTATTCCTACTTATGACGTTCCTGAGAACTGCGGTCCCGATTGCCGGTATTACCAGCCCCACGTCGTAACCTCTTGATGGATGCACGACGTCCCGCACGGTTCTCAGACAATGCAAACAAGCTCGAGTTGCGACAGCGTATTCACGCATTCGAGAGATTGTTCAACTCTAATGGCTTCGCATGAACGAGGACAGAACGATAAGTGATACATGTGATCTGATAATGAAACGGAGATAAAAGGAAAACAAGTAGTCGATGAATTGACTATGAACGCATATACGTAAAAGAAACGAGCCAATATTTGTAATCATCAATAAAAGATCTTAAAATAATCGAGAAGCGATTCGTGAAGTGGGTAGGGTGAGAATGTTTTAGACAGGTTTGTTTAATATCACACCCTACGCTACACAGTTCAATTTACTTTTCTTTCTCTTCTATTTGTCCTCCTCTCACACTCACTCAATCACGGCGTACGCCATAGTGAAGAAGCACACAAAGAAGTTGATCAGCAGAATGAACATGAAGAAGTTCCCAGAGCGGGACGCCCGGAAGAACGTTCGAGGAGGTACTTTGCACATGCGCGCCGTGACGTAGCGGAAGTAGAAAACGATGACGAGTTTGACCACGCCCATTGCAGCAAGAAGGGGAGAGAAGAAGAGACCGAGCCAGACAAGTGACTGTCCGTAGATGACGTCAAGCACTTCTGACGCCACAGTAAACTCCCTGTACCCAAGCTTTAAAAAAAACATATACAAAATTATTGTGTTTAAACTGAGCAACAAAATTAATGCACCCATTTTCGTATCCCAATTAAAAAAATCGTTTCCATGTTATTTTATTCAAAGTGTATATGCCATTAAAGGCCCTTTGCTTGGCTATCTGACACACTTTTCGGATCAAAGATTTCTGTTATAGGTATCACGTGACTTCCGCCGAAGTAAGGGTACCCCCAAAATCAACCTGACAAAAACGTCTGGTACCAATTAAAAAATCGACTCAAATACAGAATAGGCTTAACTTGGCAACTTTAACAGTCGAGGGGAACGCCAACTCAATTATCTTTCCAGAACAGGTTGTTTTGTTTTGCTATCTTGCGTATCTTTTGTGTTATGTCATTTTTACTGATGCAGGTGAGGAGCGCATGCGCAGTAGAAAACGAAAGGTTTATGCGTTCATTTTGAGGGGTACCATGACAAACAGCGCTGTATTCCAGCAATGCCTGAATGGACACACACACAAAAAAAACACTCACAGATGTAAAAGCACCACACTTGATGACTGCCGCCCTGAGGAAGTCGAAGAGGAGAGTGGTCAGAAGGATCTGGCCAAGGTCAATGAGAACGACCTTGACCACCTCTTCCCCAACCTCGTTCTCCCAGCAACACACCGCGCGGTTCTTTGTCGCTGTTGACGCCGTCTGCAGAGTGTTGAAGGGGGGGGGGGGGGGGGGGGAGAACAAGTTTAGAAATAGGAAATCACTTTTAAAGTTGACATTACTTTCATTGTCCAATGTCCGTAACAAACATAGAATGAGAGGGAGGTGGGGGCATTAAAAAAATAGTTACACAAGTTCAATGAGGCCACCATTGGCGGTGTTCATTCCACCGTCAGTGACAAACATGAAGAACAAAACAAGTCGCGTAAGGCGAAATTACTACATTGTCATTTAGTCAAGCTGTGGAACTCACAGAATGAAACTGAACGCACTGCATTTTTTCACAATGACCGTAGTCCGCCGCTAGTGCAAAAGGCAGTGAAAGTGACGAGCCTGTTCAGCGCGGTAGCGGTTGCGCTGTGCTGCATAGCACGCTTTACTGTACCTCTCTTCGTTTTAACTTTCTGAGCGTGTTTGTAATCCAAACATATCATATCTATATGTTTTTGGAATCAGGAACCGACAAGGAATAAGACGAAATTGTTTTTAAAACGATTTCGGAAATTAATTTTTAATCATAATTTTTATATTTTTAATTTTCAGAGCTTGTTTTTAATCCGAATATAACATATTTATATGTTTTTGGAATCAGAACATGATAAAGAATAAAATAAAAGTAATTTTGGATCGTTTTATAAAAAAATAATTTGAATTACAATTTTCAGATTTTTAATGACCAAAGTCATTAATTAATTTTTAAGCCTCCATGCTGAAATGCAATGCTGAAATGCAATGCTGAAGGCTGGCCTTCGTCAAAGATTACTTGGCCAAAATTTCAATCAATTTGATTGAAAAATGAAGGTGTGACAGTGCCGCCTCAACTTTTACAAAAAAAACGGATATGACGTCATAAAAGACATTTATCAAAAAAATGAAAACAAATTCTGGGGATTTTATACCCAGGAACTCTCATGTCAAATTTCATAAAGATCGGTCCAGTAGTTTAGTCTGAATCGCTCTACACACACACGCGCACAGACACACACACACACACACACACACACACACACACTCACTCACACACACACACACACACACACACACACACACACACACACACACACACACACACACACACACACACACACACACACACACACACACACACACACACATACACCACGACCCTCGTCTCGATTCCCCCTCTATGTTAAAACATTTAGTCAAAACTTGACTAAATCAAAGAAACTACAATGGGAAGAAGGATAACTTCCTCATTGGGCATGCTTAGAAATGAGAATGGCTAAATATGAGTTATTCCCCTTTGCTGCATGCTGACCAGACTGTCTCCTGCTTTGTTATGACTAGTACAGTCGATCTTTCTCATGTTGTGACTTGCTTTATTTTCACATTTTCGGTATTTAAAACAGCAAACACACACACACACACACACACACACACACACACACACACATACACTGAAGAAGTTTCCATTCTGATTCGGTTATTTTATTTGGTGCTATATGTTTGCTTCACAGTTTCTTTTTTTTACATTGCTTGAGGTATCCCCATTCGCTAAACACATCCATAATGCATGCATGGCTCATTCGAAAGAGGGCAACTGAACAACTGATGCCCAATAGCAATAAATACTGAACAACTGAACAATAAATAGCAATAAAATGATGACAGTGCCAAGTTTTTAAGTACAAAGTGAAATCATGTGACTGGACAAAGGCACAATTACAAAATACAAATAAAAAAATCGTGGCCCATTTTAAATTAAGTTCTCAGCTCATGGGGAAGCATAAGATGACCCTAGAAACCGAAATTAGGAGACCTCCCGCCCCCAGGGCAGACTACAAAAAAAAAAAGGGGGGGGGGTAATTTGTGAAAAAGTATAAAAGGAATCAAAAACTGTATACATGTATTTAGTTAATACCCCAAAAAGTTGTATAGTATATATACAATGTCAGACCCTAAAGAAAGTTTGTTAGTCATTGCTTAGGCAAAACAAAGCAAAATAGTCTGTTTACGGTATCCCGACCAACCCTATTATTTTTTCCCCGCCAACCCTAGACCTTTTTTTTGGCATTTGGAGAAAAAGAAAAAGAAAAAAAATCAATTTTGTTCCTGTTTTTTTGCAAAATAATTTAAAAAGATGGTTATAAAAAAAAAATTAAGAAAAGCCGACCTACCGACCCTCTTTTTGTGTGCCTATGTTACTGTAAACAGACCAAAAGGTACATCAAAAACAACACACCAGGGATGCTACTCTCCCCTTAAAAATAGCCATGGGTCATAGGTGTGACGTTTGAATCTTTTAGCTAAATAAAACCATAGGCAATTGATCGGAAATATCAGGAAAAATCTTACAAGTTTATTATTTGTTTGCTTGGACCAATCCTCTTGCCGAAGTGTTTTACAGTAAAAATTGATTTTACGTCAAAAGTATCACAGGAATATCGAATGTTGAGGTAAGGCTGGGATAGCCAAGTTCAAGAATAACGGAAGGTGACTGTTGAATCTTTTTGAAAATGTATAAAAATATAGATGGTAGGCAATTCAAAATTAAAAAAAGGACGCTCGGAGCATGGACTTTTGAGTCAAAAATTAAAGAAGGCTCTATGAGCCGAGGTACATGTTTTGTCTCTTTTTTTTTATTTTGAATTCCCTACGATCTATATTTTGATACAATTTTGGACCCTCTTTGTACGGAGAGAGTTGGCAATTGTTAATCACATTCTCTCATCTCATCGACTCTCCTTCGGCTCCTTGGTAACATGCGTTCCGTCTCTGCCAGGAATGGACACAGCAGCAGATAACCGGTAAATATGTAACAGGCATAAATGGCAAAATAGCTCGCCTCGCCTGATAATATATGAGACAACTGTTCTATTACAAAGTCTTTCTTGGGAGGCTTGGCTAATTTACTCGCTCGTTTTACACGGGGTTCCATCGTTTTCTTTTCTAATCGGAAAACCTTGCTCCTCAGTTTGTTGACCTTCTGCCGAAGTTCCGCTTCACGAGGGGATGGGGAGGATGACGACTTTGATGCTTTACATCCTATGTCCTCCAGGATCGCCTGAATGTCATCTAAAAAAGAAAACACACACACAAAACACACATAAAATAACATAACCATAACAAGTTACAACCTGGAAGAAATTAAAACATGTGTAATTCAATCACAAAATGAAAATAAACAATAGCGTAGGAAGGCAGGCCAGAAATGAAGTGTATTAGCAACTATGGATTCGATGTGGAACAATGATGGAATTGACCTTGTTTGGTACTGAATGGGTGAGGCCATTAGAACTGTACCCACGGAATACGCGCTATATAAGCTTTATATTGATTGATTGATTGATTGATTAGGACAACAGTACCAGGTAAACTCCTCACACACCATGCCTCTTTCTTTCTTTCTTTATTTGGTGTTTAACGTCGTTTTCAACCACGAAGCTTATATCGCGACGGGGAAAGGGGGGGGGGGGGGGGAGATGGGAATAGAGCCACTTAATTGTTTCTTGTCAAACCATGCCTCTAACAGGATATGTTTCCCATCTTTACGTGTGGGAACTACAGGTACAATTTCATCCATCCATGCATCCGCCCTATACAGCTTCTTCTTCTTCTGCGTTCGTGGGCTGAAACTCCCACGTGCACTCATTTATTTGCACAAGTAGAATTTTATGTGTATGACCGTTTTTACCCCGCCATTTAGGCAGCCATACGCCGCTTTCGGAGGAAGCATGCGGGGTATTTTTGTGTTTCTAAAACCCACCGAACTCTGACATGGATTACAGGATCTTTTTCGTGCGTATTTGGTCTTGTGCTTGCGTGTACACATGAAGGGGGATAAGTCACTAGCAGGTCTGCACATAAGTTGACCTGGGAGATCGGAAACATCTCCACACTTAACCCACCAGGCGGCCGCGACCGGGATTCGAACCCTCGACCTTCCGAGTTAATAGACCGACGTCTTACCACCCCGCCCCAGCGCCCGTCACCCTATACAGCGATTATCAACTATGTAATGGATGGGTTTAAACATTTTTTGATGTCAGGGTGTTCTTCATGGTTAAAAATCTCTTACCTGGTTGAACAATTTGTGTATCAGGCGACAGGTCGGTGCTGGCTTCATTTGTAGCTACCCTTTGCGATGGTGGCTTCCTCCCACTAGCAACCTGCAAATTGCACAGCTCTTTAACTGACAAACTCACAACCAACACCCAGTCACAATGAAACATTTCTCCCAATTTCATGGCATTGGTCTTAGGCCACACACAAAAAGTGTATGTTTCTGGTAAGGCAAAACAAAAAATAATCTGTTTACGGTATCCGGACCGACCCTATTTTTTTCCCACCGGCCCTAGACTTTTTGGGGGCATTAAAAAATAAAATTAAAATATTCAGATGGCTAAAATACAAAACTAAAAAGCCGACCTACCGACGCTATTTTTGGGGGGCCTATGTTACCTTAAACAGACTTTTTTGTGACCTAACATGACTAAAGGTGGAGATTTTTTTTCTAACCTTTTTTTTTAAAACCATCTTTTAAACTATTTTGTTGAAAAACAGGAAAACAATTGATTTTCGAATACCCCTTTTATTTTTGAAAATGCAAAAAAAAAAAAATGTCTAGGGTCGTCGGGAAAACATAGGTAGGGTCAGGTGACCAGAAACATACAACTTTTTTGTTGTTGACGCCGACCCTATACCTTTTTTGCCATTTGGGGCTGTTTTTTTGCAAAATAAGTTCATCATATCATCATAATCAGGACGTCGATCCAAAATAAGTAACTTTTTTTTGTTGGCCTTATCTTTTTT
>NC_090254.1:28332663-28345163 GCF_037325665.1 Littorina saxatilis
GAATAAGATGAAAGTGTTTTTAACTTGATTTCAAAAATTTAATTTTGATCATAATTTTTATATTTTTAATTTTCAGAGCTTGTTTTTAATCCAAATAAAACATATTTAGGAATCAGGAAATGATGAAGAATAAGATGAACGTAAATTTGGATAGTTTTATAAAAAATTTTTTTTTTACAATTTTCAGATTTTTAATGACCAAAGTCATTAATTAATTTTTAAGCCACCAAGCTGAAATGCAATACCGAAGTCCGGCCTTTGTCGAAGATTGCTTGGCCAAAATTTCAATCAATTTGATTGAAAAATGAGGGTGTGACAGTGCCGCCTCAACTTTTACAAAAAGCGGGATATGACGTCATCAAAGACATTTATCGAAAAAAAGAAAAACAAATCCGGGGATATCATTCCTAGGAACTCTCATGTCAAATTTCATAAAGATCGGTCCAGTAGTTTAGTCTGAATCGCTCTACACACACACACACGCACAGACAGACAGACACACACACACACACACACACACACACACACACACACACACATACACCACGACCCTTGTCTCGATTCCCCCTCTATGTTAAAACATTTAGTCAAAACTTGACTAAATGTAAAAATATACAAGGAAGGAATTTCCAAACGGGTAGACACACGCTATACAAAAACACACATGCATGCCTCACAATGCTGGGTAGGGGAGAGCCAGAGAGAGGAAGAGATGACAAGAAAAACAGACAGAAGAATTAAGGGAGGGAGCAAACAGATAACAAGAATAAGAGACAGAGACACAAAGACCGAGAACTAGAGACAGACAGAGAAACAATGACCACGGAACAACCAAATGCAAATCTTCTCAAAATGTCATACCGTCAGGACCTTCTTCTTTCAGAATGACAATGAATTGATGTCTTGCCGCTTACATCTGTGTATTCCACACCATTATTCTCTATCATTGCCAACGCTTTACCTGTGTATTCCATACCATTATCCCCTATTATCGCCAACGCTTTACCTGTGTATTCTATACCATTATTCTCTATCATTGCCAACGCGTTACCTGTGTATTCCATACCATTATTCTCTATCATTGCCAACGCTTTACCTGTGTATTCCATACCATTATTCTCTATCATTGCCAACGCTTTACCTGTGTATTCCATACCATTATTCTCTATCATTGCCAACGCTTTACCTGTGTATTCCATGCCACTATTCCCTAGCATTGCCAACGCTTTACCTGTGTATTCCATACCATTATTCTCTATCATTGCCAACGCTTTACCTGTGTATTCCATGCCACTATTCCCTAGCATTGCCAACGCTTTACCTGTGTATTCCATGCCACTATTCCCTAGCATTGCCAACGCTTTACCTGTGTATCCATTGGGCCCCTCGTCAGAAAACCACGCCAGACCACACGGCGTGTAGGTCACGTGACCACCCGGCAGCCAACCCAGCAGGAAGGCTTCCACTTCCTGTCCGTAAAGGTCACTTCCGGTCGCTTCATAAAGCATGATCTGAAAGGGAGTATTATGCAGATATATGTGGTGCAAGGGGCATAACCAAGCACGCACAAAATGTGTCATTTGAAAACAATGTAATCGTCCACTCCTCCCAAAGATAAAAAGAAATGTGAAGCTGTACATTACGCTACTATTCCATTCGAGAAAACACACACACCCCCCTCCCCACACACACACACACACTCACACACACACTCATACACACACACACACACACACACACACACACACTACCCCCTCTCCCCCCCCCCCCACACATACACACACACATTTGGCACCTTATGTCCTGGCTACTGCTTACATTTGCACCAACGTGTTCTGCCACTCTGTGGTTACTAAGTTCACTCATGTGAGTCTACCTCCTCACCTGACACAGAATTGTCTTGCTGTTCCAGTCGAGTGCCCATGCCCAGGAATCCGTGACGTGCGCTTTGGCGTCGGTGAGATAAGTGTCTCTACCTGTAGCCTTGTGCAGCCATGCCGCTGCTAAACACAGTTCATCGCTGTAACCTGTAGACCTACAAGAGAAATGATACAATTAAAACAAATATAAATAATACATTGTTGAACATTTTGTTTGTTTGTTTGTTTGTTTGTTTGTTTGCTTAACGCCCAGCCGACCACGAAGGGCCATATCAGGGCGGTGCTGCTTTGACATATAACGTGCGCCACACACAAGACAGAAGTCGCAGCACAGGCTTCATGTCTCACCCAGTCACATTATTCTGACACCGGACCAACCAGTCCTAGCACTAACCCCATAATGCCAGACGCCAGGAGGAGCAGCCACTAGATTGCCAATTTTAAAGTCTTAGGTATGACCCGACCTCCCGACCACTAGGCCAACCGTGCCGGTTTATTGTTGAACATAATCACTCAGGCTTGGAAGCTTCTAACCTTAAGGATTGCGCAATTTCAGATAACTCCCCCCCCCCCCCACATCTACTTATAAGGCCCCCTCCCCTCGGCTCCGCCACCGTCTGATGTACCATTGTCCTGCTTTTAGGACCTTGCACCCCCCCCCCCTTCCCGCCCATTTAAAGACCAGATTTTCGTAGAGTTGTTGATGTTTTCATATGGACGTTCGACTCTATTGTAGGAACGTGTATTGCCCATCACAGCTTCTCAGTATACGTCCTACGATCATACTTATCGATTAAAGGATAAAAAATAGAATTAAATACTGCAAAATATGATTGATACAATAATGTAGAATACGAGAAAATAGAAAAGGAAAAATACAATAACATAAAACACCAACAAACAAACAAAAAATATTTAAATGACATTTAAACGTAATACAATAGAGTAACATATTTATGCAACAAATATTTTCCAGAACACAGAAGATCATTATTTACTCAGGTTTCGGAGTATAAGTATCATTAAACCAAATAATATATATATGTAAACAACGCCGACTACACTATTTTGTGCAAAAGTGAACCATATACATGTGTAGTTCTAGTTTCAAACACAGAGGGCGTGAGGAGTCGATACAAGAATAATAAAAAGTCAATGAGAGTAAGAACAAGCAAGTCAATGTTAAACTAATACCCACTGCACTGCAAACACAATCTTTTACCGATATTTTGTAGGGCCGATGATAACCGAGTCGGTATAAAGACCCAGGCTGTTGGAAGCGAATCTGTAGATGTCTTCGGCAGTGTCCAGCAGAACCTTGGCATATTCAGAGCCAACAGAACCTGTTAACAAGTCGCGTAAGGCGAAATTACTACATTTAGTCAAGCTGTGGAACTCACAGAATGAAACTGAACGCACTGCATTTTTTCACAATGACCGTAGTCCGCCACTTGTGCAAAACGGAGTGAAACTGACGAGCCTGTTCAGCGCGGTAGTGGTTTCGCTGTGCTGCATAGCACGCTTTTCTGTACCTCTCTTCGTTTTAACTTTCTGAGCGTGTTTTTAATCCAAACATATCATATCTATATGTTTTTGGAATCACGAACCGACAAGGAATAAGATGAAATTGTTTTTAAATCGATTTCCGAAATTTAATTTTGATCATAATTTTTATATTTTTAATTTTCAGAGCTTGTTTTTAATCCAAATATAAAATATTTATATGTTTTTGGAATCAGACTTTTTATATGTAAAATGTTAAATTTTAATGTCTAATGTAAAGCGCCATGAGACTGCCATTTGGCGGTGAACAGCGCTATAAAAGAATGTTTTATTATTATTATTATTATTATTATTATTATTATTATTATTATTATTATTATTATTATTATTATTATAATGATTACCTCCCTTGTCGCGAAACACAACGGCACCTGCTGCCAGAGCCGCCGCTGTTTGTCCTGCCACGTCACTTCCGGGGTCACGGGGGCTGACCTTCAAACACGCCCTTGACCCTATGGTGTTGTCCGGTTCATCCCTGTTCGTATCGCGAGTTGCTGTATCACCAATCTGAAAATAAGGCGATATACCAGAACAGATTTAAAACAAGGGGACAAAAGAATTAGTGAGTGAAATGTTTGTAGATCTCGGAATTCGGGTTATTCCACCCGGACGTAGCAGCCTTGGGTGGCGTTTGATCAAACATCGAAGAGTTGGTCAGCACCCACCGTATTAAAGTTAGTATGTTCCGAATTGTATGTGAACTTCCATGCCCAACTGTAGCCATAGTTTTGTAACAAAGAATGCTTCTTTATCATGTATTATCGGCATGAACATGCCTGGAGTAGGGTTCGTGGGATACCTTCCAGCTTAGCCGGGATAAGAAAAAACAAACAGGACCACAAAAAAATGTTACCTGTACAACAAGCTCTTGCTGGAAAGGATCCCATGCTTGCAGAAAGTAGTCCAACGGCCAACGAATCGAATTGTACATTAGGTCAAGCTGACCTGCATGTGCGTAACCGTCCTTGAACTTATGTAGTCCCCATAGCATCAAGGTCACGGCCGTTGCCATTGGAAAGCCAGATTTGACACTGCCTTGTCCTGTGTTGGTCGGGGAAAAGTCGTGATTATTTCAACGAGCGAGAAACAAGAATTAATCCAAAGCCAGTTAAAAACCAAATACAAGGCAAGAAATTCCAAATGTGTAGACACACGCTATGAAAAAAACACGGGCATTTCTTACAATGCTGGGTAGGGGAGAGCCAGAGAGAGAAAAAGATGACAAGAACAAACAGACAGAAGGAGGGAGGGAGCAAACAGAGAACAAGAATAAGAGACAGAGACACAAAGACCGACAGAGATAGAACAGGTTGTTGCAATTACTGTGAACAAGAGGTGTCATCCCTCCCTCCATACATCCATCCACTGTAGCCCTTCTTATCCAATCAATCCATTCACCAACCCTACCTTTCAAACCCAACCTATGATCAATCCATATACCGACCCACCCATGCACCTAACTCAATCCAGCTTCCTGTCCATCCATCAAACAACTACTTCCACCAATCCACCTGCACATCCACCCATCCATCCACGTTCCAATCCATGTATCCACTACAACTTCCACCCACCAACATACATATCCATCTACCCACCCATCCAACCATTTTTCAATCTTACCATCATACCAGCCTCCAACTACACAATCGTCCAATCCGGAGTCTCCTAGCCAGGTCACGTGACCGCCTACCGGTACTTTCCCGGATCTCTGAGCATCGTAGAATAGGATGGACTTGCCAAGGGCGTCCGCATAGTCGTCGATATCTGCGAGTTGGGGAAAAAATAAGAAGTTTAAGTTGCTGTCCTTCCCGTGCAAAACGGTTCTGAACACTATTTGCACATTGCCCATGCTTTACACGGAGCGAATGTATTCCTCCCCTTGGACACATAACACAACTCAACGGCCTCGGTGCTTTAATTCTGTGCAAAGTGGCAATTTGTTTTTAATAATTCATTTCTTATTTGAACCGATCCACCAGCTAGTCTTTCGGATGAGACGAAAAACCGAGGTCCCTTCGTGTACACTACATTGGGGTGTGCACGTTAAAGATCCCACGATTGACAAAAGGGTCTTTCCTGGCAAAAATGTATAGGCATAGTTAAAAAATGTCCATCAAATACCCGTGTGACTTGGAATGATAGGCCGTGAAAAGTAAATATTCGCCGTAATGGCTTGAGATTTACTGGCCAATGTGAATGCGTGATATATCGTGTACACAATTCCATCTCACACGGCAGAAATTAATATGTAAAGCGCTTAGAGAATGTCAAGCGCTATATAAATCTCCCATATAAATAGATAAATAAATAAATAAATATTCAAACTGTGGAATGTATAAATAACAAAACTCCGGGCTCTGGTCAGTAAGCAACCAGAATGGTGAGTGTGTGTATGAGTCCAAGAAGAAGAGTGTTCTTATCTCATGAAAAAACCTGACCCTATTTGAGATTGGGACCCGGATTATTTCCAATGGAAGACATGTGATTTCCGGATATAACTCTGTCATGTTTGTATAATGATGTTGTGAATGAGTGAATACTCTTGGAAAATATGAGGCACGCTTTCCCGTGTGACATTATAGGCCAATCAATAACGCATTGCAGGCGGCCACACTCGCTCCACAACTCATACACACCCGACTCACATATTTCCGAACATTAATTCTGCCGTGTGCTGACAAAACCGAGTAAGTCCATTTTATTCAAAAATGATATTTTTTGTTCATCAAAAAGAAGAAATCAATGCGCATCTTTTGTGTTAATTTCTACTTTTTAGAGTGCTTAGATAAGCAGATATGAACAAGTAAGTCCACAATCAAAAACAACTTTTTAAGTGTGCATGAATGTTTTGACAAAACCAAGTAAGTCCAAGGGTTTCTCAATTTTCGTATAATGGTAGTTTCAAAATTCTTTCAGACGACTCATACAGAAAAGACGTCATTTTAAGTTTAGAACTCACTAATGACGTCATTTAAAGTTTAAAACACACAAATGACGTCATTCTATAAGGTGAGACATAATGACGTCACATTATGACGTTTTATTTCAAAAAAATTTCTTCTCTATATAATTCTCCTGACGATCCTTGTCTCCCTCTCTCCCTCCCTCCCTCCCTTCCTCCCTCCATCCCTCTTTCTATCCCTCCCTACCTCTCTCGTTATCTCTCTCCCTCTTTTCCCCTCTCTCAATTTCCCTCCCTCCATTATTCTCTCTATCCCTCCTTCCCTTTCGCTCTCTCCTCCCTCTCTTCCGTCATCCCTCTCTCCCTACCGCCATCAATCCACTTTTCTCTACCTCCCTCCTTCCCTCTCTCTCTCTCCCCTCTGTCCCTCCATCCCACTCTCTTTCTCTCTCCCCTCTCTCTCCCTCCTACTCTCTTACTCCCTCCTTATCTCCCTCCCCCTCTCTCACTCCCTCCCTCCTCTCTCTCTCCCTCCCTCCTCTCTCTCTCCCTCCCTCCTCTCTCTTTCCCTCCCTCCCCTCTCTTCTCTCTCTCCCTACCTCCATCCCTCCTACACTTCTTCTACCCCCCCTCTTCTTCCTCCCTCCCTATCTCCCTCCCTCCCCTTCTCCCACTCCCTCCTTCCTCTCTCCCTCCATCCCACTATTTCTTACCCTCCATCCCTCTCTCCCTTCCTCCCTCTCTCCCACATTCCCTCTCTCTCCCTCTCCCTCTTCTTTCCTCCCTCCCTCAATCCCACTAAGTCTCTCCCTCCCTCTCTCTCATTCTCTCTTCCTTCCTCTCTCCCTCCCTCCTTCCCTCCTTTCCTTCCCCTCTCTCCCTCCCTTCCCCCTTCTCTCTCACTCAATCCCTCAATCCATCCCCCCCTCCCTCTCTCTCCCTCAGTCCATTATCTCTCTCTTCCTCCCCATTAATCTCTCCATCCATAGCTCTCCCCCCCCTCTCACCTTCCCTCTCTTTCTCCCTCTCTCAACCCCTCTTTCCATCTCTCTATCTCCCTCCCTCCCTTTATTTCTCTCTCTCCCTCCTTCCCTCCCTCCCCCCCCCCCCCCCCCCGCCCCTGCTTTCTCTCCTCTCTCTCACTATCTCCCCTCTCTCACTCTCTCTCACTCCCTGTCTGGTCTCTCCCCTTCTCTCTCTCTATCTCTCTCTCTCTCTCTCTCTCTCTCTCTCTCTCTCTCTCTCTCTCTCTCTCTCTCTCTCTATTTCCATCTTGTGCAAATTCGTAGTGTTATTTTCACTGTTTTGTCATTTCTCTTGACAACACTTCTTCTTCCAAATATTCTGGTAAAACCAAGTAAGTCCGCTTGCTTATATCTGCGCATTTTTTGTTAGATCTGATATTGGGGAGAAAAGTGGTAAAACCAATTAGTAAGTCCACAAAATGCCAAACAAAACCAAAACCATCCATCAGATTATTATGAAAATCGGGGTTTAAACGTAAATTAATGCTATTTATCTTATTATCTCGGTGGTTTGATCTAAATAATCATCACTTTTGAGACATTTTATCAAACAGTAACAGTCGTTTTTCTCGGAAGTAGCTTCAGTGGACTTACTCGGTTTTGTCAACACACGGCACAATTATACTGCAGCCGTGAAATCACTCATCGTAACACGCAAGCTAGCTTGACGTTTTGTTGTTAATTGGTTTTTTTTTCTCAATATGTTGTAGTCGACATCGTCTGCTGCTGTTGTTGTTGTTGTTGTTGTTGTTGTTGTTGTTGTTGTTTGGGTTAAATTACTGACAGGTTGTTCACGACAACGACTGATAACACATAACAACCACAATGACCGCGACGTTTAAACCACCATTACCGCTACCATTATCACCACCACTACAACAACCACCGCCGCAAAACAACCACAACCGATGATATAATTTGATAGAAAACGCTTACCTGACGTAAGCAGTGACGTCATAGGGATGACGGAATCGTTGCAATCGCTGTTTCCCAGTTCTTCAATAAACACACACACGTCGGGCGTGTCCGAACCGTTGGCGTGAGCAATAAAGTTGACCACTAGTGTGTCGCCTCTGGTCAGAATGTCGTTGACGTTTTTCGTGCTGTTTAGGACGAACTCAAAATCGCTGATATTCTCCGACGTCCCCGACCAAGACTGGAATCATATGTTGGGTTGTTGTGCCATCAATACATCAATGCATGCATGCATACACGAGCGAATGGTTGAATGAATCCATCAATCGATCAATTAATAATAATAATAATAATAATAATAATAATGGTGATTTCTATAGCGCTTTCGAACACACAAAGCGCTTTACAAAAGCAATAACAACATCATTACCAGAATGACGCCATTGACGGAATAGAACACAATCATAAACACTTTACAACAAAACCAAAAACAAAACATAAATGTTACAAAAATCCAGAGGCTCTTACAGGAACGAACTCTCAGTATACACAACAATTATAATGCACACACACACACACACACACACACACACACACACACACACACACACACACACACACACACACACCCACACATTCCCACACACACGCACACACACACACACACACCCCCACACATGCCCACACACGCACACACACACACACACACACACACACACACACACACACACACACACACACACACACACACACACACACACACACACACACACACAGAGTAAACATTGTTCATCCGAAAATGCACATTCACAGGGTCGCGACAACTATATACATCATCAACATTAATCTTCTAGAATGCTTCTCTGAAGAGGTGAGTCTTGAGATTTGCTTTGAAAGAAGGCAGAGATGGACTGAGACGTAGAGACAAAGGGAGTTTGTTCCAGATATGATCAGCTGCGACTGAAAGACAGCGGCCACCATGATCGTCCCTCTGATACTTAGGAGCTTTGACAAATTTATTTTGGGAGGCAGAGCGGACAACCCTTTCAGGATTGTTTTTCTGCACGAGATCGGACAGGTACTGTGGAGCCGTGCCCGCGGCAATTTGATAGAATATGCAGCAGATCTTGTATTTAATTCTTTGTTCGACCGGAAGCCAATGTAGCTGTTTGAGTAGAGGCGTGACGCTTTGTTTCATAGGTGTTCGAAACACGAGTCTAGCGGCAGCGTTCTGGACTAGTTGCAGGGGCTTGGTGACAGATTTGGGACATTCAGCGAGCAGTGAATTACAGTAGTCTAATCTAGAGAGTATGCCGGAACAGACTAGTCTTTTGGTTGCGTCTTCGGTGAGGTACTGTCGAATGGAACCTATACGCCGGATCTCCATTCGCGCTGCTTTACATGTTTGGACTACATGCTGTTTCATGCTAAGATCTTTGTCAAAAAAGACTCCGAGATCACGGGATGTATCCGAGAACTTGATGTCAATATTGTTCAAAGAGATGGCCTGTGGGAGTTCTGAAATAGACTTAGCATGGGTAGGGGTGGAGTATGAAAAACGCATGGCTTCAGTTTTGTCGTCATTTAGTTTGAGTTTGTTCTCTTCCATCCATGCCCCGACATCTCTCACACACTCCTGTAGCGACAGAACCAAATCTGGGTACTTGTCATGTGATGCGGAATGATTGATCTGCGTATCATCTGCGAAGATTTCGTGTAGCACACAATGATTCTCTATGAGAGTTGTCAGCGGTGCTGTGTACATAATGAACAGCACCGGGCCTAACACAGAACCTTGAGGAACACCAAACACAAGAGAGGTTTCAGCAGATTGTTGGCCATCGATCAGAACAAACTGTTTCCTGTCTGAGAGATAATTTTGAATCCAAGAGAGAGCCATCTCGCTAATGCCAAAGTAGTGCTCTAGACGATAAAAAAGAATGTCATGGTCTATCGTATCAAAAGCCGCAGACAGATCTAAAAGCAAGAGGACGGATGTTTTGTCCTGGTCTAGAGCGGTCAGAAGGTCATTCAAAATACGAAGAAGAGCCGTTTCCGTGCTGTGCCGTGGTCGATAGGCTGACTGGTGGGCACTAAGAAGGTTGTGGGATGAGAGATGTGAGGCAAGATGTCGGAGAACAAGTTTTTCGAGAATTTTCGATAGAAAAGGAAGGTTTGAGACGGGTCTATAGTTTTTCAACTCGTTGGAATTGAGAGAAGCTTTCTTCAGCAGTGGCTTTACTAAAGCGGTTTTGAATTCCGTGGGGACAACGCCAGAAGAGAGTGAATCGTTCACTATGTTAGTGATGGTAGGGAGGAGGATGTCGATGTTTTGAATAAGTAGTTTGGTTGGAATCGGGTCAAGTTCGCACGTCTTGGGGGCGGTTTTTAGAATTAACTTCTTGACATCGTCTTCAGACACAGTGGTGAAAGCTAAAAAGGGAGTGCCTTGAAACGGATCAGTAGGAAATGCGCTTTGTGTGTTTGCAACATGCGAAAAGCTGTCACGTATCGAAAGGATTTTGTTCTTGAAGTAGTCACTGAAAAGGGCCGGAAGTTGTTGAACGTCAAAGACGGTAGGCAAGGAGGCTTTTTTACGCGTGCCTAACAGTGTGGTCATATTGTTGAAGAGCTGTTTGCATGTGGCACTGGAAGAAACCATAGCAGAATAAAATGACGTTTTAGCATTATGCACAAGGTCGGTGACCTTCTGTTTCACGGCATCATACATCTGCATGTTGATTGTCAGTGGTGAGGAGCGCCAGCGACGTTCTGCCCTTCGACGCTCACGCTTCAGCTCCTTGAGCTGATCAGCGACCGAGCTGTACCACGGCGTAGGCTTACGCTGGCGCACCTCACGCTGACGCACAGGGGCATGTTTGTCCAGAACCTTACCAAGATGTTGATTCAGGTTCGGAAGTGACATAGTGGGGGTCAAACCATCGGCAACATCAACAGCGAACTCGTTCATATTGATGCTGTTAATGGATCGCATTGATTCTATTTTTACCATTGTAGGTGGCTTCTTGGCCGCTAGGTGGCACAGAATAGACGTGTGGTCGGACTTCAGATCATTACAAGCATGAGTCGAATGAACAAGGTTATCAGAAACCATATGAAATATCAAATCAATAGTATGACCAGAGTTGTGTGTCGGGAAATCGACAGTCTGAACAAGACTAAACATGGAAGCTAGATCACAGAGTTGTTGGGTTAGAGTGTCACTTGCATCTTCATAATGAATGTTAAAATCACCGGTCAGAAGAAAACAATCGACATCAGCACAATGTTCCAGAAAGGCAGGAAGTTCAGCAAAGAACAAGGAATCCGAGAGTTTGTTCTTTTTGTTGGGAGGGGGCCGATACAACAGGAAGAATGTGATTCGTTGGTTGTTAACAATCAGAGTCATTTCAGCTAATTCGAAAGACAGATGAGGGAACAGGAAGTTGACTGTGGTGGAGCAGTGGTCAGCAAGGGAGTTCTTGATGATGAAGGCGAGGCCGCCGCCGCGCTTGATGGTAGGGTGGTTGCGTGGGACGGAGACTAGCTTGTAGCCGGGTGGTGTCAGGTCAGCGGCCTTCGCCTCGTCGCCTGCCTCCTTCAGCCAGGTCTCCGTCAGCAGCAAGACGTCCACGTCGTTGTCACGGATGAAGTTCGTGATTTCTGTGCGTTTCTTTGCTGGTCCAACTGACCGGGCATTGAAAAGAGCAACGCACAGCTGGTTGGGCAGGGTGTCGATGTTTTGGATGGGGATGGAGATGAGGTTGGTCATGTTACATCCGATCTGCCGTAGTGGCGGTGGGGTTGTGGTATCGGGCGTGTGTGGCGGTTGTGGAGAGACATGACTTGTACTGTTGAGCGTCTCAATCCGATGGTTGGCAGAAGATCGCTGATGGACAGCAGCTTGGTCGCAACGATCGGTTTCACGCGATGTACAAGTGTTTCCTGGAGTGGACGTGATAACCTGTATTTTTCTCTGTTTCCTCTTTTCAATTAGCCAACTAACCAACAAACAAACTAACCAACCACTAATTCACTCACTCACTCACTCACGCACTTACTAACTGAATTACTCAATCACTTTCTCACTCACTCACTCACTCACTTACTCGCCCACTCACTCACTCAATCAATCAATCAATCATAGCGTTTCTCACATTCTAAAACACAATTTCCACGCTCTAATGCATCTCAAACACACACACACACACACAC
>NC_090254.1:28350163-28402663 GCF_037325665.1 Littorina saxatilis
AAATTTTTTGGGAGTCCAGTTTTTAAGAGATTGAGGTTCTAGAGAGACAGTCGCTTCTTGAGTTTGGTTATTGTCAGCTCGCAATGATTGCGCAATGAGCGCGGTTCGCATTGCATTATAATCAAACAGCAGAGCAGGGTAGTCCCCGATTTTTTCTGCAATACGTGCAAGTGGTAATAATCCCTCGTCTGTCCATATATCTTGGACGTAATTTATGTATGCATTTGTCCATCTCTTGAAGAACAGAGGTCTGTTTCTGTACATTATCTCTTTGCTATTCCAGAGACAGGTATATTTGAATTCAGTATTGGACAGGTATATATTTCTGAATTCAAGCCATTTAATTAGACATGATTTCCAGAATTTAGATTTGACTTTTTCGAGTCCTAAAAATGTTTTCGGATTGGCAGTAGCATTGAGGCAGCAAAGGTTTGTTCCAACTTCATTAAAGATGTAGGTTGGTATTAATTTCCATTTGGCAGATGTGTCTATTTTTAACTGAGTTATCCATGTCATCATAAAGGAGGCTTGCATATCTATTATGTTTATCATATTACAACCTCCATTCTCCCCTACGTTGCACATTACACATCTTTTTACCTTTTCAAAGGCTCGCGTATTTGTGTACTTCTTTTTCCATAAAAATCGAAATAAGATTGTATTTACTTTCTGTAGGATAGTGGCTGGAGCACTTAAAGCTTGCATTGGGTATACAAATTGTGAAATCAAGAAACTTTTTACAATACATAATTTGCCTGTGATACTAAGGTTTCTTTTAGACCATATACTTATTATTCTTTCTGTTTTTTCGATTCTTACCGACCAATTCTCATTTATGTCTGATGCAGTGACATCATTTTTAAAGATTATACCTAAAATCTTTAGTTGTTTTTTCCATTTTAAGTCACAGAGATGTTCTCTGCTGTCCTTTTGAGATCCTAGCCACATTGCTTCCGTTTTGTTTTTATTAATTTTTAGTTGTGATATTTTCGTGAAATCAGTGATAAGCTTCATTGCATTTTCCAGATCTTGTTTTCCTTGTAATAGCATGCTAATGTCGTCAGCGTACATTGCTAATTTTATCATATCAATTGAGTTGTTAGTCTCTATCTGGGAGCGAGGTAATCGAAGTCCGTGTATGCTTGGATCGTTTCTAATCTTTATTGCAAGAATTTCCAGTCCGAGAATGAAGGCCATTGGCGAAAACGGGCAGCCTTGGCGAATTCCTGTCTCAATCGGGAATGGTTCGGAAATCCAGCCAAGGTAGTTAATTTTACTTTCGGTCTCATTTGTGAGAACTTTAACCCAATGCGTAAAATTCTCGCCAAATCCGAATTTTCTGAAGGCCCATAGCATGAATTCCTTGGAGATAGAGTCAAATGCACGTGTATAATCTAGGGCCAATAAAATACCGGGTTTATTTTCATTATTCATATGTTCAATTACGTCATCTATTAATCGGATAATATTACTAGCTTTTCTACCCTTAATGAATCCCACTTGATCCTCTGAGATCAAATCACTTATAACATTCGACATCCTGAGCGCAAGGCATTTTGCTAATAATTTATAGTCTGTATTTGTAAGGGAGATGGGTCTCCAGTTACACAAGTTATCTCTTGTGAGGTCTTTTCCTTTATGGATTAAGGTTATAATAGCTCTTTTTTGTGAGGGAGACATTTCTCCTACATGAAAGGATCTTTGAATCGAGCCTACTAGTAGCTCTCTTATTCTCGACCAAAAGAATTTAATAAAACTTGTAGTCACTCCGTCACATCCCGGTGAAGAACCATTTTTCATTCTTTTTAACGCTTTAAGAAGTTCTTGTTCAGTTACTGGGTTTTCTAACGCTTCAGTTTGTTCTCGTGTCAGTTGTGGGATATCAGCTTCTCCTAAAAAAGTATTAGCCTGTGCCTCTGAGAAATCATCGGTTTTCTTAAAAACGTTTTTGTAGAATTTAACTTGTTCTTGTAGGATATCGCTTTGGGCGGTGACTGTGTTACCTTCTGCAGTTTGCAGTTTATCCATGATCTTCATGTTGGCTCGCATTTTTTCAAGCCCAAGAAAATATCTTGTGTTCTTTTCTCCTTCAGCAATATATTTTTCCTTTGATCGCTTTTGGGCGCTTTTTGCCTCATTTAATTCGTGGAGTTCTAGATTTTGTTTAACCTGGCCTCTGTGAGTCATAAGGTGTACATCATAAGGGTTGGAAGCCAGTTTTTTGTCCGTTTCATTAAGCTCTTTCGTAAGCAGGGAGCGTTCGGAAATTAATTTTCTTTTCTTTTCTTTACCATAAGCAATACAAAATTCTCTGATTTTAATTTTACATAGGTCCCATCTTATTTGCGGATCCATATTATCGGTTTCGATAACATAGTTCTCAATTAAACTGTTCATTTTTATAACAAAATCAGGGTCATTAAGATGATTGTCGTTGAATTTCCAAAAGGAGGGTCCTCTTTCTACTGGGGAGATGCAGTACTTCAGTCGAATTAGTCGGTGATCGGTGTGTGCCATCGAGATATTTTCACACTCATAACATTTATTTAGAGCAAAGTCGGAGGCAAGCATATAATCCAATCTCCTTGCTATAAATGGAAATTTTGTTGACCATGTGAAATCTTTCTCTTCTGCGTGTGAAAGTCTCCAGACATCATTTAAATTGGAATCAATTACCGTCTTATTAAATAGCTCAACGTCTTTAGCATTATGTTTTCTACCACTGATAATATCTAAATTATTATCCAGCACACAGTTGAAATCCCCGCAGATTATCTCGTTATTAGAGTTTTCTTTACAAATATAGACATCACGAAAAAATGCAGCTTTTTCATCTTCAGCATTAGGACCATATACATTAACAATGTGCAAATTATTCTCCTCCAGATGAACTTCAATCGCAACAATGCGTTGAGTGCTTAGGGTGCAGTTCACTTCATATGGAAAATGTTTACGTACGAGAATCACTTGTCCTTTACTGTGGTTAGTAGCCGTACTGTAAAATATTTTCCCTCCCCATTCCAGTTCCCACTGGATAATGTCGTTGTGCGTTATATACGTTTCTTGCAAACAAATTATATCGTAGCGTTCCTTTGAAAATTTATAAAATAATGTTTTTCGTTTTATTTTATTTCTCAGACCACGGACATTTAATGAGCAAATATTTAGATTGGCCATTTTACTGTAAGTAGAATAATGAAGATACTATATATCGGATTAATATCGCAGTCCATTAATCTCAGTCCGTAAGACAAAAGCAAGGTCGCAGGGAGGAGGACAGAGGGGAGAACACTGTCACTGGTTAACCCCATTCCGATTGGGCCCCCATAGTGTCAGTTGAGACGGCGACGGTGTCGATGCCGGTGGTGGCAGTATCTTCCTCGTCTCCACGTGACGATAAGGTGTCGCGTCGTGTAAACGTTGGTATCGTGTGAATTTTACCGTCGATCACTTTACATGTGTAACCTCAATTAACATGTTGCATGTTTCGCTTTTGATTTGTATGTTGCTTACTTTGTCATTTTGTTGTTTATGTTTATTTGCTTGTTTGCTTACTTGTCGATTGTTTGCTGGTTCGTTCGTTTACTTTGTTTATTTGTCATGTTGCTTTACTTGTTCATCATTTATTAGACATTTGTATTAGAAGTAAGGACCGGTTGTAAGAAAAGGCGTCGCCTTAAACCTCTATCCTTGAAAAATAAAGTTCCATCATCATCATCATCTCTCTCTCTCTCTTTCTCCGTCATTCCTTGCCTCTGTCTGTCTCTGTCTTTTTTTTTCTTGCACATTCCATCTGTGAGGTTGACTAAATGTAATAATTTCGCCTAACGCGAATTGTTTTCTTTTTGTTTCGTATTGTTTGTTGTTGACCAAGTTTTGACGGCTTTCTCTGCCGCAAAAATAGGTTCTTTGTCTGTGTGTGTGTGTGTGTGTTAGTGTGTGTGTGTGTGTGCGTGTGTGTGTTTGTGTGTGTGTGTGTGTGTCTGTGTCTGTGTGTGTGTGTGTCTGTGTGTGTGGTGTGTCTGTGTGTGTGTGTGTGTGTGTGTGTGTGTGTGTGTTTATTTTTGCGGTAATTAGGGCCGCACGGTGGAGGGAGTATGGAAGTGTTAGACTCGTGTTAGACTCGTGGATCCAGGCCGAGATCAAGGGAGGTAAGTTTAATATATGCCCCGCCTTGGGCACGAAGTTGGTGGCCTTTAATGATAACACCGTCCTCATCAGGTGATACCATCCTCGTCGTCTGCTGATCGCTTTGTTGTCGGCTTTGACAAGGAGGTGCAATCAACCGTGAAGATACGACTATACATGGAGACTATCCGGGACAAGAGGTGCAGTCAACCGTGAAGATACGACTATACATGGAGACTATCCGGGACAAGAGGTGCAATCAACCGTGAAGATACGACTATACATGGAGACTATCCGGGACAGGAGGTGCAATCAACCGTGAAGATACGACTATACATGGAGACTATCCGGGACAGGAGGTGCAATCATCCGTGAAGATACGACTATACATGGAGACTATCCGGGACAGGAGGTGCAATCAACCGTGAAGATACGCCTATTCACGGAGACCACCCGGCAACGAATGAGGGGACCCGGTAGCTCAGTTGGTAGAGCACTGGACTTGTGATCGGAAGGTCGCAGGTTCGAATTCGGGCGGGACGGACACGAGTCAACTTGATGTGCAGACCCAGGGACGTCGATCGACGGAAGCCATGTCCCACCCCCGTGTCACCACAATGGCACGTAAAAGATCTTGGTCATTTTGCCATGGCAAGTGCAGATGGCTGATACCTCCTAAACAAGCATACACTTGTGTATCTCGTCAAAGCCGTGAGGGCGTAAAACTCGAATCAGAACCCATATCTTGTCCTTAAAGAGGCGAAATATTTAGCCTGTGGGACATAAAGCATTATCTCTTTCCAACGAATGAATGTCTTACGAGCAAGGACTAGGACTTGCTTGCTTGACTTGCTGCAATGTTGTGTGCTGACATAAAAAATGCGGTCGTACCTTTAGAACATAGATTTAACTACACGTCAACAAAGTTTTCGAAAGATTTATTACGTCAACACAATCATGGCATTTACAACGGATATACAATGTTTATATTCATTCATTCTGACATTTACCTTCCAAGAAAAACCTGATGACGTCACGCGGACATCCATCCCTACACTTGCTGACTCTGATAACGCCTTCGGCAGCCTCCAAGACGAACTTTAAGGTGTTGGCTGAGCACCCAGGATGAAGGGTCAGAGAACACAACACACACAGGGTGAAGGGTCAGAGAACACAACACACACAGGGTGAAGGGTCAGAGAACACAACACACACAGGGTGAAGGGTCAGAGAACACAAAACACACAGGGTGAAGGGTCAGAGAACACAACACACACAGGGTGAAGGGTCAGAGAACACAACACACACAGGGTGAAGGGTCAGAGAACACAACACACACAGGATGAAGGGTCAGAGAACACAACACACACAGAGTGAAGGGTCAGAGAACACAACACACACAGGGTGAAGGGTCAGAGAACACAACACACACAGAGTGAAGGGTCAGAGAACACAACACACACAGGGTGAAGGGTCAGAGAACACAACACACACAGGATGAAGGGTCAGAGAACACAACACACACAGGGTGAAGGGTCAGAGAACACAACACACACAGAGTGAAGGGTCAGAGAACACAACACACACAGGATGAAGGGTCAGAGAACACAACACACACAGGATGAAGGGTCAGAGAACACAACACACACAGGGTGAAGGGTCAGAGAACACAACACACACAGGGTGAAGGGTCAGAGAACAAAACACACACAGGATGAAGGGTCAGAGAACACAACACACACAGGGTGAAGGGTCAGAGAACACAACACACACAGGGTGAAGGGTCAGAGAACATAACACACACAGGGTGAAGGGTCAGAGAACATAACACACATAGGTCGAAGGGTCAGAGAACACAACACACACAGGGTGAAGGGTCAGAGAACATAACACACACAGGGTGAAGGGTCAGAGAACAAAACACACACAGGATGAAGGGTCAGAGAACATAACACACACAGGGTGAAGGGTCAGAGAACACAACACACACAGAGTGAAGGGTCAGAGAACACAACACACACAGGGTGAAGGGTCAGAGAACACAACACACACAGAGTGAAGGGTCAGAGAACACAACACACACAGGATGAAGGGTCAGAGAACACAACACACACAGAGTGAAGGGTCAGAGAACACAACACACACAGGGTGAAGGGTCAGAGAACACAACACACACAGGGTGAAGGGTCAGAGAACACAACAAACACAGGGTGAAGGTTCAGAGAACACAACACACACAGAGTGAAGGGTCAGAGAACACAACACACACAGGGTGAAGGGTCAGAGAACACAACACACACAGGATAAAGGGTCAGAGAACACAACACACACAGGATGAAGGGTCAGAGAACACAACACACACAGGATGAAGGGTCAGAGAACACAACACACACAGGGTGAAGGGTCAGAGAACACAACACACACAGGATGAGGGTTCAGAGAACATAACACACACAGGATGAAGGGTCAGAGAACATAACACACACAGGGTGAAGGGTCAGAGAATACAACACACACAGGTCGAAGGGTCAGAGAACATAACACACATAGGTCGAAGGGTCAGAGAACATAACACACACAGGATGAAGGGTCAGAGAACATAACACACACAGGGTGAAGGGTCAGAGAATACAACACACACAGGTCGAAGGGTCAGAGAACATAACACACATAGGTCGAAGGGTCAGAGAACATAACACACATAGGTCGAAGGGTCACACAATACACACACAAAGGGGGAAGGGTCAGAGAACACTGGATACATATTACAGATGTCGGTATTTCTGGAGTTCTTTTCAATTTACAATGCAAACACCACTGCGACATGAGAAGTAAGAGCTGTCGTGATGTTTTCCCAGTGTGCAATGTAAAGACCACTGTGACATGAGTAGTAGGAACTGTGAGGATGTTTCTCCAGTGTGCATTGTAAAGACCACTGTGACATGAGTAGTAGGAACTGTGAGGATGTTTCTCCAGTGTGCATTGTAAAGACCACTGTGACATGAGTAGTAGGAACTGTGAGGATGTTTCTCCAGTGTGCATTGTAAAGACCACTGTGACATGAGTAGTAGGAACTGTGAGGATGTTTCTCCAGTGTGCATTGTAAAGACCACTGTGACATGAGTAGTAGGAACTGTGAGGATGTTTCTCCAGTGTGCATTGTAAAGACCACTGTGACATGAGTAGTAGGAACTGTGAGGATGTTTCTCCAGTGTGCATTGTAAAGACCACTGATAAACAATGACATAATTTGAACGGGACAGTCCGGATGATGTGGGTCGTGGGCAACCCATTTGGAATTGAAAGAAAGGACTTTACGATGCTTATTCCTATTCGGATGGCGTGGGTCGTGCACTACCCATACTTTTTAGGTTGAATCCTTCTCTAAAACTATAGGTCGTACATGAATCACATCATCCGGACTGTGTAGTCCAGAGCGTGATCCGGTGAAGGTCATCAGGTAATTAATCGGCAGGCTTAAGTAATAAGAAAACACATCAATGAAACAAATCAATAAACCGTCGAGAGAGAGAGGGAGAGAGAGAGAGAGAAAGAGAGAGAGATAGAGAGAGAGAGAGAGAGAGAGAGAGAGAGAGAGAGAGAGAGAGAGAGAGAGAGAAAAGAGAGGGGGAACAAGATTGATGGATAGATTAATTTATTGATGGATTGATTGATAGATAGATCGGTTGATCATTAAAACAGAATGATGGAGTTTTTAGGCGAAGCCCAGTCTTATAAGCTGTCCTGACTACATCTAAAACACAAACATAGCAGGTGAAGGTCCCCTATTATGGACCCCTTTTTGTTTCATGCTGATAACCAGCTTGTTTTCTTGCAAAGTTTTTTTTCTTATCTTTCTCATCGTATTGTATCGTTTACCTTTCGTGTCATTGTATCATCACCTGTCATACCATTTTATCGTTACCTTTCAATTAAATACAAACTCAACATAAGAAACATGGAATCACGCGTCAAACAATTAAATACACTCAACATAAGAAACATGGAATCTCGCATCAAACAATTAAATACAAACTCAACATAAGAAACATGGAATCTCGCATCAAACAATTAAATACAAACTCAACATAAGAAACATGGAATCTCGCATCAAACAATTAAATACAAACTCAACATAAGAAACATGGAATCTCGCATCAAACAATTAAATACAAACTCAACATAAGAAACATGGAATCACGCGTCAAACAATTAAATACAAACTCAACATAAGAAACATGGAATCACGAGTCAAACAATTAAATACAAACTCAACATAAGAAACATGGAATCACGCGTCAAACAATTAAATACAAACTCAACATAAGAAACATGGAATCTCGCATCAAACAATTAAATACAAACTCAACATAAGAAACATGGAATCACGCATCAAACAATTAAATACACTCAACATAAGAAACATGGAATCTCGCATCAAACAATTAGATACAAACTAAACATAAGAAACATGGATTCACGCGTCAAACAATTACATTCAATCTCAACGCAGCAGCCGAACAGTACACCTACTTGTTTTAGGGATGTCTCGCTTCTCGGTCTCGAGTTTTTGCTTTGCCTTTGTCCTGTTTTTTTTTCTTTTTTGTTGCTTTGTCTGAGAAAAACAAATAATAAACGTGTCCAGCGGGTTCAGGAGCGACTGATCGACACGAAATTACACGCTTTTCTTTTAGGTTATTTAAATTCTTGTCATACACTGTCTTGTTATACAAATTATTGTTGTACACACTCTTGTTGTCCAAACTCTTGTTATACAGATTCCTGTCAAAACACCCTGGTTATGCAGATTCGCGTGGTATACAATCTTGCTATACATATATGCTTGTTATACACACTCTTGTTGTTCATATTCTTGTCAAAACACTCTTGTTATGCAGATGTGTGTGGTATATAGACTCTTGATATACCGATTTGTGTTGTACACACTCTTGTTATACAGATTATTGTCAAACAACTCTGGTTATACAGATTCATGTGGTATACACTCTTGTTAACACATCACTAATAACCCTAACCACACAGAACAAAAACTTACCTTGCACTGTAAGTTATCTCCAGCAGGCTGCATGCATCAGTTCATCAAGTCTTTCATTGCACAATCATCATAATCCCCCCAACCCGGTAGCTCAGTTGGTAGAGCACTGGACTTGTGATCGGAAGGTCGCAGGTTCGAATTCGGGCCGGGACGGACACGGGTCAACTTTATGTGCAGACCCAGAGACGGAAGCCATGTCCCACCCCCGTGTCATCACAATGGCACGTAAAAGACCTTGGTCATTCTGCCATAAGTGCAGGTGGCTGAATACACCTAAACACGCAGACACCCGGGTAGCGCGACTCCGTTGCTGCTAGCTTTCCACTGGGAGGAAGCGACCCGAATTTCCGAGCGATGGGACAATAAAGTAATGAAAATGAAAAAAAAAAAAAAATGAAAACCTTCGCTTCATCCTAATTGTGGTAAGCAGAGACAGTGACGCAAATGTTGACTATCGTCCCAATCAAAGATGTCTATTTATGTTCGATGTTTACAAGCCTTCACTTCACATCTTTATCTCAGGGATCTGACGATAATACCCAAAGGGTTAGGCTCTTTATGCGTGGCTATCTTTTAATCGGGAGAATGTAGTTGTCACTCGGGCAGTCCCACTCGTCAGCCCCCTTGGCCTGCTTCCTCGCTTTGGTTTAAACAGTGGTTATTCAACAATTTATGGATGATGTATAATAATACAGATTAAGAATGAACAACAAGCTCAAGCTTATGGTTGTGACCCTAACAGGAGAAACAAACATACGGATTACAATATATAGCTTTCTCCCTTTCTGCGTTCACTTTTTAATTGATGAAATCCACCTCTTCCACCTGTGACTATTTTCAACTTGGAAACGCAGTGGCTATTACCAAAACTAACCATCACCAAAAGTACTCTTTCTTTGACTATTCTACGAATTTAATCAAGCTTCTTTTTTTTCTAAACTGCTATTTGCAAAGTGAAAGCAGTTCTCCTGCGCGGCAGCATTATTTGTGAGGCAGAATCTTATGGTATATCTTCTCTTGTTTGTGCGCGTAATTCTTGTTAATAAGCGGCCGCGTCACATAAGGCGCTAGTCTTCTTGACGCTAGGTGGCGCTTCTCGACCCCTTTTTGTTTCCAACACCAAAGAGAAGCAGCCCCTTGAAGCGCATTCACTCACTTGAATTTAATGAATTACCATACTTGTGGTGCGTTTTCACTCACTTTGATTTGAAGAATTGCCATACTTTGGGTGCACTTTCATTCACTTTATTTTGATGATTTACCCTACTTGTGGTGTGTTTTAACTAACATTAATGTAATGAATTGCCATACTTGTGGTGCGTTTTAACTCACTTTAATTTCACTAATTGCTATACTTCTGGTGCGTTTTCTTGATGAATTACCATAATTGTGGTGCGTTTTTACTCACTTTTACTTAATGAATTACCAAACTTGTGGTGCGTTTTCATTATCTTTAATTTGATGAATTGCAATACTTTTAGTGCATTTCACTCACATTAATTTGATAAATAACCATACATGTGCAATTTCACTCACTCTAATTTGATAATTGAAATATGTATCACTCGGGCCTCCGTAGCGCAGTAGTTAGCGGGCCGGGAGGTCGTGGTTCGAATCGCGTAAGGGGCAGAGGGATTTTCGGGATTCGGCCGGCTCCTACCCAGAGTGGAAGTGATATGGTGCGTTTTCACACTTTTTGATTTGTTGAATTACCATATTTGAGATGTGCTTTCCCTCACTTTAATTTGATGAATTACCATACTTGTGGTGCGCTTTCCCTCACTTTAATTTGATGAATTACCATACTTGTGGTGCGCTTTCCCTTACTTTTATTTGATGAATTACCATACTTGTGGTGCGTTTTCACTCACTTTAATTTGATGAACTGCCATACTTGTGGTGAGTTTTCACTCACTTTAACTTGAAGAATAACCATATTTGTGGTGCGTTTCAACTAACTTTAACTTAATGAAATACCATACTTGTGGTGCGTTTTCTCTCACTTTAATTTGATGAATTACCTTACATGTGGTGCTTTTTCACTCACTTTATATTGATGAATTGCAATACTTTTGGCGCATTTCCACTCACTTTAATTTGATGAATTACCATACTTGTGGTGAGTTTTCACTCACTTTAACTTGATGAATTACCATATTTGTGGTACGTTTTCACTCACGTTAATTTGACAAACTATCATATTTGTGGTGCGTTTTCACTCACATTAATTTGATGAATTACCATATTTGTGGTGCGTTTTCACTCACATTAATTTGATGAAATACCATACTTGTTATGCGTTTTTCCTCACTTTAAATTGATCAATCAATATATGGTGGTGCGTTTTCACTCACTTTAATTTGATGAATTACAATAAGTATGGTGGTGCGTTTTCACTCACATTAATTTGATGAATTGCCATACTTCTGGTGCCTTTCCAATCACTTTAATTTGATTAATTACCATATTTGTTTTGCGCTTTCACTCACTTTAATTTGATGAATTGTCTTACTTGCGGTGAGTTTTCACTCACTTTGATGATTTTCCATAATTATTTGTGGTGCGTTTTCACTCACATTTATTTGACTAATTGCCATACTTCTGGTGCGTTTTTACTGACTTTAATGTGATGAATTACCATACTTGTGGTGTGTTTTCACTGACTTTGATTTGATTACTCACCATACTTTTGGTGCGTTTTTTTTCACATTAATATAATGATTTGCCATACTTGTGGTGCGTTTTCACTCATATTAATTTGATGAAATACCATATTTGTGTATTTTCACTCACTTTAATTTGATGAATTGCCATACTTGTAGTGCGTTTTCACTTACTACTATATATGTGGGTCGATTTCACTCACTTTAATTTGATGAAGTGCCATATTTGTGCTGCGTTTACAAGCAATTTGTGCCGTGTGTGTCTAGCTTGAAGGTGTGTGTGTGTGTGTGTGTGTGTGTGTGTGTGTGTGTGTGTGTGTGTGTGTGTGTGTGTGTGTGTGTGTGTGTGGTGTTCCTTAGCGGTAAATCTTCAAATAATGTAGTACTGTTTGCGACGGTGTCTGTGATAAGAAGCTGATGGTTTCTAGAGGCTGAGTGGGCCTGTAATACAATAGCTTCTTACTGGTCGGAGTTTGGAGAGACAGAGAGAGAGACAGAGACAAAGACAGAGAGACAAAGAGAGATAAAGAGAGAAAAGAAAAAAAGAGAGAGAGAGAGAGAGTGAGAGAGAGAGAGAGAGACAGACAGACAGAGAGACACAGAGAGAGATAGAGAGAAATAGAGAGAGAGAGAGAGAGAGAGAGAGAGAAATAGAGACAAATTTCCAATAGTATGTGATGACACACAGCCAGTGTGTTGAGTTTGACAAAAGTCAGTGTTCTAGCTTACAAAGACACTCCGTAGACTCCTTCGCAGCGGTGTGTTGCGTGCCGCACGGGTGTTTGCACCCCGTACGCTGGAGCGGTAAGTTAAGTGGGGTTTGTGTCTCGATAAAACAGCTTCTTCTATAAACATTTCGTAACTTTGCACATTAAGATATGTCTTGTTAGATCTGTTAGTGTTTCTTCTACCCGCCGATGTACTTTTTGGGTGCATATTTTGTATATTATAGCCGTGATTCTGTAAAATATCACGCCTGTACCGGCACAGAAGCAAATTTCGTAGCATTCGCAACAAATTACTGGTGTAAACTTTAATGTGAAGAACTGCCATCAGTTCCACAAAAACCTGAACCTTTCTGCAGTACTGAGGCCGAGTTTCAAGCTTCTAGGACCTTGCAGACAGCGAAAAGCATTCGGAGAATGAGAATTATCCTATAACTTCTGTGTTTGCCCCCCGAAGCTGCCGTGTTTCGCCCCCGCAGCTGCCGTGTTTGCCCGCCGTTTGTGTTTGACCACCGACCCTGCACACTCATGTTTATGTCCTCTAATTGGCTTGGAGCTATTTTGCAGGAACCATGGAAACAGTAATTGCAGGCAGCGCCATGGACAGCTTCTTGGACATCAGTGAAACCATATATATATCCTTCACAAACTCATTGCTGTTCAACACACCTATACAAATCGTCAACAGAACCAATAAGACAAATAAAATTCAATTTTAATGGAATGCTTTTATGGTTCCGTCAACCACTCCAATAAGACAAACACACATATTAACAATATAATGCACACCACCAAAACACCTGTAAATGTGGCACAATATGTTATTTATATTACACTTACAACAGAAGTGTTTAAAAGCTTTAGCATGAAACGTTTGAACACAATCTAACTTTTAAACACACACATATAGTGAAAAGAATACACACGACACACACAGCATTCAGTCTCACACACCAACACCAATTGAAGTACAACAAATCAAACCAAAACATACATTGCACTGGGTGCTTTATCAAAGACATAATTTTATAAAACTGAGCAGATTATTGGCACTCACACCATACCACGGGTACGTTTTTGTCCTAAGTAAAATAAAAGCAAACAAATCAAACAAAAACATACATTGCACTGTGTGCTTTATCAAAGAAATGTCCAACTGAGCAAATTATTGGGCCAGGCATTTTGTTTTGTGCCGCCTTAGCTGTTCGCTGTGTCTGAAAGGCATCATGCAAGCCTTGCACAAATAATCTTGTTTCTGTGTGTGTGTGTGGGAAACATGAGAATACAATTGCAGCTTTAATGCAAAGGTTTTGTTGCAATGCACGCATGAAAATGGGTTTGTTTCCTTGTTGCAGCTGTGCCTAGATGGGTTGAGGCTCTTGCGGCAGGCAAAGCCTTTCCCACATTTTTTACAAGTGTGGGGTTTTTGCCCTAAGTGGATTTTGTTGTTGTGGGCATTCAGATCAACTTCTCTGGAGTACCTTTTCGTGCACTGACTGCAAGCAAACTTCTTTCCATCCGCTTCTTCGATGTGCTTGGTTTTGATGTGGTGTGTCAGCGTCCTCTGGTGTTTGTAAGTGATACCACAATGTTCGCACATGTGATTTGTCGAATCAGCACCTATGAACGGTAAAGACAAAGAAAAAGATTAAACAAATTTAAAAGTACACGTTTGTGTGTGTGTGTGTGTGTGTGTGTGTGCTGCGACACTGAAACAGTACAAATGGGCGGGGATATAGCTCAGTTGGTAGCGCGCTGGATTTGTATTCAGTTGGCCGCTGTCAGCGTGAGTTCGATCCCAGGTTCGGCGGAAATTTATTTCACAGAGTCAACTTAGTGTGCAGACTCTCTTCGGTGTCCGAACCTCCCCCCGTGTACACTACATTGGGTGTGCACGTTAAAGATCCCACGATTGACAAAAGGGTCTTTCCTGGCAAAATTGCTTAGGCACAGTTAATAATTGTCTACCTATACCCGTGTGACTTGGAATAATAGGCCGTGAAAGGTAAATATGCGCCGAAATGGCTGCAATCTACTGGCCGTATAAAATTTCATCTCACACGGCATCACTGCAGAGCGCCTAGAACTGTACCCACGGAATATGCGCGATATAAGACTCATTGATTGATTGATTGATTGATAATGTGGCATGTAACATGAAACAGACATTTCCATCAATATTTGCCTCATCAGTGTAATGTATTTATGGTTATAAATAGAAAATTTACAGGATCTGACAGTCTTTCTCATTCAAATTTTGTTTTAAATAGTAAATTAATTAATTAATTACAAGATAATAACATACACGTCTATATTAACATGAAACTTATAATACGTACTCTTTTTTGGGGGCGTCGACATACGTTTTGGTGGGGTTGTCACAACTTCTATGGTTTCACTGATGTCCAAGAAGCTGCCTGCAATTACTGTTTCCATGGTTCCTGCAAAATAGCTCCAAGCCAATTAGAGGACATAAACATGAGTGTGCAGGGTCGGTGGTCAAACACAAACGGTGGGCAAACACGGCAGCTGCGGGGGCAAAACACGGTAGCTTCGGGGGGCAAACACAGAAGTTGTAGGATAATTCTCATTCTCCGAATGCATTTCGCTGTCTGCAAGGTCCTAGAAGCTTGAAACTCGGCCTCAGTACTGCAGAAAGGTTCAGGTTTTTGTGGAACTGATGGCAGTTCTTCACATTAAAGTTTACACCAGTAATTTGTTGCGAATGCTACGAAATTTGCTTCTGTGCCGGTGCAGGCGGGATATTTTACAGAATCACGGCTATAATATACAAAATATGCACCCAAAAAGTACATCGGCGTGTAGAAGAAACACTAACAGATCTAACAAGACATATCTTAATGTGCAAAGTTACGAAATGTTTATAGAAGAAGCTGTTTTATCGAGACACAAACCCCACTCAACTTACCGCTCCAGCGTGCGGGGTGCAAACACCCGTGCGGCACGCAACACACCGCTGCGAAGGAGTCTACGGAGTGAAAGAGTACTATACCCACGAGGACATCCACTCGGTTCTCATATATTTCTGTCTTTCAAATATGGCTTGGATATCTTTAGTGAATGAGCAAAAAGAACTGTGCTAAAGTTGGTTTTCTTTCCTTCTTATGTGTCAGTGAGTCTCAAATCCAGCTTTCAGTCAAGCTCAAAGAAGAAAAGTAGTTGCATTTAAGCCAGAGATGATTCTTGACCAAATTTAATAAGTCTCTGTGAGAGAATGCGTCCGCTTATTACATTTTGGTTATCATCTTTCAGAACAGTAATCCGAGTTTACACGTTTGCATGCAAAGAGCTTCTGACTTGCAGGTGCTTTACAACGGTGCCTGTGTTTTGGGGAGGCATGCGCTTGATATTCTATTGTGCTCGAGATGTGTTATTCTATTCGGCTCGAGATGTGTTATGTGATAGCCATACCTCATATTATGTGTGTTGTCTTTATTACCGATCTTGCCAGTTCAACAGATACTTGTATCCCTTCTGCCTTGAAATGCTGTTTCCAACTCATGATGTGTTATTATGTGCAGTGGAATGGTACCTTTTTAATCAGATCTGTAAAAAAAATAAGTTATTTGATTATACATTTTTGATTTTGATTTCACAGACTTATGTGGATAAGAGATAAATTAATGACGATTATAGAGAGTGAGATACTGCTGCAGAAAAAAAACAAAAAACAAAAACATGTGGCCATTCCACATTTCCTGACTCCCTGCCAGTAAACATTGTTTAAAAACTGGTCCAAGTGTATAAAACGATGGTTTAAACCCGTGCAATAGCCATCGTTTCTGTCCAATATGTATCATAAGCTTGTATTTGGCCTAGATTGTCCAACTTAAGCAGCAAGCAAGTCCCACAGCGAATGCGTGTCACGTTTAACATCCGCAACAGGGTCATGAATAAGGCTGCTAGTTATTTCTATGTAATATGCTGACTGTAAGCAAGTGATAATTAGACATGTAAAGAAAATAGATATCAACTTCAGCCAGCGAGAGAATGTTGATATCATTTTCGAGACATGTCTGTTCATTTGCTAGCAGTCAGAATATTGGTAATAATGGCATTACTACATGAAAGTTCTGACTAAAATAATAATCGAAGCGGATCCTGACAGTCACACATGACAGCCATATGCAGAAGGCAATTTGTTCCTAATACATGTATTGGGAGATCGATAATATTTGAAGTTTCTGTGTTCAGAATCAATGTCAAAAACGTATATTCATGTTATTATATGTCTGAGAGTTATGTTGTGCCCTAACAATGATTGATAAACTAAAGAAGTTAAATATGCACGTATATCAGTTGTTATAAGAGACAAACCCTTGGGGGACTTTAACGCCCCTCGGCGTAATACATATTTTTTTCGAGCATTCTTTTTTTTCTCGAGCTTAGCATGGTATTTTTTCTTGACAACTGGTTTTGATGTTGTTATTTAAGTGCAAAACATACCAACGAGACACAAACACATTTGAAAGGACTTCGTTTACACATGATTTTAATTTAGTTTGTTTCCCTGTACACTGCGTCTGCGGCTAAGTCCGAGGCGGAAGATTACGTTTTGGGGTAAGTTCGAAACTTGTTTTACACATGAAACAATAACAAGACGTTCACATACCAACAATCATTCAAAAGAAAAAAACCTGGAAAAACCCTTGCAAGTTAGTTGTCGTTTTCACAATATCTATTCATTCTTTTAAATGTTCAGAGTACAGTTTAAACAAAAAAAATTTACGGCTGTGGCCGCCATTTGGGATTTCCACTGTAAGCCTCCTTAGCTTTGGAAATTGAACAATTATTGAAAGAACGGAGAACAAAACGCGCTGCTAACTGCATGGTGGTGGAGCCCCTAGGGGCAAGTGGCGCTGACGCTGGTACACCGGTCCAAGTCATCGTCAAAGAAGAGTCCCGCAGGGCACTGGGTGATAAACTTATTTGTCGGGAAACACGTCCAGAAGTAGTCGCAGGCGATGCACGACGGAAAGAAACCAACGTCTACGTCACACGTGCCGATACAGTTGGCGATGGTGGGTGAGGTGGGAGACGTCGGAGACGTGGGGGAGGTAGGAGAGGTAGGGCTGGTAGGGCTAGTAGGGGAGGTAGGGCTAGTAGGGGAGGTAGGACTAGTGGGGGAGGTAGGACTAGTGGGGGAGGTAGGAGAGGTAGGGCTAGTAGGGGAGGTAGGACTAGTGGGGGAGGTAGGGCTGGTCAGTGATGTTGATGACGTGGGACTGGTGGGAGACGTCGATGTCCTTCACACAGAACGAGATACAATATTAAAAACTTTATGAGAAGTTTGGTTTAAACAATTAATTCAGAAAATTACAAATAACAATGCCGCGTACAATCAATTTCACAAATGGAGTACAACACGCAAACTTATACATGTGCTCTTAAAACGCAATATAATATCTGATTAGGCGGACGATACGGGGACCTGTAGGAGGGGAAAGGAAGGAGGAAGGAGGAGATGTTTGCTGGATGGTTGACAGACCAGCTTTTATGTTTGTCCGAAGGGAGCATATCGTCTTCTGTTACATCTGTAATTACCAAGGCCGAGGTTGATAAAGGTGTAAAAGAAGGTGATACGACTGCGAAGACCGACTGTCATGGTGTTCTATAATAGACGCCCGTGTGAGTGTTGTGTAAACCCCATTTATAACGAATCCAAAAACAAAGAGACTGCCAACGTTCCTAAATTCAGAATCAAAAAACAAGAAAGGTAGGTTGAAAGACCTTAAAACTTAAAAGACCGTTTAACTTAAAAGACCGTTGGGTCGATATATTTATGAATGCATTGTTTTGTCAATAACAAACGTTCCAACAACCTACCTTTCTTGTTTGTTGATTCCCATTTAAACGTTTATGATATGGGCACGGTACTGAACGATTACCATGGACCTCAGTGAAAAGTTCCGTGTTTACTCAACGACTTGATGTTTCTTACCTACGAGTGCGTGCGTCCGTTGGTTGTTAGCTTGATGTGAATATCAACACATAGTGGTAACGGTTCCCAAGAAACCAAATACGATCATGTGTGGTACAGACATCCAGTGGAAACAGCCAGCTACAGTCATTGACAAGTGTCCAACACGATCATGTGTGGTACAGACATCCAGTGGAAACAGCCAGCTACAGTCATTGACAAGTGTCCAACACGATCATGTGTGGTACAGACATCCAGTGGAAACAGTCAGCTACAGTCATTGACAAGTGTCCAACACGATCATGTGTGGTACAGACATCCAGTGGAAACAGCCAGCTACAGTCATTGACAAGTGTCCAACACAATCATGTATGTGTGGTACAGACATCCAGTGGAAACAGCCAGCTACAATCATTGACAAGACGTGTCCCACACGATCATGTGTGGTACAGACATCCAGTGGAAACAGCCAGCTACAGTCATTGACAAGTGTCCCACACGATCATGTGTGGTACAGACATCCAGTGGAAACAGCCAGCTACAGTCATTGACAAGTGTCCCACACGATCATGTGTGGTACAGACATCCAGTGGAAACAGCCAGCTACAATCATTGACAAGACGTGTCCCACACGATCATGTGTGGTACAGACATCCAGTGGAAACAGCCAGCTATGTACAGTCATGGACAAGTGTCCCACACGATCATGTGTGGTACAGACATCCAGTGGAAACAGCCAGCTATGTACAGTCATGGACAAGTGTCCAACACAATCATGTATGTGTGGTACAGACATCCAGTGGAAACTGCCAGCTACAGTCATTGACAAGTGTCCAACACAATCATGTGTGTAACAGACATCCATTGGAGATATCAGGCGGAACAGTAGACACGTGCATTCGCCTATGTTTTATTTGAATGACCGTAGAGTTGTTCGTTACCATTTTTAGAGTGTTTCCTTGTCAGATAACGGTAAATTGCGCATTTGAATACAAACTTGGTTCAGAACTGCAAAGTTGATGTGGGAATACCACAACATTTCAGCACAAACCCCAACCCTGGCTGGAAGTTCAATATTTTTGTCATGGAATCAAAAAAATAAGAAAGGCATGTTATTGGAACGTATATACTTTAATCTTTATATAAATTTACGTTCCAATAACATACCTTTCTTGTTTTTTTATTCTTTTGAACGTGGCAGTCTATTTGTTTTGGGATTGTTATTGTTGTCATGGGTGTGGAGGAACAACTGATACTTTTTATAGCACTCCTGTCAAACCCAAAGTTAGCAGTTGATTCTTTTTTTTTTTTTTTTTTACCAAAGTACAACAATTTATCTTTTGTAAAAATTCGGACACACATTTTCCCAATTAATATGAAAGTCACTGAACTTATCTTCTTTTCACTACACCTTATATCTTGATTCCCCAAACACTGATTGATTTCTGCCTTTTCAAATTTACCAGTAACCCAAACGTTGGCTCTAACCAACCTATTTTGTCCAAAACAGTTTTACCGATACACAATCATCAAAAAAAAGAAGAGGTTTAACAAAACAAGCAGTTGATTCTTACAACGCAGCAGCACGGAGCTGCCATCATTATGTTCGAGGTGAGTAACCTTTTAGCATAGGCTCTTTTTGTTTTAACTATTCTAAGATGTTTCGTTGAGCAATTTTAGATTGCACAGCTAACCTGCAAATTGACCATGAGTATTCGCAATTATTATCAACATTGATTGGGTCTTTGAGAGTTAATGGTTACAGTCGTTATCGTCGGATACACGATTCTTCTTCTTCTTCTTCTTCTTCTTCTTCTGCTTCTTCTTCTTCTTCTTCTTCTTCTTCTTCTTCTTCTTCTTCTTCTTCTTCTTCTTCTTCTTCTTCTTCTTCTTCTGCGTTCCCATGAAACAAAGCCACAATTGTTCTACATATCAAACAAACAGCCGCATTGGCCTCTACATTTACCCAATTCACAAAACGTGTCCATGAATATAGCTGCCTGATATAGCAATGATAACCACAGACCGGAGGCATGCAGTGGTACATGGAATACAAACACTACCTGTAGATACCTTCACACACACACCCACACACACACCCACACACACACACACACACACACACACACACACGCACGCACGCACGCACGCTGAATTCGATGTAAAGAATAACGAGTCCTACCCGCACACAGCGACATCGGCGACCTGACACACGCCCAGGTCGATGTCGTAGTTGAGGGCGGAGGGGCAGGTGAAGAGGTTCCCGGAGGGCCCGTAGCACTTGATGAACATGGTGCAGTCTTCACACTGGGGGTACTGTCCTATCCCCAACCCCGAGCACTCCGTCACCGTCGTCAGACACGTTGCGAACACTGTGAGGCGAGGGACAACACGTTTAGTTTAGTAGCGACAAAGAAGGAGAGCATGAGACATACTAGTATCACAACATTCACCTTGCAAATACACAGTGAGGCGAGGGACAACACTTCATACTAGTATCACAACATTCACCTTGAAAATACACAGTGAGGCGAGGGCCAACATTTCATACTAGTATCACAACATTCACCTTGCAAATACACAGTGAGGCGAGGGACAACACGTCATACTAGTATCACAACATTCACCTTGAAAATACACAGTGAGGCGAGGGACAACACTTCATACTAGTATCGCAATATTCACCTTGAAAATACACAGTGAGGCGAGGGCCAACACTTCATACTATACTAGTATCACAATATTCACCTTGACAATACACAGTGAGACGAGGGCCAACACTTCATTATTAGTTATCGTTAGATTTGACTGTGATATCAACATTTATCAGTCCCAATTTCGAGAAAGCTAAAATCATATCAGATCGAGGCGTGAGCCGAGATCTGATATGATTCAGCCTTTCGAGAAAGTTTGGATCGTTACGGTTATTTATCCAGATGTGACGCAGTGTTTCGGAAAATGTTGTTAAACTTGTCATAGGATTGTTCACTTGTGTCCAAAAAATTCATGACTTTGCATATCTACAGATCAATGATTGATTCATATTCTGTCTAAGTTTCATTTGCGTGTAGCTGCTGGCGTTAATTTGCTAGTCGTGCAAACACATGAGGAAATAATGAAACGTTTACGCTGTTTCGCGCTTACAGCTGTTATCGCTGTGTGCCTCTTAAAACATGCTACGGTCACGCTTGGCTGGGCATCGCTGTGGCACCAGAATCATCGCTTAAATATGTAGCGTGTTTACTGGCCCAGCAAATTTGCGTCAGTACTTACACGCACATAAAACTTTAGCAGTGTGTGTATCAATCATTTTTCTAAAGACATGCAAAGTCATTAATTTTTTGGACCCAAGGGAACAATCCTATGACGAGATTAAAAACGTCTTTCGAAAAATTGCATAACATTTTAACAAACACCTGTAACAATCCATCATTTCGCTCGAAGTATTTCTAGTATGTTGGTAAAATATGCTGAAAGTTTCAAAGCAATCCACCAAGTCATAGCTAAAGTGCAGACTTTTTTGTCATGATACCCCTAAAAAATGATGCAAAAAGTCCCGTTTTTGACCGCTCTTGCGATCGACACCTGCATCAGTAGGAATAGCGTAGCACGCGAAATACGCAAGGTAGCAAAACAAAACATCTGTTCAGGGTAGATAATTGGTTTGACTTTCTTCTCGTATGTCAAAGTTGCAAAATTTTGCCTGTTGTGAATTTTTTGTCGATTTTTCATTCGGCTCTTCCGTTTTTGTCTGGTTGATTTTGATGGTACCCTTACTTGAGCGGCGGTCACGTGATCCCTGTAAAAGAAATATTTAATCCAAATGATGATCCTGAAGGTTAAGGGTACTGAACTTGTCAAATCCAGGTGCACGGAGCCCCTGGGGCTTTTAGTCATACCTCAGGCAGCTATCCGTTAGAAGAACTACCAAGTTTCATTGACTTGCACCCAAAGAGTCAAGAACTGCGATTATTTTACGAATTAATTTCGTACTCGGACCCGGCTGGTCTTGACCTATTTTTGGATCTAAATTCAGATCAGGTAGATCACCACATCATGCACAAAAAGACACTTCACTAAGCAAACTATGTCCGACGTCATCATGAGTTTGTGTAAAACAAAATGGAGGCCGGAATCACTCAGTTGAATCGAACTCCGACCAAACACCAACGTAATAACTAGGTTAATGTATGCACTCGCGTGAACAAGAAACTGTCGAGCTTCACAGATGTCGTCGTTGGGTAGTTTTGGGTTTGTTTTACTACCATAGGAGGATTTTTAAACTGTAAATGCACTCAGCTGCAACAAAAACGCAAAACGAAGGCTGTGAGCTGCACTGTGCCTTTAAGTGAACGGCCTTCTCTGGCATATACAGTGTTAATAAAATGACACGGGGATTAATGCTTAAATTTGGGTTTGAAATTTGTTGCAATAATTTTTTGGCCAAGTTTAGTTTCACAATATGCTTCACTATCTGGAACTGTCTGGAAAGGGAGGTAACTCATACCATACAAGTCATGTTATCAGGAATTGGATTAATGGACACACTCTTAGTGGGTAGCACAAGACTTCAATTGCTCTTCGGGTCCAAACATTTCCTAAAGTTTTCAATTCACAAATTAATAAGGGAGGTAACTCCTTTTCCGCAAAAAAGTTAAATTTGAAGCCTTTCATACATTTTTTTTTCATTCGTGGTTCTTTGATATTGAATTAAAAAAAACTTCTGTGTAAAAGTTCTTGGAACGATTTGCAAAGGGCGCTGCTATTTCCCCGGGTGAAGCCAGGCCCGGACTGCTAATATACATTAAAGAAACACAATGACATGTCAATATAAAGCAAGGAAACAAACAAACAAACAAACAAACAAACAGACGAGCAAACTGGCGTACAAATAAAGAAAATATATATAAACAGAGTACCAGATAGACGAACAGACAGACAGACAGACAAACAACAAACAGACACACAACCAAACAAGTAAGCATGTGTAAGACAAAATGGGAATGTAACAGCATGCGCACAGAGAATAGGTACTGCCATGAATATCCACTTCCACAAAACAGCTTAATGTTAAGCGCAACATTGTTACACATGCAAGATCGATAAAAACAATTGTACAAGTGACAACAGTTATTATGTGATGCTAGAATGAATGTATGCCTCAATGTCATTATTAGAGGTGCTTTGGGGTAACAAAGGGTCCTGGCATTTCAGGTCTTATTTTGCGTGGGAGTAAGGTGTGTGCGCAACTGCTGTTTGATTTGTTGTTGTTGTGCGAAGGCCTTTAAGGGTATGCGAGAATGAATTCCAGATTAATGATCCTGAAAACGCTAAACTTGTCTTAAATAGGTCAATACGTGGTAAATGTGGGAGTACCTTATTGGAACCATACATATCAGTTGATTTGTTAAGCAGAGACTGTAAGTAAGGAGGTGCCTCGTTGTGATAGATTTTAAACACCCATACTGCCTTATTCAATTCCAACAGTAACGGAAGTGGTCATATAATACGTGACTGAAAATGTTCATCAGTTGGACTTTTAGAATCTGATGAAATGAGTTTTACAGCCCGGCGATGAAGAGAGTTTAGCATCTTCATATATACATCACTGGGACCACCCCATACAGTTGAGCAGTGAGTACTGTGGGCCGTTGTGTGTGCGTGATAACATAACTTGAGTGTTGAAATGGTTGCGTAAAGTTATAATTGCAAGAATAAGTAAGAGTAAGAATACATTTTTCTACAACATCTTAAACAGATAACTGAGGTAAAATTGCCATCAAATGTTAGTTCTGAATGGAGTACAACGCCTAGAACTGCTCGTCACATATGACAATCCCTCTGACTACAACCTCCGCTCACGCGCTGACAGTCGCAAACTGGAAACTCTCGAGCGAAGCTTGCCTTCTTTTGGAAATCGCTCGTTTGCTTCTGCGGCTGCCATTGTCTGGAATTCTCTCCCTTCCTCCGTTCGCCATTCTGCTTCTAAGGACTCTTTCCGCAGTTCCCTTAAAACGCACCTTTTTCGCGAATCCTTGTAAATTGTCCTTGCCATCTTTATAGACTGTTAGAGGTGAAGTTAGATTTGTTGTTTGAATGTGTCTTTTTTGTATAGTTGCTTCAGCTTTGATTGAGCTATAGGGTTCTGTATGAAATTTGCATTTAGTCTTTCTTTTTCTTGCTGAGTGTATGTACAGTCCAGAGAGGAGACGGACATGGTGTGAGCTTGTCCAGGGGGGTATATGAACATCTCAGTGGCAGGGGGATGGAAGCACTTGTTAATGAGTGGGAGTGTGTATGCGCGTGGTGTGCACGAGGATGTATGCACGTGAGTGATATTTGTAAATGTGTATTATTATAATATCATCTTTGTATTTATATTATTGAAATTGTTATATCTCGATGTACAGCGCTAAGAGCATAGTTAAATTTGTGAAGCGGCGCTATATAAGCTATCTTTATTATTATTATTATTAACCCTGTGTTTGTTAACTTAAACAATTGGTTTGTTAGCCAAGGTGACATTAAAAATAACAAATCGCGTTAGGCGATAAATAGAGATTACTACATGGCTTGCTGTGTCGTACCAGATTTACACGAGTTGTTTTTTTAAATATCGAACTGCGAGCGAAAGCGAGCTGTTCACTATTTGAAAAAGCAACGAGTGTAAAATCTGGTACGAAACAGCAAGCCATGTAGTATTCTGTTTATTCTACATACTGTATGTACGTGTATTTTACTGAAAATGTCCTGCAGTCGAGGAAGCTAAATTGAAGACGCTTGTTTTGGAACCTCGATCTCTTCAAAAGCCTCGTGCAATCTATCACGTCAAAGTAAAGAAACGTCACTCTGAAAGTGTGGCGTGACGTATTAGTTCTAAAAATTCATCGAGAGTAATTAGCGAGCGCAATTTTTTTTTCTATAATGACGTTTGTCTCGGTGACTTTGGCATCATAAGCAGTGGAAAAACAGGTCCCTGTCAGACTTGCTTGACATGACCTCATTTACATGATATACACACGTGTGATTTGAACGATTATTATCTCACGGGTGTCTCACATACGTATGTAGGATAATACAACATTTAGTCAAGCTGTCCCACTCACAGAATGAAACTGAACGCACTGCATTAAATTTTATTTGAGCAAGACCGTATACTCGTAGCATCGTCAGTCCACCGCTCGTGGCAATGGCAGTGAAATTGACAATCCAGAATAGCGCGGTAGTGGTTGCGCTGAGCAGGATAGCACCCTTTTCTGTATCTCTATTCTTGTTAACTTTCTGAGCTTGTTTTTAATCCAAACATAACATATCTATATGTTTTGGGAATCAGGAACCGACAAGGAGGAATAAGATGAAATTGTTTTTAAATCGATTTCGGAAATGTAATTTTAATCATAATTTTCATATTTTTAATTTTCAGAGTTTGTTTTTAATCGGAATATAACATATTTATATGTTTTTGGAATTAGAAAATGATGAAGAACAAGATGACATTGTTTTTGATCGTTTTATAAAAAATAATTTTAATTACAATTTTCAGATTTGTAATTACCTAAGTCATAAATTAATTTGTAAGCCTCCAAGTTGAAATGCAATACCAAAGTCCGGCCTTTGTCGAAGATTGCTTGACCAAAATTTTAATCAATTTTATTGAAAAATGAGGGTGTGACAGTGCCGCCTCAACTTTTACAAAAAGCCGGATATGACGTTATCAAGGACATTTATCGAAAAAATGAAAATAAGTCTGGGGATATCATTCCCAGGAACTCTCATGTAAAATTTCATAAATATCGGTCCAGTAGTTTTTTTGAGATGAAATACTCGTAGAGTTACCAGATGTGTACAATGCCGCATCATCAGCTAAAATATCGTTTATTACTTCAAAATCAGATAATTCGAAAGACATGTCGAGGCACGTTTCATGATATTGAGGATTGCAGTTTCCCCCTCACACACAATATTCCAAAATAATAAATAGTCAAACAGGGGCCAAAAAACAGTTTGCACCAATAGTTCAACTTTTTATCTATCCAAAACAGTAAAAAAAATTATATGAACATTCGTATTTTTAAGATGATTGGCGTTCCAAGACGCTATATCCTAAAAAACCCCAAACATGCTTTTACAACTTCAGTGCATAATAACTGCCCAAAGGTGCTGTTTAAAGCAACCATTGATAATAATTTTTAACATACTCCTTGAAAACATTAAGAAAAATGGTTAACTTGCAAATAAAGGGACACCATTGATCAGAACAATGGTAAGATAAAGGACGCTACTTATATTTTGTACATTTTTTATCTTTATTGTTTCCTGTAGACCTCAGAAGTTCTAGCCAGCTTAAGAAATCATTCTAAAATCGAAAAACAAACATCTATACATTTTGTACGCAAAGTAGATTGATATTTGACACAGTCACACAGACATACGTGGGCTATGGGGCAACCCTACCCCCTAAATTTGAAAACGGGGTCAATTTCTTAACTGCATGCATTCAGCAAAACAATCCCTAAAAAAATTTTTTTCTCACAAATGAACTTATGACTTTAGAAAAGCATTCAAAAATGCATATATACAACGCTTTTTCTTTGGTCCCAATTCAAGGGGGTGTGCTATGTAGCACTGTGAACGCTCAAATGAGACTTGGTCACATGTCAAAAAAAGTAATCCCCCCTGTTGTTCATGGTTGGTTGGTGGGATTTTTTTATCTGAGCCATTGGCAAGCATGAAATGTCATCAACATTAGGAAAGACATAGTATCTCCCATTGTCTTTTGCGCGCAAACACTTCACACAGATCTCCTCTCGATCTGGCCCACCGGGGAAATGGGTTGACTTGGGGATGATCACCGCCCTGTATCTCTCCACCTTTCCATCCATGCTGACAAAGTCAGCGGTCACAAAGTCCCCAACTTGAATGTCTCACTGTGGGACAAAGAACCTGGTTTTCACGACTGGCACCACATGGTTGGCTGACCACGCGGCATCCAGTGGCGTGTTGTGGGTAGACGTCCATTGGACATAAATTGGGAAGGACGTCGCTGGATCATCTGGTTTGCATACATTGTTCATGTACAACATTTAGTCAAGCTGTCGAACTAACAGAATGAAACTGAACTCACTGCATTTTTACAGCAAGAGCGTATACTCGTAGCATCGTCAGTTCACCGCTCGATGCAAAGGCAGTGAAATTGACAAGAAGAGCGGGGTAGTAGTTGCGCTGAGAAGGATAGCACGCTTTTCTTTATCTCTATTCTTTTTAACTTTCTGAGCGTGTTTTTAATCCAAACATATCACATCTATATGTTTTTGGAATCAGGAACCCACAAGGAATAAGATGATATTGTTTTTAAATCGATTTCGGAAATTTTGTTTTAATAATAATTTTTATATTTTTAATTTTCAGAGCTTGTTTTTAATCCGAATATAACATATTTATATGTTTTTGGAATAAAAAAATGATGAAGAATAAGATGAACGTAAATTTGTATCGTTTTAAAAACAAATGTTTTTTTTAACAATTTTCAGGTTTTCAATGACCAAAGTTATTAATTAATTTTAAAGCCACCAAATTGAAATGCAATACCGAAGTCCGGCCTTCGTCAGAGATTGCTTGGCCAAAATTTCAATCAATTTGATTGAAAAATGAGGGTGTGACAGTGCCGCCTCAACTTTTACAAAAAGCCGGATATGACGTCATCAAAGGTATTTATCGACAAAAATAAAAAATATATCCGCGGATATCATTCCCAGGAACTCTCATGTAAAATTTCATAAAGATCGGTCCAGTAGTTTGGTCTGAATCGCTCTACACACACACACACACACACACACACACACACGCACAGACAGACAGACACACACACATACACCACGACCCTCGTCTCGATTCCCCCTCTACGAACATTTAGTCAAAACTTGACTAAATGTAAAAATAAAAATAAAAAATAAAAAAAATGGGATAGCGGCGAAACGGGATTGCGCCAAAATGGGATGCGGTAGTAAGATGACGCTTGGCTTGTGAAATGTCGCCAAAATGGGACGGCGGCAAAACGGGATTGCACGTAAATGGGATATTGCGCGAATTATAAACGAAGGAGTAGGCCCTAAGTTTCTCGTACGAGATGTTTACTGGGAGTAAATATTTGGGGAGTAAAAATTTAGTTCCTTGTGGAGTTCTTTTTTCGTACAAGATTTTTACTGGAAGTTTACTCCGGAGTCAATTTTTCGTGGAGTAAAAATTTCGTGTTACACCGGTTCATGACCGTTGTTGTAACGAGCGCACATTGCTGTCTCCATATTGTGTTCCTACGAATCGAAAGTACGATCGCCAAGCCCTTCTGTCATTGAAGGCAACGTTCGATATTTCCGTCTGTCAGCGTCGCCAACGTTCGACAGATTGTACTACTGTTACTCACAAACTTTCAATTTACACAATGAAATGCCAATAACATGCAAACACAACAATGGGAGACGAAGGGAAAACCTACTAGCGATTGAAATTATGCAAACGAACTCACAAATCCCTCACTTTCCGAATGCAAACGCTGCAAATCCGTATGCGTGCGTCGCTGTGCCGAACGTTGGGTTGACGAACGTTGCTGACAGACGCAACAAAACTTGATCAAAAGGCACTAAAAACGATTAAATGTTTTACTCACTGGGTATCGCATTCCTCTTTTTCTTCCTGCAGACGATATGAAGCGGTTGAAACGTCGTTTCCGATGAAAGGCTCGGTTATTTCCGTTAAAAACGAAGTTTGCCGAACGTGTGATTCAGTCTACAGACACCGGTCGGATCACAACAAAAATGTTCATTCTTTGCGATTTTGTGATACTGTTGATGATACACCTGCTTTCCAGTGAAGAACATCAATAAAATGATGTTCACAAGCAAGAATAACAGACAAAAGCACGCGATGTGTAAAATTAGGCTTTGCTTTTCAAACAAAGCACGTGTTTTTTTTACTGACAGACACTTTCGGTGGCGATTGAAAATTTTTCCAGAAACGGTTTTATGCTCCCATTTGATATTTTTTCCCTATTTTATCTAGTCAGAGACTAACCTTGTGTATTAATTGAATTAATAACCCCATTATCATAAGTTTTGTGTGTTATTTTCGTGTCTGCTTGAATCACACTTTGAGATGGGGTCATGTGACAGAAGGAAATGGTGTCTGTCAGGATTCACACGTTCGCTTCGAAAAACTCGCTCAAATAATTGCTCAAACACAAACATTTTAGCTTTTATTTATTTTTTTGTATTGCAAATACCATACTTACTCATGCCAAGCAGAAAAAATGATGAAAATCAACACAGTAAGCAAGTAATTTGAAGGCAAAGTTTACACACATCAAAGAGTCTGATTACCGTGAAACCTGCCTCAATAGAAAAGAGATGTGGTCCCAGGACTGAGCCTTGAGGAACTCCTGACTTAACATGTCCCTTAGAGGAACGTCTGTCATTGAGCAAAACGAGAGAGAGAGAGAGAGAGAGAGAGAGAGAGAGAGAGAGAGAGAGAGAAAGAGAGAGAGAGAGAGAGAGAGAGAGAGAGAGAGAGGAGGTATTGCACCTCGGTTCGACCGAAGAGAAGTTAAAAATAAATTCCTGTTGTGCAGCGGGATAAAGTATTCCCTCATACCTCGGAGATATACCTTCACTCGCTCGCAGCGACGTCACGTGACATTTTAGATGGCGGAAAAGAATGCTGTCGCTTATCGGCACTGGGTGCAGTGCCTTTGTAGTGCACTTGCACTACAACGGCACTGGGTCCAGTACCCGCTCCGGCATGGAAGCATTTTCCACTAAAAATGGGAGACGAAGGTATGAGGGAATACTTTAACCCGCTGCACAACAGGAATTTATTCTTAACTTAGCTTCGGTCGAACCGAGGTGCAATGGGTGGAGGGAGGGAGGGAGGGAGGGAGGGAGGGAGGGAGGGAGGGAGGGAGGGAGGGAGGGAGGGAGGGAGGGAGGGAGGGAGAGAGAGAGAGAGAGAATTGAATTGAATTGAATTGAATTGAACTTTATTTAACAAGGATTAAGATTAAAGGCTACGCCTTTTCTTACAATCTGTCCTTGGGACGCATAGACTCACAATTATATAATTAAAAAATTAAAAATTAAAAAGTTTAAAAGTTAACCAACAAAAGGAGGTCGGAAAACTTCAGCACGTGATAATAGAGATGACGATGATGATGATGACGATGATGATGATGATAATGATGATGATTAAGATGAGGCATGAAGAGCATACATATTTGGTTATTCATAAAATCAAATGCATACTATGCAGGTAATTATAAACCCCCCGCGGGTTAGGGGGAAGAATTTACCCGATGCTCCCCAGCATGTCGTAAGAGGCGACTAACGGATTCTGTTTCTCCTTTTACCCTTGTTAAGTGTTTCTTGTATAGAATATAGTCAATGTTTGTAAAGATTTTAGTCAAGCAGTATGTAAGAAATGTTAAGTCCTTTGTACTGGAAACTTGCATTCTCCCAGTAAGGTCATATATTGTACTACGTTGCAAGCCCCTGGAGCAATGTTTTGATTAGTGCTTTTGTGAACAAGAAACAATTAACAAGTGGCTCTATCCCATCTCCCCCCTTTCCCCGTCGCGATATAACCTTGAACGGTTGAAAACGACGTTAAACACCAAATAAAGAAAGAAAGAAAAGGTAATTATAAATACAAGCTGGTAGCAATCGAACATGTAGCAATAGTACAACAAAACTATGTTCAGAACATACAATGCACAGCATATCTTTGACGTAATACTAAGTGTGGCAAATCAAAAGGCGTTAAACTAGAGAGAGAGAGAGAGAGAGAGAGAGAGAGAGAGAGAGAGAGAGAGAGAGAGAGAGAGAGAGAGAGAGAGGGAGAGGAAGAGAGGAGAGAGAGAGAGAGGAGGAGAGGGAGGAGAGAGAGAGAGAGAGAGAGAGAGAGAGAGAGAGAGAGAGAGAGAGAGAGAGAGAGAGAGAGAGAGAGGGAAGAAGGGAGGGAGGCAACTCACAATCTAATCCGTTGTCTACCGTGACAGCAGGGGTGATGGTGCCAGTCGTCGTAGACCCCGTCACCGTTCTGACACACACAGAAAGGTCTCTCTTGACTACCACCACCACGACAACAACCACAGCAGATGCAACAGCAATACCATCATCAACAACAACAACAACAACAACAACAACAACAACAACAACAACAAAAACAACAACAACAACGACAACAACAACGACGACGAAAGTGAATACACAAAAATCAACATAGGTCATAGTCTTTCTACTAGTAAAAACACACGAACTTACTCTTTAAAAAAAAAAAAAAAAGGTCATAGACTTTCTACTTGTAAAATCACACGAACCTTCTCCTTTAAAAAAGATCATAGACTTTCTACTCGTAAAAAACCACACGAACCTCCTCCTTAAAGAAGGATCATAAGACTTTCTAATCGTAAAACAAACGAACCTTCTCCCTAAAAAAAAATTAAAGACATTGTCCCGATGTAAAAGTCATATCATTTCTACCCGTATAAGAGACATACACTTTTTATTTTAAAGAAAAAAGCTCATGGACTGTAAACCCCATCTCCTCAAAATACACATGTCCCCTCTCCCATCTAATCCCAAATTAAAGGTCCAGACCATGCTGTTTTAGCGTCAAAAACGCTTCGAATCGTGTTCCTGCGCGACCGAACACTTCCCGATGTTTGCAGTTAGTTAGAAAACCACTTTCTTACCGTCTTCAACAATGTTTGGTTTACTTCGGAATCTTGTAAGGCCGTAATCCGACGAATTTTGTGACCGAAGCGACGGATTTCTTCTCCAAAACGACCCGCCATTGTGCCGCGTGATCTTCGCGAGACTGGCTTATGAATAAATTATCCGTGACGTCACACAGTGTGAAGATGCTGTTTACCAACATGGCAACAAGAGTGACTGCAGACGAAATTGAACCGTACATGTTCGAACTACCAGTTTCTCTCCTCGAATCAAGCATGAAAGATGAGGAGCGGAGGCCACTTCCAGCAGTAGTGAAAAGACAGTGACGATGAAAATTGCGACTCTGTTTGTCTCAGCGATCAAAGGTAAACACGCCCGCTCTCTGTGCTGAACTTATCGTCTGCTTTCGAGTCTGTGCTATTTTTTCACTCTCGCCTTGTCAACGCACTCGCGAATAAGTGGGATATTGTTTAAGTGTTCATGCATTGCATTCACGAGTAAAAGAACAACAGCTCATCGCAGTTTTAACTGTTCTTGATTATTTCAGAGACTGGTGTCAGAGTGGCCACTGTACCTGTTGTATTGTGTGGGAGGGGCAGATTTGAGAGAGAGAGGAAGCTAGCCTGAGGTACATTGTAGAATGAAAACTTGCAGGGGAGCAAGAATGCATCACCAGCCACGAAGGTGTACATACAACTTTTTTTGAGGTGCCTATATTTGTTTGATTTTTAAATGTATGTATTTTTTTTTTTTTTTTAAGGCTATCAAGAAAACTGTTGTCATTTAAATGTGACACTCAGTCAAATATAGTTTCACACACACACAAGATTAACTCACTTGCATGCCCACAGAAGAAGTTTGCTCTTCACATTGTTCTGTTGTTGTTGTTTTTATAATGTAATCATTGTAACATCAACACTCAGTAATAACCAATATTACAACACAATCACTTTTTCATCAGAACTCACTCACATACTACATGTATTAAACCCTGGTTTATGGACACTTGCATTTGTACTTTGCATGGGAAAGCAGCCTGAATTTCAGGTGAACTTTAATAAAAGAAGATTTATATGTATGTTGCTCTAGATGCATGTTTTAATAAATAATAATGACATTCAGGAAAGTAAAAGGACTGTTGAAGTTTGCTGTTGTAAAATGTCTGATGATTAGGGTTTTGTTGCACATTTAGTGAATTGACTGTACCAATTGCTGTTATTATTTACACCCAATCAGTGCATCCACATGATATTATGTAGCTTAAATTAAAGAAAATGTTTTGATGTGTTCAGAACATACTGACAAGTTGCACACTCACTGACTTTCCGAAAGAACAGGAAAGTTCTTCCTGCCTGTCTGGTCACTGCCATCAGAGACCTCTTTCTGTCACAGAGCTACACAGGCTTCAAATGTATGTAAGATAAATAAAAGGTACATTACAACTCTCAACTGCGGGGGGTGTGTGTGTGTGGGGGGGGGATGTGCATAACCATTGCATACTTAAGGTCGGCTTAAACTACAAACAGAAATGTGGAGCTTGCGTAACAATTCTTGCTTTGTCAGATTTGGAGATAGGCAGCCTCAGTCTATATAGTTGGTCGCCAGTTGGGGCGTCCTGCTTGGTGACAACTTGAGCTTTGTCAACTGGTCTAGCTGTAGCAGTCAAAGTCTGGGCACTGTTGCATTGTAGTCTTGCTGTGTATGCAGAGCTTTGTTGTAGCTGCCATAGGCCAGTGTTGCCATAGGCCAGTGTTAGGATCACCACCCCCTCAAACAGCTCGTTCAGTTAACCTGATGCCTGTTTTAGACAGAAAAAAAAGTTACCACAATCAGCAGAACTTTCACTAGAGAATGGGCATAATTCTTTCATACTTTTCTTTCTCATAGCTTTTTTTGGTTTTTATAATCTCTTCATTACACTAAATAACATCCATCTTAAGACCTATTTTGAGCCTTAATTTAAGTTGACTAGTAATGATATTAATCATAATGTATTTATTTTTATAATGTACAAACTAGAGTATGTATGTGGATATGTGTGTGATGGTGCTGGTATGGATATGTGTGGTTTGGGTTATGTGTGTACTGATGTGTACATTTTATGTGTTTTGTATGTTTTGCGAGTGCGATTTTATGTGATGTTATTCTGTACACCAGCCAAAAAAAAATGTCTGGTATATTAGATAATAAACGCACCTTTAAATTTATTAGCGACTACACCCCGTCACCCTCCAGTCCCCCTCCCCCCCATTACACCCTACACTTTTAACATTGTATAAAAAATCATGTCCCAATATAGGTCCCTAGTTACCTGGGAGGACGTTAAGCTCCATAATCAACATCAACAACGTATTGAATTGAATTGAAAAGCTGGGGTTAGGAGGTCTAACTTCTTGAATTAAAGTGTTTTTTTCTCAGGTGCATGTAGTTTTTTATTTGCTTGAAATCATGGTGTATTCTGGTTGTAAGAGAAGAGTCAATTTCCTTGTAAGCCTGCAAAATTAAGATTTGTCATTTTTGAAGTACACAAGTTTTTGTAAGAGTCCAAAATAGTCCAGGATAAGGAGGAAAAACATAGGGTGGGTCAGGAAATCTGAAACATTGCATAGTTTTGTTTTGCCTATGTAGACACAAAAAGTACTTAGAGCACTTCCCCCTCCCCCCCCAAGAGAGCATAGCTTAGTTTTAATTATTTTAATGCCACTGTTAGCAAGAGGAGTACTACAGACAGCAATCAAACAGTGGATTTTTTCTGTAGACATTGTTATTTCTGTTTAGGTGTTTCAGTAGTTTTCTATGCGGATAAATCATGCTGCATGATCACTAGAAACAATCCAGCTCTGTAGCATGCAAGTTTTTTAAAGGTTTTTTTCCCATGTTACTCTGAGAGAAAAAAAAACCACAGAGATAAAGTTGAACTGGCAGTTTGACTGAAGCAGTGGTAATAACACAGAGTTGTGCTCTTCCTACAATCAATGTTTTGATGTGGATGATGATGTCCGAACATGTACTTGGTTGTATTATTTTGCTAGACTATTTGTTTCTGTTAGATATATCTGCTCACATGATTGTTGTTCATAATTTGACATTACATTTACTGCTGATCAAAATGTATTGTTGGAATAGGTCTGCTTAATATTCTGACTGCAGTTTTGAAATAAAATCAAATAACACAGATGTTTTAAGTATCAAAGTGCTTTTCACACACACACACACACACACACACACACACACACACACACACACACACACACACACACACACACACACACACACACACACACACACACTCACACTATGAGTATGACTGCAAACATGAATTTGTACTTGTATTAATTATAATTACTGTATTACAGAACCTGATCTGAAAAAAAGGACAACAGCAAATTATTCATGCAAGCTTGCTGTATTAACGATTTCTTTATCCATTTAATACAACACTGAATTAAAAGATAACAACTATAACAACGTGTGTGTGTTTGTGTGAATGTCTATGTGTATATGGACGGACACTGATTAAACCTGAGACTCATCGATTACCCAGGTGAGTGTAAAAGAGGGAGAGAGAGAGGGAACTTTAAGGTGGGTGCATGGGGACGGACATGTAGTAACAGATATATGTTTTAATCTGTAATCTTAACACATGTGCTTAAAATTAGGAACAGATGCCATTCCACTACAAATACTGTCAGTCTGACAAAAACGCCCAGTGACACTGAACCCCTATCCCTTACAGAACACATTCAGTATACATGTACTCACTTCCTTTCGTCTGCGTTTAGTGAAAGCAGATCGTTCTGATGACATTGGTATCCGGTTTCTGACCTCCTGTGAGTGGTCAACAATTGTCGGAACTGGAACTGCGTCAGGCAACAGCTGTTTTGTGTGTGCCAGGTTTTCTTGCCGGCTTAACTGCGTTCACATTGGAAGAAAGTGTCGCGAAACACAGCACATCGTGTTGGCCGTTTCCAGTTAATCAGTCTTGCTGCAGAAGTTGTAAGCCCATCGGAAAAAGGTGACAACTGATGCCTGAACCTTTTTTCTATACTTCATAGCTATCAGCAGCCGTGCGCATTCCTTCGGCGTGTTGTTGATGCTCGATGTAGGCAAACGCCCACTTGAGCCTAAGCTGTACACGAAATGACGTCACTACCGGTTCTCGTCTACTGGCGGCCTTTTCGAAGTCTCGTTTAGCAGACGAATTTGGCGGAACGTTTTTAATTAAATCACAATGATAAAGCTACGAATCGGTGAATTTCTTTACATTTTTGGAATCTTTAGGTGCATTTCTCTAACCTTCAGTCATCGGTTAGTGGTTCTAATAACCTTTAAAACAGCGTGGTCTGGTCCTTTAACTCCCTTGCCCTCCAAACATACCCGCATGTAGCGAGACTGGGGTACTGGCAGACGCCGAAGTTGACGTCATAGTTGAGTGTAAAGGGGCATGTGAAGGTTGATCCCGTGCTGCCGGAACACTTGATGAACTGGGTGCAGTTGCTACACGACGGATACTGCCCGACGCCGCCAGTCGAACACTCGCTAGCGCTGTTCATACATTGGGACTTGACTGGGGGCAAACAACAACATGGAGGGCTTAGTAAAACACATGGCTGGGAACTAAGAAAAGAACAACACGAGTTACTTACTGGTAAATAAAAGAAAAAGTAAAAAAACAAAGGATTACTGTACAAAGACGACACAAGACGATAACGAATGTTCGCTTCTGGAAGCTTCATCAGAAAAAACAAGAACACAAAAGACAACAAAAAGCAGACGCAACACGTAACGAACAAGGTTTGAAAGAAAATGGAGGGGAAACACGCAAAAAAGGGAAGGAACTATAGGAACGGAAGAACAACACGAGTTATTTACGTGAAACTAAGAAAAGAACAATATAAGATGTTTGATGGGTTGTTGACAGACCAGCTTATTTGTCGGTCCGAGGGGGAGCATATCGACTTTTGTTTCATATTTATTGACCGCGGCCGGCTCCCCGAGGACCGACAAAAAAGCTGGTCTGACAACAAACCACCAAACATCGGTTTTGTCATCATTTTGGTAGTGAGAAAATAGATGCACAATCAACACAGGGAGCCATGCTTTGAAACACGGGTTCCGTGCTGATAACCACACGAGTTCCGTTTTGATAACCACTGGCAATCAAAGCTGGCGTGTGAATGCAACTTTCTGTGTTTTTGAGTTCATAAAATGTTGGGATGAATATGTCAGGTTTGAGGATGCACAGTTCTGTCGGTTCATCTCGGTATTCCACCCCCTCGGCTTTCATTTGTAAATATTAAGCTTAGTGATTGAATGTGGAAGCTACGTTGGGTCAAAGGTCACAGAAGATTTGCGTCGTGCAGCGAAGGAAAGAATCGCGATCTTGTTTCCGACTCAGTGCCTCTTTGTTTTTCATTAGACCTGTCATTCTGCTTGCTCGGCTTTGTTAGATGTTTGCATAATTATCTTGTTGCTATTTTCTTTGCTTTTATTATCATTTCTTAGTTGCGCTTCGTTTATCAATACAACCTCTTGTGCACGGGTCAACATTTGTGTGTCAGGAGTCAATTGGTTTGACTTGAATTTGACGTTCGTGTTTCTCCGAACGTCTGTGTATGGAAACACAGATACACGCACTCCATGACTTTGTAAGAAGGCAAAACATATCGGTAGGTTTCATTTTTTTGTGATGAATGTATGACCTTCCATGAAGTAGTTTTGTTTTTTGTTTACTTTTGCCAGTTCGTTTTTGGAACTTTGCAAAGCAGTGTCGTGTCGTCTGTTTAGGTCTGGGGAAACGCCAATGAAAAGACCCGAAGAATCCCCGAGCGTTTCTATTGGGATTGCTTTTGATGTATAACCTGCTTCCTGCAACTATGGTAACCGGGGATTTATTGCATGGGGAACATGAGATTGATTTCCCAGGTGCTTGTGAATAAAAACTCGTGAAAATGATGACAACACAAATTGCTTACTGGTAAATACAAAGAGAACAACACGAGTGACTTACTGGGGGGAACTAAGAAAAGAACAACACGAGTTTCTTACTGGTAAATAATAAGAGAACAACACGAGTTACGTAATGGGAACTAAGAAAATAGCAACACGAGCTACTTACTGGTAAATAAAAAGAGAACGACACGAGTTACTTACTGGGAACTCAGAAAATAGCAACACGAACTACTTACTGGTAAATAAAAAGAGAACAACACGAGTTACTTACTGGGAACTCAGAAAATAGCAACACGAACTACTTACTGGTAAATAAAAAGAGAACAACACGAGTTACTTACTAGGAACTAAGAAAAGCGAGCGAACCGCGGGCAGCAGTAGAGCGGCCGCTATGAACTGAAGAGCGCAGAATGCCATTGTCTGAAATATGAAAATGTTGTTGTTTTATTACACCCCCGGTATAGGGGTGTGTATAGGTTTCGGTCGATGTGTTTGTTTGTGTGTTTGTGTGTTTGTTTGTGTGTTTGTTTGTGTGTTTGTGTTCGAATATAGATCTCAAGAATGAACGGACCGATCGTCACCAAACTTGGTGAACAGGTTCTATACATTCCTGGGACCAGTCAAACACACGGTTAGGGAGTTATCGGTGCATTAAGATTCTACAAGGACTTAGAGAGAAACATATTCATGGTCAAAGGGAAATAACCTTCTCAGTTGGTGGCAGTGAGAATGGGTGCAGTGAGAATGGTTATTTCCCTTTGACCAACGGGGGTGTTTTTTCTACCTCGGAGAAATTTCTTGTTCTTAAATAGATATCTATGTTCTAAATAAACGATAGCACTTTTGTGATCGTCATCGTCGTCCCGTATATCCAATAGGCTGAAAAAACGTGAAACATTTTTTTTTTAAATTGACCTTTATCACAATTTGTTGAACAATTATTGTGCTTGTTTTTCCCTCAAAACAGTGGTTGTTGTAGAAGGTCATTTTGAGGATAGTTAAGGAATCGACAAGTACAGCAGAAGAAGAATGAAAAACCTAGAATCCTCTAAATTTCTGATCTAATTTGTAAAATGAATACAGTTAACTCGTAGTTACAGGCGTGGGCACCTGTGACATTGTTTTGAGACCCGGCAGGCGCCATTCTGTTCGTAACATACGGTATCGATGTCGCGCAACCGCAACAAAACAGCGCTCACGTCGCATCCACCCCCCCCCCCCCCTCCTCCATTGAGAGTTTTGTAGACATGACAAACTGATATATTGTATAGTTGTAATTTGACCATGGGGATTGCGTTTTAATGACACTACAATGCTGTTGTACCTCCTTTTATCGAGAGAGCCTTCCTGACAACGAAAGTCATTGTGAGGACATACTCGAACTCGTGTATTCAAATCCCTGGTCAGATTCAATTCAAATATTGTGCATAGGTTACTTCAACCAATATGCAGATATTCCTGGAAAGAAAAAGGGGAGTTCACCTTATTAACAATTTGTTTTAATGATTTTTATCTTGGAGTTGTTGGATATGCTTTTCTCAAAAACGCTTTCATTAGGAATGAGATCGTAATTGACATGTGTGGCCTTACATTTTTTTTTTAAAGTATGCATTTAATTGTGGAGAAAAATTAATAGAAAGGATCAATATATCAAAAGCTGTTACTTAACAAATTATAAAGTATGTGGAATGCTATCCAGAATTGGCGAAGCCATACAAGATAAAATCATCATAAATTTAGTTGCAAAAACGTTATTATTAGTTACTTTTAATATGCTGACTGTTTGCAAATGATTACAGACATGTCGAGGAAATACAATATCCCAATGAGCCGGCAGGCGAATTTGGATATCATTTACGAGACATGTCTGTTATCAGTTGTTAACAGTCAGCATATTAGAAATGACGGTTTAATTACCATGCAGTTTATTTCGTCCAAAATAAAAATCGAACTGACTCCGCAACTCTAGACAGTACAGCCAATGGGGACAGGATTGAACCGAGGCTGGTGTGACCTTATGCAAATGACCTCATTCAGCCTATCAAAGCAAATTACACACTTGTCGTCATGAATATTAATAGCTGACAGGTCCTACCGCAACACTCTCACATCAGGTTCAACAACCCTTTTGCTTTCCTTTCTCTAGTCTAATAAAAAGGGTCAGATTCATTATCAACATAAAACAGTCAGGAAATAACTTAAAACTGCATTTGAAATAAACTGAGTAACGAAATTTAATTTCATTCCTCGGAACTTTTACCATGTAAGTTTCAAGCGAGCTGAGCCACAACATGTAATTTTCAGAAGGTGGGTAAATTCCACATTGGGGACACGCCTGTATGCCACTGTGGCATCGCAGACATGACAGTGGAACACCTCCTCCAACACTGTCCAATCCACCAAAACCTACGAGCAGAAATATGGTCTGCTGACACACCAGTTCAGGAGAAGATCTTCGGCAACCTGCGGAGTCTTCGCTGTACTGCAGACTTCATCAGAAGTTCCGGAGTCCCTGTCTGAGCGATCGAGAAGAAGAAGAAGAAGAAGGTGGGTGGTGCCTGTATACCAACCCCCACTGACAAACTTAGCTTTTTGGTATTTAACATGGTAATGGAATTTATTGTTAACATTGAAAATGGTCACTCCTTCAAATAAGTCACCCTGAAGTTTTAAATTCAAAGGTTTAGTTTGTCTATCTCAATTTTAGAGTGATAAATAAAAGGGGTCCCTGCCTGACCGTTATACTATTTAGAGGGTCACCTAGAATCAGCACTTATTGGTCAGCTAGTGATATGGTGCACTAAAAATTAATGGTAATAAAACACAATAACCCCGGGTTTGTTTGTTTGTTTGATTGCTTAACGCCCAGCCGACCAGGAAGGGCCATATCAGGGCGGTGCTGCTTTGACATAATTATAACGTGCGCCTCACACAAGACAGAAGTCGCAGCACAGGCGTCATGTCTCACCCAGTCACATTATTCTGACACCGGACCAACCCGTCCTAGCACTTACCCCATAATGCCAGACGCCAAGCGGAGCAGCCACTAGATTGCCAATTTTAAAGTCTTAGGTATGACCCGGCCGGGGTTCGAACCCACGACCTCCCGATCACGGGGCGGACGCCTTACCACTAGGCCAACCGTGCCGGTATAATAACCCCGGGTGGAATCACAACCAAATGTGAGCACTGGTAAAATATCAAGTTCATTATATACAGTATCAAAACCACAAAAGCAAAATAGGTTGTTACCATATAGACTCCCAGGTTCTGACTGACAAACATAAACAAAACGTTAGATATATTGAGTTGTGCATTTGAAATTATGTGCACATGTTGTTCTCAGAAATGCAAACAATTTTTGATAAGAAAATCTGGGAGCCACTTTATCGGTTTTACATGCATTCTGTGTTCACATTGTGAGCAGAATTTTCTGGAAGGGCAATCGAGAACCCATAGAGAAATTCAAGTTTTACGTCCTCACGGCAAATTCATTATAGGCATTCATTAAACCCAGTTTTGCCCCGACTTTAAATACAATACTCAAGTGTATGTGTGTTTAAGTGGTATCAGCTATCTGCACTTATGGCAGAATCACTGTTGTGACGGGCGGGGATGTAGCTCAGTCGGTAGCGCGCTGGATTTGTATCCAGTTGGCCGCTGTTAGCGTGAGTTCGTCCCCACATTCGGCGAGAGATTTATTTCTCAGAGTCAACTTTGTGTGCACACTCTCCTCGGTGTCCGAACACCCCCGTGTGTACACGCTAGCACAAGAACAAGTGCGCACGAAAAAGATCCTGTAATCCATGTCAGAGTTCGGTGGGTTATAGAAACACGACAATACCCAGCATGCTTCCTCCGAAAGCGGCGTATGGCTGCCTAAATGGCGGGGTAAAAACGGGCATACAAGTAAAAGCCGTGGGAGTTTCAGCCCATGAACGAACAAACTGTTGTGACACGGGGGTGGGACATGGATACCGCTTCTGGGTCTGAACTAAACATATGATATCAAGAAATGTATACATAGTGGGGGCCACCCTATGCAATTTTAAGGTGTCACCTAGTATCTGGAATGGTGACAGATAACCAGAACGTATGGGCACCTTATGCAATTTTAAGGTGTCACCGAGTACCTGGAATGGGCACAGATGAAAGTTGTTACTGATGAGCTTATATTTTGTGTGTGATCATTTCAACTACCGTAAACTACCTTGTATACGCCCCCCCCCCCCCCCCCCCAATGTACCAATTTTGCCCAAAAGTTGGGGGTGGGCGTTTACTAGGTACTATACCCTTTGCAGAAGCGGTTCCTTTGCTAGAATAACGATATTTTCGTCACTTGGCATGGAAGTATTTAATGGATGCGTTATTGCACAAAAACTCTCCTCTCCCTCACTCTCACACACACACACACACACACACACACACACACACACACATACACACACACACATACACACAAACATACACACACACACACACACACACACACACACACACACACTCACAGTGACACACACACAAACACACAAGGAATTCTGCAAGCAAACCACGAAGGAAATCTTGTTGCTTTATTGTATGTGAACAAGTTTATAACTTCAAAAGATAATGCTAACTAAAAAAGATTAATACAGGTCTGCAGTTGCACTGATTCAAGTCATCGAATTCTGCACTGCGGTGAGAGTATAAATTAACGGTATGCCTTTATAACAACATCTTGGCATTATACACTCGGATGAATACTCTGTACCGCATGCGGAAGTTTACAAACACTAAAAACAAAATGTATCACCATTTAATCAAAAAATGGGGGGTGGGCGTTTACTAGGTAGTATGCCCTATGCACAGCTTTCGGCCCAAAGTAGGGGGTGGGCGTTTACTCGATACTGGGCGTATACAAGGTAGTTTACGGTACTTGCTTTAAGATAACTTCTGAAACTCGCTTAACCTGCTCCTGTTTTCTATCTCAAAGGTTTATTCATCTTATAAGAATCAACCTTCATTCACACACAGTACTTTAAACCTGCATCCTATCTGAAAGGTTTACTCACCTTACGAAGTATGAATCGCTATTCACACAAAGTAGTTAACACCTACATTCTATCTCAAATATGTTTTCACCTGACGAAGTATGAATCGCTATTCACACAAAATAGTTAACACCTACATTCTATCTGAAATATGTTTTCACCTTACGAAGTATGAATCGCTATTCACACAAAGTAGTTAACACCTACATTCTATCTCAAATATGTTTTCACCTTACGAAGTATGAATCGCTATTCACACAAAGTAGTTAACACCTACATTCTATCTCAAATATGTTTTCACCTTACGAAGTATGAATCGCTATTCACACAAAGTAGTTAACATCTACATTCTATCTCAAATATGTTTTCACCTTACGAAGTATGAATCGCTATTCACACAAAGTAGTTAACACCTACATTCTATCTCAAATATGTTTTCACCTTACGAAGTATGAATCGCTATTCACACAAAGTAGTTAACACCTACATTCTATCTCAAATATGTTTTCACCTTACGAAGTATGAATCGCTATTCACACAAAGTAGTTAACACCTACATTCTATCTCAAATATGTTTTCACCTTACGAAGTATGAATCGCTATTCACACAAAGTAGTTACCACCTACATTCTATCTCAAATATGTTTTCACCTTACGAAGTATGAATCGCTATTCACACAAAGTAGTTAACACCTACATTCTATCTCAAATATGTTTTCACCTTACGAAGTATGAATCGCTATTCACACAAAATAGTTAACACCTACATTCTATCTCAAATATGTTTTCACCTTACGAAATATGAATCGCTATTCACACAAAGTAGTTAACACCTACATTCTGTCTCAAATATGTTTTCACCTTACGAAGTATGAATCGCTATTCACACAAAGTAGTTACCACCTACATTCTATCTCAAATATGTTTTCACCTTACGAAGTATGAATCGCTATTCACACAAAGTAGTTAACACCTATATTCTATCTCAAATATGTTTTCACCTTACGAAGTATGAATCGCTATTCACACAAAGTAGTTAACACCTACATTCTATCTCAAATATGTTTTCACCTTACGAAGTATGAATCGCTATTCACACAAAGTAGTTAACACCTACATTCTATCTCAAATATGTTTTCACCTTACGAAGTATGAATCGCTATTTAAACAAAGTAGTTAACACCTACATTCTATCTCAAATATGTTTTCACCTTACGAAGTATGAACCTCTTTCGCACACAAGAATTCTTAGAAGTGATGCCGACAGTCCGTTCCCGCTACATTACTGGTTCGACTGACAAAACTGTTCAATTCATGAGTGACTGCATTAATCACACTCATAATACTTACTACCTGCAAAATATGAACCTATATTCGCACACCATACCAAACACCTGCATTCTATTTGAAAAGTTTACTCACCTTAAGAAGTATAAACCACTATTCACACAAAATAGTTAACACATACATTATATCTCAAAAATGAATTCACCTTACGAAGTATGAACCTCTTTCGCACACAAGAATTTTGAGAAGTGATGCCGACAGTCCGTTCCTGCTAAATTACTGGTTCGACTGACAAAACTGTTCAATTTATGAGTGACTGCATTACTCAATGACCATTGTTGTCTATGTACACGTGTGACGAAGTCCCCACTGAAGTTAAGCCGTATTTCTGTTCTTGTGACGCAAGTATCGATACGATCTTTGAAAATATTCACAGGTGTCCGTATCAAAGCCCGTTACACAGCTGACCGTCCCTTTGATCCCGAAGAGTCTGATTCCCCCTGAAGCTCTGCTTTAACGTGTTGACGGTTGATGCCACAATGACTTTAGGCTATAGGAGTTATGCTGGGGTGTATTAACAGTCAAATCCACTATGACTTCAAACAATAGGAGCTTTGTTTGAATGTAGTGACTGCATAGGCCACAATTAATGACCTCTAAACACAACCGCCACCAAACTCCACACAAAACTATGTCAAGATCGTGTGTGTCTAATGCAGTTTGAGTGTATCAACTGCAGACAGCAAAACGTTGGTCAAGATCAGTTTGGCGTCTGTTGCAAATATCACATCCCTTCTTGACAAAACAATGGGATGAGCTGACCCGACAGACCAAGACCTGTACAATTACCTCATATCCGTGCGTTCAAATAGCTGGTGTTGGCATATGTTCGCCTTTTTGTGGTTGTCAGAGTCCAGGAAATATGGCATCTGCTCAGAATCACCGAAGCAGCCAACAAGGCTACTGCAGAGCTCCGGACAATCCGTCCCGTTATTACAAGACGTGCTTTACGTTCAGGGCCTGGTTGCTCGCCAAGTGTGTCCCCGAAGAGATAAGATATGATTGGCTCGATCATCTGGTGGAACTCAGGCCAATCCAGACACTCAGCTCAGACACACACACACACACACGCACACACACAAACACACTCACACACACACACACACACACACACACACACACACACACACACATTGGCCGACCAACCTCATGAAGCGTGTGCTGCAGGGGTGGAAATATTTGTGAGAACATGTTATGTTGTGATGTAAGGTTGAGTCTTTGTTTGTTTGCTTGTTTGTGATTTTCCCAGTGGATGTTAAAGTCACCGAGGACGATGGCGCTGTGGGACGTCACGTTGTAGTGGTCGAGGGCTTGGGAGAACTCGTCGAAGAAAGTAGAGTCCTTCAGCTTGTTCTTGGTGTTAGGGGGAGGGCGATATATACACAGGAAGGTGAGGGTGGTGGTGGTGGCGACCGTCATCTCCACAGCTTCGAAGGTGGTGTGTGGGAAGGGGAGGCTGTCCGAGAAGGACGCTGCAGCATGTCCCCAAGCTGTTTTGCAACTTCGAAGGGTCTCGTCAGTGTTGGTTTGATATGCACGAGAAAAACGGTTTGATATGCACGGGGAAGAATTTGGTAGACACTCGTTTTCATATGATCAAGGGCCGAAGCTGTGTTTTAATAAAAGAAGGGATACGGAAACATGTTTTCTTTGGGTTACATGTGTTGCATAGTATTTAAAAACTGCAGAAACAGTGGTGCCTCTGTGTATGTATGTATGTGTGTGTGTGTGTGTGTTTGTGTGTGTGTGTGTGTGTGTGTGTGTGTGTGTTGTATGTATGTATGTGTGTGTGTGTGTGTGTGTGTGTGTGTGTGTGTATTTAAGCGGCAGGCGCGCGTGCTGCGTCTGTTTCAGTGAGTGATTTTTCAAAAAAGTCTTGATGATTATGCAATTCAGAACCAATGTGAATTACATTTTTTTTATACCGCACGGCACTAGTACAAGGCATTTATTATCGTTTTTATAAGGACATTAAAATGTTATAGTATTTGAGTCTTGAATTGCGATTTATTTGTATTAATGAGCACTAAAAAAAAATAAAGATTGCCCCCCCCCCCCCCAAAAAAAAAAAGAAAGAAAGGTATACTCTGTTGAATTAACTGAACAGAAAAAGCGCGCATGATTCATAAAAATACACTAAAAAAAATGGCATTGACGGGGCTCGAACCATCGACTTCAAAAACAGCGCCGCAGTCCTATCCACTGAGCTATGCGGACATGTGACAAACTTGAACTAACTAGGAAACGTCTATTTTGTGAGATACAGTACTCACGGCAGTCGTTATGTGAATTAGGTCAGTTCGACCTTCGCTTACCCCGCTTGGCGTGCAATGCACGGAGTTCTACCGACCTAATTTTATTTTAACTTTTTTGGGCGAATTGTCACGTAGGCACTCTCGAAAGAAACGCCAATGAAGAAACCGTTTTGATATGACATCACTGCAGTTACTGAGGACATCACCGCAGTCACCAACAACATCACTACAGTCACCAACAACATCACCGCAGTCACCATGAACATCACTGCAGTCACCAAGAACATCACCGCAGTCACCAAGAACATAACTACAGTCACCAAGAACATCACTTCATTTTCTAAGGAAACCATTGCAGTTACTAAGGACATCGCGGCAGTCACCATGGACACCAGATCACATCTTTTTGGCAGCTTTCTTCTCGTGCCAGACGTTCCTGGGCCGGTAGCGCCCATGTGGGTCAGGCACGTAGTACTGGAGCCAGTCCGTGACGAAGAGGCCTGGATACAGCCACGGCTTGGCTAACCCGTTCCAGTGGACCAGCTTGGCCTTGGGAGTGGACGTGTGACTTCCACTGACTGCAAGACACAGAAAAGTAAAGGGGTTGGTCAGTCATTGAACAGTCGATAAGTTCGGGGTAGGCTAAGTCTTGGGCGTGAAAATGTGAGCTTTACTGACTGCAAGAGACAGAAATATGAAGGTGTTAGTAGGCAATTGAACAGTGGATCAGCTTGGACGTGGGTGTACACGTGTGAGCTTTCCTGACTTCAAGAGACAAAACATGAAGGTGTTCGTCACTAAAAGTTGAACAGTTGTAGAGGCGATATCCTGACCGTGTACAAGCTAGAGTAAGCGAACACAGATTGGTAGGGCAGGGTTTACATAGGACAGCATATTCGTTACAAAGTCTGTCGTATGTTGTGGTAATAAACGAGTGAACATGTTGCATAACTTACTTCACCCTAGCCAGGCGACACTAACGTATGTATATGTATCGTTTTGACAGGTTCAGTCTAGGCAAGATTGTAGCGCTTGTAAGTCTCGAAGTCACTAGTTATCTACTGTTGGAAGTCGCCACAAGCCTGTGTTCATGATGACAGTTTAACATTATTGACCACCACCCGTGTCTGAACATTAACCTGAAGCAGCATCAACTGCACCTCAGTGATGAGAATGGATGTGAACAGAGTAGGGATATATAAAGAGGATAGCACAGATGCCACCAGCGAATTCACCAATAGATTGCAGATCTGAGTAGCAAAGGTAAGTAAGTAAGCGCTCTAAATTACCTGAGAGAATACGAATACGAGAATACGAGAATATGTAACAAGCAATGAAATGGCCACGCTACTCTCATCCTTTACTTCATTTTTTCTTCTTCCCCCCTCCCCCCCCCCCCCCCCCCCCCCCCCCCTTACGTCTACTCGGGTGTGGACCACTACACTTAAATTTACGAAATTGTTGTTTTTTGATAAGAGCCTTACGGCTCGAGCTTTCTATTTTTTTCATTCTGTAGAAAAGATTGTTTCGACACTTCTAATGTGCAACTATAAGATGCTGATTAAGCAATGATTTTCGTTTTTAATTGGAGCCTTACGAGCGTTTTGTGTGTATTATTTTGTTTTGCTTTGTAGAAATGTCTGTTTCTATTCTTCCAATTTGTAACTAGGCTGCTGATTGAGCAATGATTGTATTGGCAATGTAGAACAATTCATTTGCTCTGACCAAGATCTCCTTTAATTTGTACCACCTCTCACACACGCACACACACACACACACACACACACACACACACACACACACACACACACACACACACACAAACACACACAAACACACACACACACACACCTACTTCTTCACTTGAAATTGCTTGAAATTTTATTTTGTTTGCATCAAACACGATTTCGATTTTTTTTCTTCTTTTTTTCCCGATGATAGTTTTACTTTTGCTTTTGAAGAATTCATGGGATTCCTATAAAAATCTGTCTGTACGTATGATCTTTTCCTAGTCTGTGAATTTAGTGTGAGAACCCGTATTGTAGGTTCGTTGTCACTATGGGCATTAACAGCGTGGTTGATGACATATTCAAAGAGCTTATGATCAAAGTACCAATAGTAGCATCTGAAATCTATGACTGTGTTAAACTGTTACAAAGAAAGAACAAGCCCGAGTTACTTGACTAAAATGCAAACCTCCGATTACCATCACGTAAAACGAGCACATTTGGTTTCAGATAAAGCAATAAAATGCATGAAAGTTAGAGAAAAGTTTTAATGCATGGGGCCCGTGACAGGGGAAGACTAGGGCCCGTAACAGACAGAACATGGAAAAGTCTGGGGCGCGAAACGCAAAGCACATAGGTACCCTTTTATTTTGTTCTCGTACTTCTTCACGATACATCTGAGGTGCGTTGCATAGAGCGTTTCGATCTGTTCGCGAAGAGACAAGCAGTTTTCATGTTGTAGGAAACGCTATGTTCGCGGCGAACTGTTCGCGGCGAACTCAATTCTACCCTCTCTACCTATTTTCAAGTAAATGGACCCATCTCTTCGCTGACAGCCGAGTCAATGCATGTATATTGGGGGCGATCATCCGAACAGTCGCTTTGTACTTGGAACAGCCCTCCCTACCCGCACTGACAAAAGTAGACGAGTCCAATCGCTTACAGCTCAGTCCATGAGTACATTTTAGGGGTGACGGTATGCAGTGGCCCTCAGGATATCTGTGTGTGTGTGTGTTTGAGTTTCGTACCCCACGTGGAGAAGCAGGGCCTTTTCTTTTCTTTTTTTTGGTGGTCAGATTTGACAGTTAGATTTCTTGTCGAGTCCGTGGAAAAGCGTTGTAGTCTTCATTTCATTCAATAAAGGTGAATGTTTAGGAGTAAAAAGCCCGTGTGCGCGGGCTCTCTCTCTCTCTCTCTCTCTCTCTCTCTCTCTCTCTCTCTCTCTCTCTCTCTCTCTCTCTCTCTCTCTCTCTCTCCGTGTCTCTGTCTTTCTCTTTCTCTCTCTGTTCGTCTGTCTGTCTCTCCCTCCCTTTCTTTTTCTTTCTCGATCTCTCTACCTGTCTCTCTTTCTCTCTCTCTCTCTCTGTCTCTCTCTCTCTCTTTCTCTCTCTCTTTCTCTTTCTCTCTCTCTTTCTCTCTCTGTTCGTCTGTCTGTCTCTTCCTCCCTTTATTTCTCTTTCTCGATCTCTCTATCTGTCTCTCTCTCGCCCCCCTGGCCCTCAGGATATCTGTGTGTGTGTGTGTGTTTGAGTTTCGTACCCCACGTGGAGAAGCAGGGCCTTTCCTTTTCTTTTTTTTGGTGGTCAGATTTGACAGTTAGATTTCTTGTCGAGTCCGTGGAAAAGCGTTGTGGTCTTCATTTCATTCAATAAAGGTGAATGTTTAGGAGTAAAAAGCCCGTGTGCGCGGGCTCTCTCTCTCTCTCTCTCTCTCTCTCTCTCTCTCTCTCTCTCTCTCTCTCTCTCTCTCTCTCTCTCTCTCTCTCTCTCTTTCTCTCTCTGTTCGTCTGTCTGTCTCTTCCTCCCTTTCTTTCTCTTTCTCCCTTTCTTTCTCTTTCTCGATCTCTCTATCTGTCTCTCTGTCGCCCCCCTCGCCCTTCCGCACACACGCGCGCGTATACACACACACACACGCACACACACACACACAAACAAACACACACACATACACACGTATTCACACACACACATGCACACGCGCGCACTCACTCACACACATTAGCATGCACACACATACATGCACACACATACACGCACAAACACACACACACACACAATCACACACACATATACACACACACACACGTACACACACACAGACACACACACACACACATGCATTTATTTATTAAGGAGATTTCTATAGCGCATAACTAAAAGCACTATGCACACGTGCACACACACAAACACACATACACACACACACATGTATACACACACACACCCACACATGCACACGCGCGCCCTCACTCACACACATTAGCATACACGCACACACACGTGCACACACACACACACACACACACACACACACACATACATATATACACAAACACACATAAACAAGCACAAACACACAGACACCCACACATACACTAACGCGCACATACACACATGCACACACACACACACACAGCACACACGTACACACACACACACACACACACAAACACACACGCACACATACACGCACACGAACACACCCACTTACTACACACACGCACACACACACATACATACTCGCACAATCACACGCGCGTGCGCGCGCATACAAATACACACAGAGACACACACAGATACACACATGTATGCACACACATATATATACACACACACATGCCCAACCACAAACACATACACACACACACCACCCTCAACACACACACACACACATACATACTAACGCACACACGGACAAACACACACACGCGCGCGCACTTACTTACTGCCTTTCACGCCTGGTGGCGTGTAGGGCAGCGACACGCGCGCGCACACACACACACAAACATGCACTTACATACACCCAGACACATACACACACACTGACACATCCAGACGCACACACACACACACACACACACACACGCGCGCGCACACACACTCACACACACACACACACATACACACACACATACACACACGCACAACCTTATATACACACACACACACACACACACACTCACACACACACACACACCACACACATAAAACACACACACACACACACACACACACACACACACACACACGCACACACACACGCAAATACACACATGTATTTATGTGTGTTTGCGTGCGCGCGAGTGTGTGGGTGTGTGTGTTTGTGTGTGTGTGTGTGTGTGTGTGTGTGTGTGTGTGTGTGTGTGTGTGTGTGTGAGTGAGAGAAAGAGAAAGAAAGGGAGAGAAAGAAAGGAAGAAAGAGAGAGAGAGAGAGAGAGTCAACCGGAAAGCTCAGAACAGTGCAATAGTTTTTGGCGTGCCACCTCTCAGGTACGTTACAGAACGCTCCAGAATGCTCCCCGCAAACCCCCGTTTCCTAGACCATTCTCGGCGAGCGTTCGCAATTGTTACGCTTCAGTACCGAGCGCTTGCTAACGCTCGCGAGGGCCACAACAAAACTATGCGTTGCATAGAAAACATTCGCAAACGTTCTGTGGCGCTCTGCCTATGCAACGCACCCCTGGTCATTATGCCCTTTTCCCATGAAGTTAAAGAGAGTAAAAAAAATCAGTTGTTGTGGATATTAATCCAATGAACTGCGTTTCTGTAGTGTTTTTACCATTTTTCTCTCTAACGTAGTCACATTTCCGTTGAAATCAAGTTTTCTTGAGTGTTTGTGCTTAAATAACACGCCTAAATTTCAAACAAAAAACACTGCTTAGTGCAGAAAACATTCACAACCATAACTGAACTAATCTGTTTTTAATACGCTTCTGATTCTTTTCTGTAATAAAATTCTAGCCAGTATACCTTCACATTGCTTTCGCCCTCTGGGTACAAAATCGGGCGTAACAAACGTCTGGGTGCGTATATTGGGCGTAACGTGTCTCCACCGTGTATATTATGGGTATACTCACTCGTGTTCCATTCTTTGGGGATGGGTGTGTACTTGTCGTGAAGAACAGCGATCAGAACGGCTTGTGTTCCTGACCCGTTGTCACCGTACTTAAACACAG
>NC_090254.1:28412663-28417663 GCF_037325665.1 Littorina saxatilis
GAAGTAGACCTTGTTTCGTTTTTTGATTTGTGAATTGAAAATCAAATATTGAAAAACGGAAGTGAACTGTTTTTCTGTTTACCGTATTGAAGATTGAAAAACGAAATATTGAAAATTGAATCGTTTTTCATTTTTTGTTTTGTGAAACTGAAGATGAAAATTGAATTAACGGTGGGTACCGTCATTCTATTGCTACGCTGAAAATACAATAGCGATTATATAGCTGTTCTGACCTTGATTTGTTGTTCCAAACTTACAAAATGACAGTTTGTGCGTCGATGCGTTGATCTCAGGTTTTGATAGCAGACGCCGTTTCTTATGCGCATTAGTTTTGCGCAGGCGCCACACTGACTTTGGAGAAAAAAAACTCGATTTGACAACACAGCTGTTAAACAGCGTTTTATTAGTTCATTCGTATACAACAAAAAGAGGTTTGATTTTTTTAAATTTTGACGGCAGCGAAGTTTTCAGTTTGGGTGAATGGCATTTATACTTGTCTCGTCATGAAGCGAATTTTTCAACCTCAGTTATAAACGACTACATGAATGTTAGTGCAATGGGATGTACATCAATACTTCAGAGGGGAAGTGGGGTATTTAGTGTGGAGTTACGTACGAGATAAGAAAAGCCGAATGCGAAAGTTTGTGTCAGTCGGCAACAGCTCACACAGGCACACAAAAACGGCTGTTCCGTTTTACTCCGCTGTTTGTACATCTTTCGACTTTGGGCATTTTGTGGTGTTTAGGGACAGAAAATATATGGTTTAGTCCTGTTTCATCGGGAAGTTAGCAGAAAAGGGTATGCTATCGACATTTGTAAAGCTGAAAAACATTCCCGAGAAGAATTTCAAGTTGTCAGTGTATGCTGTTGTCGATTGTTAACAGCATGTAGTACAGATGGGTAAACCGGAACCATGCGTCTTTGTTATTGCCAATATGCTTTTGGATATTGGCAAAAATGGCCGACTTCCGTAGCATTATGCTTTGATGATGATGTTGAGACACAGCCCCCGAATTCCCCCACGTGTCCATCAGAATAGCTATATTGTCGTATAAAGAATTACAAATCAGAAGAACCGGCATCTTGACCCGTTCAAAGAAAGATCTGATTCCCTAATTCACTGTGTGTGTGTGTGTGTGTGTGTGTGTGTGTGTGTGTGTGTGTGTGTGTGTGTGTGTGTGTGTGTGTGTGTGTGTGTGTGTGTGTGTGTGTGTGTGTGAATACGAGTACAAATAAACTTCATTGTCATGAAATGAAGACACGGGAAGATAAATAACCAAAATAATGATTTCATTGTTTCTTTTTTTGGAAGCAATTATATACACATTCTCCCAATTTAGTTTGTACATTGTCTACTTGCAAAAGTTGACTTGGTACATCATATGAATATATAGATCGATTAATTTAACTCATTAAAGGTTTTTGTAATTGGTTGTTTTCTATGCAGTTATCTAGAAAATGTATTTCATCTTCTATTACTCCACATGTTTCACATACTCTATTTTCCCTAGGTGTATTGCTAGGCTATATCTACCAGTTTCAATTTTCAGGTCGTGGGCACTTATTCTTAGTTTACACAACGACTGTTTATATTTTCTGTGTTTTATGCATAACAGATCCGTTTTATAATTTGTTACTACGTATTCTTTGATAAAAATGTAACTCTGGTGAACTTCTTATTTGACCTTTCCAGATTTGTATATATTGAAGTTCCAATTGTTGACATATAACATTTTAACCTTTGAGAATGTTAGCAGCAAAGAAGAAAACTTACCGGACTTGCAAGATCGCTCCTTGGAGATCGCACAAGAAATTTACCTAAAAGTTTTTCTTTAGAAAATTCGATGATTTTGTATGATATGTCTTTCAACTTGCCTCCCTGTATCCATTCTCTGCAAACCAAAACAAAAAGCACAGATAAGACGCAGCTAAAAGACAGACGGACAGACTGACATAAAGTGACAGACAGACAGACAGACACACAGACAAGACAGATAAAAAGACACAGAAGCGGCCACAGACAGTATGTATACACGCACATAGATGCACGCACGCAAACGTACACACACACACACACACACACACACGCACACACACACACACACACACACACACACACACACACACACACAGGCACATACACACACACGCACGCCCGCACCCACACGAACACACACACACACACAAACACACTCGCACGCACGCATACACACACACACACACACACACACACACATAATTATATACAACGAGCTGTTTTCAACATATAAACCTCTCCCTCTCTCTCTCTCTCTCTCTCTCTCTCTCTCTCTCTCTCTCTCTCTAATTGGCCTCCCCCAACCATCAACCACCAAATATACGAACACAATCAATACCTGAGATACGTAACGTCGGAGGGATACGTCACAAAGTGAAACATGACGTCAGACTTTGTATTTTGAAGGATACTGTTGGCCAAAGTCAACATTCCTATGAAATTCGTCACGTCCGCCATGATGATGACGTGTACAGTGTCCATGTCGACGTGACGTTTACAACCAGCATTGACGTCATTGTTTGCAGAAAATGGATTCCTTACCATGCCTGGGTGTTGTCCTGCACACAATAAAATGACGTTTGCTTGGTTTCTAAACAGAGAGGGAGGGGGGGAGGGGGGTAGGAAAGGCAGAGAGAGAGAGAGAGAGAGAGAGAGAGAGAGAGAGAGAGAGATGGAGAGAGCAAGAGAGATACAGACAGACAGACAGACAGGCACAAATAGAGCGATAGAGATGACGTTTCTTTGAAAGGGTGAATCTCTTTACAGATCACCAAAATATTGACAAAGCCTCTCAATGGGCATATATAGCTATTCTGATAGACACGTGGGGGAATTCGGGGGCTGTGATTGGATGGTCTCACACATCCCTATATATATTGCGATCATCAAAGGATAACGCTACGGAAGTTGGTAATTTTTTGCCGATATCTAAACGATATCGGCAATAACAAAGACGCATGGTTCCGGTTTCTTCCACGTGTATAAAGTACACGCATACCTCGCCAGGTTTGTTTCTGTGACTAGTCGAGACGATGCCATTTGCTTTGTGTGTGGTTTTTTTGTTGCTTACTGTACATGACATAGGCCCTACATTACGTGTAAAATCCAGTTCTTTAACAGGCAACAAACCTTACAAAGGTCAAGAAGCTGCAATCTGAAGCGACCTATCTCTGATTCTAGCAGACGATCTTTCTTATGTTTAACACAAAATCAGCAAACTCTCCTGTCACATAGAACGTCCATTGTATAGTGCAATGTTGAAATGAAGTTACCGGTCTGAAACATTTAGTCGTTTCTTCTGAGACAATCCTTGTTCTCTTATCATCTACAGATTTACCGCAGTCTTCACCACGCGAATTCCCAACAGAAGTCAGACTTTCGAACATAAAATAAACGTAAGCAAGCATGATACGTCATGACGTCATATGATTCCTAGCATATTGACGTAATGCTAAACATCCGGTTATCTCGAGTCTTCTCCGTAATACATGTTCGTGGGTTTTCAATGTTCGGTGATTTTCGTGGCTTCATGCGCAAAGGGATATGCGCACTATAACCGTCGTCTGCAATCAACGACATGGACCATTCTGGTAGTTGTTGCTGACAAAAACATGATTTTAACACAGAATATAATGTCAAATAGCTATATAAACGCTATTGTGTTTTCAGCGTAGCAATAGGGTCCGATATTTAGACTAAAACAAGTATAATGCGACTCGTCTTCGACTCGTCGGCATTATACTTGTCTCGTCTAAATATCGGACCCTATTTGGTACGCTGAAAACACAATAGCTGTTAATATCTATCTCTAAAGCATAAACAATAATTTGAACTGCAATTCGTGTAACGGAATGAACAAAACAGTTTTCTTTATTTACAACTGGTTGTCCAACCCCTTCCTCCGGCTTTTTTTATCCAGAACAAAAATACACAATCCCTCTTTTGAAAAAGAATGTTTGTCTCTGTCATTGAACATACATTGCATTTGTCATGCATCTGGTTGAATAAACAAGTATGTCACACGCTTTCCTTCTTTGCCACTACTAAAGCAAACGTGTGCAAGATTTTATGTTACACGCTTTGGAGCATGTGCAAGAACGGATTCAAACTCGAAATCGTCCCTCCAAAAGCCCCAAAATGCACACACGACTTTTATTTCTCCTGCTGTTATCGTTTCTTCTCTTTACAAATTCTTCAACGCTGAGAATACTGAAAACGGCATCCCAGACGACAGTACTGTTTTCATACGCGAATTTAGCTGCCCTTGGAAAGTGGCTCGCTCAGGAGGCATGTTAGTCTGAAACTGGAAGGACAGAGTTCTGAACATAGATGACAAAGATCCCGGAAAGAACAAACATTTCGCGGATGCAGACACAGAAAGACGTCATGAAGTATGCGATGCTTCAAAAGATACAGACTGTGACGATGACTGTGACGTCATTCACATATACCGAGACGTCATTCATAATTGTTCGGTCACTTCCGTCAAAAAGTAGATCTCTCGACAATGGCTGCTCCTGTGATTAGGTTTGTCAAGCTTGAGTACGCAAAACGTGTTTGTTCTCTCCTCTGTTGAAGCTGTGAGACATAAATGCTATTCCGACTTGGTCGTGTGACAGAGTTTTTTCCACACTCAATTAGCTGATGTCTAACTCAGCCTGACGGCTTCGTTAGACAATCAACGTAATCTCGTGTGGAAGAAAACGTCTGTCACACGACCAAGTCTGAATAGCAGGTAATGTATTGCCTGCAGCCATGCTTTCTGTTGTTTGTCATATTGTGGTTCTTTCTGTCGTGTGCAAATCTTTTGGAAGCATATAGTAGTTCTAACTTTTGAGAGACAGCATGTCATTTTCTTAATTTAACATAAGCCCTGACGTCTGTCAAAAATCTAAACTGTGCCTACACATTATTGCAACAGATTTCGCACCCACATTAAAGCATTAACTACCGTGTCATTTTA
>NC_090254.1:28420163-28535163 GCF_037325665.1 Littorina saxatilis
TTTACATGTATATCATTCTTTCTTTTACCCATGTATTCAATATAAACATGTAGTCTGTATTCATTTGTTTAGTAGAATGTAGATTTTATGTTTATCATCTACATATGAGAAGCCTGTTGAATATGCACTGTGTTTGACTGTGGTTAACTTGTAACTGCATACATTTTGGTGTGACATGACTATTTTGCGAGATAATAGTCAGAGGTTTTGCACTTTGTTCACAGTGTTGATAACCAATGAGTGTTTGGTATCAAATGATGCGTCGTAGAATCTCCATTTTATTGATGTATATCTTTATAGCGTTTTTGATGTAGTTTTCTTAGTACAGGAGTTTTTGTGTATGTTTGAGGGGTTTTAACTGTAGCTTGTATGGAGACTGATAGCAGCCTCGAAACTCTCCCCCCTCCCTCCCCATTTTGTTCTGTGGTCCCAGAGCGACGTTTTCATTGGTTCTTTAGCGGTGACGTCAGAGACAGTCACGAAAGGTATATAAGCTGTTGGTTTTCAAGGTTCGGCGGGAGTCTGAGCAACCAACCTGACTTTGTGTCTAAACGGTATACCGGACTCCCCACCACCACTTAGGGTTACAGCATTGCTTCTTTGGGAATGGTTGTGGATGAGTTCCAACCTGAGTACTGAGAAGTATTTGTTGTCATCTCTAAACTGTCCTCCGGGGTCTGAGCAACCAACCTGGCTTAAGTGTCTAAACGGTATACCGGACTCCGCCCTGTGGACTGAACTGACAGGGTTAAAAACAAACGTTCCGCAGTCCCAGGTTACCACACGGCGAGTAAAGTGGCGTCGCTTTACTCTTTTACTTTATTTTTATCCAGGCCCTGAACCCCTGCCCAAATTTTTGGCCATTTTAGGACATAGAATTCATATATGTGGCTAATGTGAATGTATAAAGACGGATGAAACCGGTGTGTGCCGACGTTTTTTTTTATGGTAAGGGCCGTTGTTGCTTTGAGCACACAGCGTTTTTGTGGGTTTTTTATGGGCATAGATTTGCCGTTTGATACGAACGTCTAGCGTACGTTTTGTGTATTAAAGAAGAAGTATTTTTGTGTGTAACATAATTGCTCAGTCTTTAAGAGACAGAGTGTAATTTATTGGAAGTTTTGCAGTTCGTCTGCGCTTTTGTCTACCTACAAGTGTTTGGTATCTACAGATACGTTGTAAGGTTTGTCGCTTAATGACATGTTTGTACATCATTTTTCCTGTAGGTCTTCTTAATAGAAGAGTTTTTTGTGTATTTTTGAGGAAGTCTAACTTCGGGTTGTAAGGAGGCTGGCAGCAGGCTCGGAGCCCTCCACCTCCCCTTCCTTTTGCTCCCGCGCTGCCAGAGCGAGATTCTCATTGGTCCCGCTAGGGTGACGTGGGAGGAAGCCCCGTTAGCTATAAAAGCCAGAGTCCTCATGAGGTCGGGAGACGTGCTATGCCGAGATCATCCAGCTAGATTAATATGTAGACCTAAGATACACTCATAATACATGTAACGTAGAACATTTACTAACAATAAACACATAGACATTTACTATTGATATAAACATAGATACACATAGTTTAATATGGGGAACCTTAGGTGGTTGTGGTACGAGGGGAGAAAAAACAAACAAAAAAAAACCATGGGGCACAGGTCCGGGAACCTTCCCCCTTCCATGGACACGGCTCAACTGGCAGGTTGCCAGGTTCCGTGCCTGTCCAGAGGCTAGGCTCGACCGGCCTGTGCAAGATAGAGGGTCGGGAACCCTGTCCTTTCCAGGGCCAAGGCTCTACCAACAGACCTCTGGGTTCCTTGTCCTTTCGACGGTTGGCAGCAGGAGGGAGGATTGGGGGGAGGTCCTTCTAAGGTCTGAACTGGATCTGGCTGGGCCTATGCCTCCAGCAACCTCAGAGCCATTTGGCCACAGACGATTTCAGGAATGGGGGTGGGCCTGACAGGATGGGGTGTTTGGGGGTATCCTTCGAAAGTCTGAACTGGTTCTGGCTGGGCCTGCATCTCCAGCATCCTCAGAACCATTTGGCAACAGACGATTTCAGGATGGAACGGGTCAAGGTTCTCATCGGTATCAGGCCGAGGGACTGATGAGGTCGGAGGAAGTCGTGTAGACTTAGTCCGTGGGAAGTCCTGTACTGGGAGAGTGTTGCCATCTCCGGGGTCAGAGGTTGGCAACCTGCGAAGAGGTGGTGGAAGTCTAGGGCCATTCCACATTCGCAGCGGGGGAAGGTGAAGGAGTAGTAGGAGCTCACGGTGCGAATGCGCCGGAGCAACTGCATCTCCTTCAGGGGGAACGGGTGATGGTGGCCCTTTCTGTCCGGAGGCAGCGCTAGCCATCCGTGCTTTGTGCATCTTTCCTTGAGGGTCTCGCCATACCCTTTTCTCACCGCCTTAGCCAGTTTGCCTTTCGCTTCTGTGACCGAATATTTCAGGTCTAGGACCGGGCCCTCGGAGAGGGCCGCGGCTTTTGCTGCCCTGTCAGCCAGGTCATTGCCCCTGATGCCTGTGTGGGATGGTAACCACATGAGAACGAGGTCGGTGCCCCGAACCATAATTTGGTGACATAGAGCCTGGATTTCCATGCGGAGTTCTGGTCTGTTGCCTGTCTCGCTTGCCAGCGCTTGCAAGGAGGATTTCGAGTCTGAGAGGATTGCCACTCCCATGGGTATGGCCATGTTGTCGTTCACGTGGGAGCAGGCCATGAGAATGGCATACATCTCCGCCGTGAAGATACTGACCCCCTCGTTTAGTTTATATTTTCGCACCAAGTTGAACTCTGGGATCGCAAAAGCACAACCCACCTCGCCGTTGTCCAGGACAGAGCCGTCCGTGTAGACTTTGAGGTAGTTGCGGAGCCTGCCGTCCAGAATCTCCTTGGCCATGGTCGCTAGGAGAAGTGGGTTCTCCTTTTTGGAAACTGCGTCGCCATACGTGTGGCTGATCTGTGGCTTTTCGATCAGCCATGATGGGTACGGATTGGTTGGCCGCTCAGCCATTCGTGTCTGGTCAATTTGGCACTGGGTCAGTACATCTATGGTATGGTCGTGGAGGGTTTCGTACCGCTCCGCCAAGCATGTTTTCTTTTCTTTCCAGGTCTCGTGCCAGGAGGTTTGTGTCGGATGGAAGGTTGCCGTGAACACTTCCTGTACAGTGTTGGGTATAGCCGATGCTCGAGCAACGAACTGAGCGCAGCGGAGGTGACATTCTTCCTTCAGGGGGATCATGCCTGCTTCCTGATAGGCGAGACAGTTTATGGCCCCTTTTGGAACGCCCAGAGCCAGTTTTAAGGCTGAGAGCTCCAGGCGTTCCAGTTTGTTCCAGAGGCTTTGTGGCATGCTGAAGTAGGCTTCTTGTCCGTATGTTAGTCTGGAGCGGACCAGCGCCTTTACCAGGTGCACAAGGGCTTTACCAGCTGCCCAGGTCTGAGATTTTAGAACCTTGATCAGGTTGACTGATCGTCGGGCTTTGAGAATTAGAGAGTCGATGTGTTGTTGCCAGATCAGATCATCAGAGATCGTGACCCCAAGAAACTTTGCAGTTTTGCTTGGTTTGATTTGCATTCCGTTTAGGGTCAGGTGGTACTGGGCTTTGAGCCCCCTTCTTCTTGTGAACACCAGGAACACTGTCTTCTCGTGTGAGAGTTCAAAGCTCATTAAGCTACAAACTATTTGCTATTACTATTATTATTGCTATTATTATTATTATTATTATTATTATTATGAACCAACCACTTCCTTCGCTGCACCTGCCCACCTGCCGTGTTTTCCGCCGACGGGGCCGAAATCGCGTGTGGCCCGTGCACTTGTAAGTTATTCCTTACTCTTTAATTATTTACTATTATTATTATTATTGTTATTACTATTATTTTCATTATGAACAAATCATTTCCTTCGCTGCACTCGCCCACCTGCCGTGTTTCCGCCGGCGGGGCCGAGGTCGCGTGTGTCCCGTGCGCTAGGCTTATAGTTAATGCCACGTTACATTCATATATTCCATGTGTCACCTTAGGTGTATATATTAGATTAGACAGCCAGCCTCTGCCTACCATATCTGAGACGTCCGTCTCTTTTGGGAGGAGGAGGGTGGCCTTTGTAGCTGTGCGAGAGTATGCGAACGACTGTGTATGACAGTGTAAATAGCCTATCCTCTTTTTCTCACCCCCACCCCAGAGGGGGTTACAGTGACACATCTCTGGCCTCCTCACCTGATCCCCTTCCCATGCCTCTGTAGACAGAGGGTGCCATAAAGGCGTTGATGAATAAACCGACATAAAGTCGCAGCCCTGTACATATGTTTTTAACCGGCCAGTATAGGTCCTAGGGAGGACCGGGTTTGCTTTTCGCCAGTTGACTAGCCGCCGAATCCACAAGTACGTAGAGGGTGCCTCGGCTTCTCCACCACGACCCTCCTTGGTCTGACGCTCACTCCTTTGCCATGATCAGTCGGATGCCACTTTTCACAATTTTATTCTAAAGTACCAACAAATCAAATCAATTCCCTTCCGGAATAGCAACGTTCCACGTTTCTTGAATACAAAAGCATTTCTGCCTCGGAATGAAAGAATAAATCTCTACAATCGTGTATCTCCTGCAAGGAATTGATTTTAAATCCTGTTCTTCCAGCATTTCTATTACGGAAAGTAAAAGGTTTTTTTTTGTTTTTTTGTTTGTTTGTTTTTGTTTGTTGTTGCTCATCTTCACCCAGGCACACATCGTAGAGCTTCGGCTCTGATATCTTTGACCCAAATTGCTCTAAGCAGAGAGGTCGTTAAACTGTATTTTCGTCGTAGGTCGGGAGACGTGTGAGAGAGTAGGGTGCCTAATAAGTGCCTGAAGCGTGCGTCTCCCCTGTTTTAGAGTCAGGGTCATCAAAACTACCACTTGAGGAGAGATACACCGAGTTGGGCAAAAGGTGCGAGAACCTATGCCATCTGCTTGGTGCCGCTCCCTGGGGATACATTAAACTGGGTACATAAGGTGCTCGAGACTGGGCCTATGTTTGATGCCTCTCCCTGGGGATACATTAAACTGGGTACAAGGTGCTCGAGACTAGGCCTATGTTTGATGCCTCTCCAGAGTTGCGTGTGGTTTTCAATACGCAGCTACAGTCCCACTTGCAATAGTGAATAGTGCGCGCTGTTCACTCGGTTTCCACAAGGCTAATTAGAGTAGTGCGCGCTATTCTAAGGTTACCAACAAGCAGTGACCGAGCGGCGTCGCTCGATTTTGTCCAGGCCCCGAACCCCTGCCCAATTTTTCCTACACTCAAGAACATAATGCCACAGCAAAACATATTTAACCCAATTGTACTTTGCGGTTTATGTTGAGAGTGAAGTTAGGATTTATCTTTTCAAGAAGTGGACTCTGCAGTCGTTCAGGCTATCCAAATAATCTAATTTGCAGGCTTAGGTTCCTAGTTAGCTAGCACACAAAGAGCACCAAGTGCAGTGACATCTGTGTACAGTACAGAGTAGGGCAACCGAGCTTGACCCATCTGTGCAATTATAAGTTGATCAAAGTGCTAATCGAATTAATTGAAAATAAAGCAGATAATACCCTCCTGCTGCATATTTTATGCACACATTTTTTTCAACAAAGTAACTAATTGTTTACAGATTTTAGTGTTCATCACAAGACATATTCTTATTTTTATTTTTATTTTCAGAAGCCATATACTCAGGATCATTCCACATCTCATACCTGCATATGCATACTTCCAAACCATTGAAGAAGTCACACATGAGTAATTATATCATGATCCTTCATATATATTTATTTCAAATTAAATCTTTCATTCTTTCTTTCTTTCTTTATTTGGTGTTTAACGTCGTTTTCAACCGTTCAAGGTTATATCGCGACGGGGAAGGGGGGGGGGGGGGGGAGATGGGACAGAGCCACTTGTTAATTGTTTCTTGTTCACAAAAGCACTAATCAAAAAATTGCTCCAGCGGCTTGCAACGTAGTACAATATATGACCTTACTGGGAGAATGCAAATTTCCAGTACAAAGGACTTAACATTTCTTACATACTGCTTGACTAAAAAATCTTTCATTAAACACCTCCATATGTTACTAATTCATACCAATGTACAACAATACAATTTAGCAACAACAATATAGAGAAAGACACACTTAACTAATAATCTGCTTTCAAAATTATTACAACACTTATTTCGACACACACAAACACACATACTTTTTGGAATCCTACTGCTAAAGTTGAACGAACACATTTAACAGCAACATGCAAGCATTCATTCTTGTATTCAAGAAACATGCAAGTATACATTCTTCTTTCGTCTTTCAATAGACATTTTCCGAAAAAGACTGTGTTTGAGTGTTTATGGAGTAGTTTTATTTCTGGATGGTGAGCCGAGATAAAAAAAAAATAAAAAAAACACACACATGTTGATCGTATAATAGTGAACAATAATCATAAAGTGCATATTTTGTCAAAGTGTTGGTGTCGGAAATATGCACGAGGGAGCCCACATTCATTGCCAGCATGATAGTGCGACTGCTGATTGAAACATTCACCGCCAGCATGATAGTTTGACTGTTGATTGAAACATTCACTGCCAGCATGATAGTTTGACTGTTGATTGAAACATTCACTGCCAGCATGATAGTTTGACTGTTGATTGAAACATTCACTGCCAGCATGATAGTTTGACTGCTGATTGAAACATTCACTGCCAGCATGATAGTTTGACTGTTGATTGAAACATTCACTGCCAGCATGATAGTTTGACTGTTGATTGAAACATTCACTGCCAGCATGATAGTTTGACTGCTGATTGAAACATTCACTGCCAGCATGATAGTTTGACTGTTGATTAAAACATTCACTGCCAGCATGATAGTTTGACTGCTGATTGAAACATTCACTGCCAGCATGATAGTTTGACTGCTGATTGAAACATTCACTGCCAGCATGATAGTTTGACTGCTGATTGAAACATTCACTGCCAGCATGATAGTTTGACTGTTGATTGAAACATTCACTGCCAGCATGATAGTTTGACTGTTGATTGAAACATTCACTGCCAGCATGATAGTGTGACTGCTGATTGAAACATTCACTGCCAGCATGATAGTTTGACTGTTGATTGAAACATTCACTGCCAGCATGATAGTTTGACTGTTGATTGAAACATTCACTGCCAGCATGATAGTTTGACTGCTGATTGAAACATTCACTGCCAGCATGATAGTTTGACTGCTGATTGAAACATTCACTGCCAGCATGATAGTTTGACTGCTGATTGAAACATTCACTGCCAGCATGATAGTTTGACTGCTGATTGAAACATTCACTGCCAGCATGATAGTTTGACTGCTGATTGAAACATTCACTGCCAGCATGATAGTTTGACTGCTGATTGAAACATTCACTGCCAGCATGATAGTTTGACTGCTGATTGAAACATTCACTGCCAGCATGATAGTTTGACTGCTGATTGAAAAAGTTAACACATGATGGTAGTACTCATGAGCTTGGATGTGCAGGTTTTGGAAAGAACAGTGCGTCATATTTATTTGCCGAAAATGTGTATCGGGACTGTGAGGCTTTTCATCACTTGCCTGAAAATTATTATTCCTTGGCATAATTAAGGTTCATAAGGGTCGGCGGTCAATAAAACCCTGAGAAGATTTGTTTCCAAACATTGTCAACTGTAGTGTTGCTCCTAGGCCTAAGTTTTTTTTCTCTCACTGGTCCACACTTTTTTTTCTCTGATTTGAAGCACTGTTGTGACCACTGGCTAGTCAGCCTGCTGTCCGGTACATTTTGACATGTTGGAGGCCCTCTGATTGAAAAAAATATTGTGATAAATCTTGAAGAAGTTGGCCGCTGAGGTAAATCCACTTCCTCTCCACTGTATAGTTCTTGTCCATCAGACTGTTACTGAAACAAACAGTTCAAAACATCTTTAGTGCGTATAGTCCTTAAACCAAAACACTGCAGTTTTTTTTCTTTCACCTCTCCATCTACTTATTTGTTTTGCTTTTGTACGTAGTACACTCACTCTTAGTCTTATCACACAGAGTTTCTCAAATAAAAAAAGAAACAAAACTAAAAACAGAGGAAACAAGCAAACAAACACCACCACAACCAAGAAAAAGAACAACCTAGCTGAAGACAAGCTGTTTTGCATAACGCAAACATGTGCATAACTCAAAATGGTAATTAGACAAGTAATTAATCATTTCTAAAAGTCAATTCCTTGAAGTGTGTAAATAGTCAAAGCTCTAACTAAAATGTTTAAATAAAAATGTATCACTAAAACACACACACACACACACACACACACACACACACACACACACACACACACACACACACACACACACACACACACAGATGATCTTGTATTTTCTGATAACATGTACTAGTTAAACCATTGAAGAATAGGTGTCTGAACTTACTCAGAGATGAAGAGTTGACCTGTTGTCAGTTATTCCTCAAGAGATTAGTACTGCTCATGCATGTCGTCTCGGGTTTTCCGTGTTCGGCCTGCATGCAGTTCCCCAAACATCCGCTGTGCAAACGGATGGCTCTTGCTTCTTGTAAAGTTCTTCTGCAATGTGCTGTTCCAGCACTATCAGTCATCAATGTAGAATACTCCACCTGCAAAAGTGCCAATACCCCTAATATGTGTAAAATAACTTCTGATTCATAATGTAGATCTACACCCGATAGCCGAAATTGTGTGACTGGACAACTGATATGTAAACCTGATGAAATATAATCTGTATTTGGTATCACTCGGGAATTGCTGCTTCCATATTCAGCTATGAATCTTCAAATTACAATTTGAAACTGATTTACCCCTCCCCTTCGCTTCCAAAAATCACATCAATCAGAGAGAGGAAACATAAAATCCCCTAACTTGTTATTTGCTTCTGGTCGTTAGATCTAAATGCACAACTGAACTAGGTGCACAGACTGAGTTTGAGATCTACTTGAACGAGTGAGCTGCAAATCTCTCTCTCTCTCTCTCTCTCTCTCTCTCTCTCTCTCTCTCTCTCTCTCTCTCTCTCTCTCTCTCTCTCTTTTTCAAATAACCTGCTGAAGGGTTGGGGATACATGTGTTGGGGATTATCTATTCGAAAATTCGCTCACCTTCAAATGTGGACTCCGTTGCGTCTTCAGCAGAACATGTCAAAACCATGGGTCATATGTTTCGTGACGTTCAACAACAGGCTTTGAATGAGTTCATCGGCAGCAAACAAACAATTCTCAGTCTCATCTCTGCTCGTGGTTGAAACACAACCACAATCCCTGACAAAACAGACTTTCCAGTTTTTGAAAACTATCCGAAGACTTGATGCACTGGGGCCGGTTTCATATACCGCTCTTATCCTAACTTAGGAGCTCTTAAGGGGTCAAGATGGGGTTAAGAGCAAAGTTAAGATAGGTGCGTTTCACGGACCGCTCTTTGGCCAAAGAGCGCTCCTATGTCGCTCTTCTTAGGACAGCCCCCCCCCCCAGCCCTAAGTTAGGTAAGAGCAGACAGAAGCGCCCCCAACTTGCAAGGGAGATAATTTTAATCCTAAAAATGGCGGCCGTAAATGAGACTGTGAGTCGACTCGACTCGTGCATCATTTTGCGATATAACATGCGCCATCAACACATTTTCGTCACCGCACGAATCCGCGGAATGCCCAAGACGATAAGGAGAGTGCCGCACGCTTTCATTTGTCAAAGCATGGACTCCTCTTTGAAATATGTTGACAAGAGTGTGGACGGTATGCAGTTTAGCCCTTACAAGCACCCGCGAAGGGTGCGTCTAATTACCCAAATGAACCCAAATGAACCCAAATGATACCCAAATGAATCCAAATGAACCCAAATGATACCCCAATGATACCATTTATATAATATTATTCCATTCAACTCATTCATATCCACTCCGGAGTATTGTGCAGAAAGCTGTCTCTCTCTCTCACACACACACACACATACACAGGGAAAAGTATTTGAAATAAGCATAATTAACATTTTGTAGGTTTTATTTAATATCTCAGAGCAAGATAAAAACACATCCCCCCTCTCTCTCTCTCTCTCTCTCTCTCTCTCTCTCTCTCTCTCTCTCTCTCTCTCTCTCTCTATCACATGGATATAATCAATATAACTCACGAACCACAAGAATGATGACAGCATACATCTAAAATGGGATGTTAATTTATGATAAAAAAAAAAGTTTTCATTATTTGAGCCGGAAAATTGAATTGCTCAATAACCAATCCATAATAAAATCTCTCTCTCTCTCTCTCTCTCTCTCTCTCTCTCTCTCTCTCTCTCTCTCTCTCTCTCTCTCTCACATGGATATAATCAATATAACTCACGAACCACAAGAATGATGACAGCATACATCTAAAATTTGATGTTAATTTATGATCAAAAAAAGAATGTTTTCATTATTTGAGCCGGAAATTTGAATTGCTCAATAACCAATCCATAATAAAACCCAATAACACCGTTCCTTCGTAAAAGGAGACTGTACACAAGTTAAGAAACACATGAAATAAAACATGGTTTAAATTCCTAATGTCCATTGCAAACATGCCCACAGCGACCTAGCATCACTGGCGCTTGACTTTTTCTGCCCTGGCTCTGCGTCTCTGACCAGGTTTTTTGGCGATGCCTGATGATTTGGGCATGGCAAATCGCCCATCAGTCGATTGAAGTGTGTTTCCCGCCTGTGCTGTTTTCTTCATTTTTAAGAAGTTGGTCATTTTTTTGTTCTTCCAATTGGCACTCTTCTGTGCCCACTCTCCAGGTGTTACGGAGTGCTTCCGGAATTCTTCACAGAGGACAAAGTTGCCACGTCCATACAGGGATTTCCGTAGGTCCATGAAATGGGCATCTGAGATGTCGTCAAGACATTGGATGAGGGCAAGCAGTTTCTGCGGCTTCCAATCAATCTCCTGCTTGATTCTGTGATTGATCGACTCGGCGTTGTTGTTGGTCCAAAGTGTGTCAATGACACCTTTCTGAAGGGGCAGCTGGACGTGTCTTTTCAGTTTATCGGCGATGTGTTTTTGGTAGTACCGCTGAAATGTAGGGTACTTAATGAAGTAGTCGTCCAGCCGATCTTCACGGAACTCAGAAGTGGCAGAGTCATCAGCCCAAGCTATGCCAGCCTCTCCAAAAATGAAAGAAATGATTTCAGTTCTATCTCTCATACTGCAACCGACCTTTTCTGACAAGTATCGGGTGATGTCCTTCATGTGGATTGTGCAAAGGAGATGAGTTGCAGATGGGAACTCCAACTGAAGGGCTTTTGTCAGCGCTTTCTCGGCATCACTTCCAACCACAATGTCTTCTGACTGCAGTTCTCTTTTCAAGTGGCTGATGAAAGTGTGGTACGTTTCAAATTCGCCGTCCCAGTGCAGGAATGTTGGTCCAAGCATCAGTGGATGCTCATTGCTTTCACTGTGCCATACCGCTTTGTTCTTGTATGTAGTCGGGGTGATGAAACAGGGCCCAACATTAAATGTTCTGTCGAAGCCAATCACACTTCCATTTTCACCCACACAGTTTGCTTTCAAGTCTTCCATCTGTTGCTTGTTGTAAACAATTAAAGACGGTATTTTACCCTTGCAATGAATGATCTGCTGCACAGAATTTTGCGTGTTCAACATCGCGATCGTTTCTAATACCTCGTCTGCAACATTTTGTCCATTTGGTCTGTTTTCTCTGTTCGCCGCTTTCTCGTTGTGTTTTTTGTTTCTTATCTGCTTGGCATTCGAAGGAGCATCAAATGAATTTTCCTTGTTCATGTCCATGTAAACATGCCTAGGAGGTTGATTTTTGGCTCGTTTGGCAGCTTCGCTAAGGACTGTGTGTTGAGTTCGGCAATAGGGATTTCCGTGGTGCTTCCTATTACCATGCGGCTGGTTGTGACCAGGATGAATGCCACAGTACTCAACCACCGCCACTGGTTTGCAGAAGGTGGAACTGTGTCCCGAAAAGGTTGTGACCCGCTTCTTGAAGGAAGGGTCAGATCTCAACTTGGAGTACACAAAATGTCCTGTAATGACATCTTCAGGATTCGGTTGTGGGTTCAATGGAATCCACTCTTGGGTCGTTTTCTTATTCACGATCTTTCTGCTCTCTGTCGCATATTCCCCATTTTTCTTGTATACGGACTTTGCTTTGTTGCTTTCCAAAACAAAATACCTGTTGACTGTCGTACCCACAGACGAATCGTAAGCTCCACAATCATCTACATAAGCCGCTCTATGTCTGGCATTCCACTGTTCCAGGTTGACGCTGTTATCAATGAGACAAAACGTGTTGTCCTTGTTTCCTGGGGGAATTTGTTTCACGCAATGATCCGACATTGTTTTCACAGCATCAACAAGTTGGTCTATGCTCATGAAACGGCCTTTGGAAGGTGCATGGTGTAGAGCATCACGGTCGATGTTAGACGATGACAGGTCCTCAGATGTGTCAAGGACACAATCCTCTCTGCTATTAAGAGACGTCGACTGAGGATCGTTTTCGTGGTCGACGGAAGACAGACTCGAAGAGAAGTGATGATTACTGGAGGGGCAATCCTCTCCACCAGCAAGGAAGGTGGACTGAAGAATGGAGGTGGGAGAGGCGGATCGAAGGGATGTGGTGGAAAATCTATGAGTATCATCAGAAGTCGACAACCTTGGTAGCATCTCTGCTCTGTGTTCCGGAGATCTGCAATCACAAGACAGAAAACGTATTAACGCAAATGCGTATTTAGATGGCGTTTCGATAACTTTACTTTCTATTGGACTGTCTCAGCAGAAGTAGCCTCTTCCCAAAATTAGCAGGTTTCATATCCCCAGTAGTAGCATGCTGCTTGTCCACACAAGCTGGATTCCTGCAAGTACATCTCAAAAGACATGTTAATGCATGAACAAACGGAAGTAGATGAGACCCATGAAAATGAAATGGTCACTTTTCAAAGTAATAATTTGTACCAACCCTGACTCTCCTTCCGACTTGAATCTCTGCCTCTTCCCAGAAGTAGCACGTTCCCTCTTCCCAGACTTAGCAGGTTTCCTCTCTCCAGTAGTAGCACGCTGCTTGTCCACACAAGCTGGATTCCTGCAAGTACATCTCAGAAGACATGTTAATACATGAACAAACTGAAGTAGATGAGACCCATGAAAATGAAATGGTCACTTTTCAAAGTAAAAATAATTTGTACCAACCAATTTGTGCTGCACCAGAATATGGATACAGGTTTTCTACTCGAGTAACGAGTGGCAGCAAAGGTTGTTGTCAATATCCTCCAAACTTCGCTTTGGCGGCCGTTGACTGGTGGATAAAAACTCTGAATTGGTCTTTCAATCACCAACGAGAGAGCCATTATTGACCATGCTGAAGAAAATAAACGCAGATTTGTGGCGTTTAGAACAGCTTGGTCATAATCCTCAGAGACGATGAAGATGTCCCTGATGTTGTGGTGCACAGTTTTGACTTCACTTTCTTGCAGTGCCATTGTGATGCATGTCAGATATCGCAGCCGGTCTCTTGTTCTTTCCGCTGTTCCGCTGATTAAGATTGACACCGAGTTGAATAAACAACTACCGTCGCCAAGTGAAATTAGTGCCTGCCCGCAATTCAGCTTGTACCGATTGATCAGACTTTGTGCCAGATTGTCGACAGGTAATTTCCGGAGTATTCCATGTGCAATTGGTTCAACAGGATATGCAATGGATTCGTGGAAGAGAACTTCTCTCTGCGCTACAATTTTCACTTTAGCAATGCCATCTGCAGAAGCCTGAAAGAAAGCAGTAAAGTGAGAAACATATATTTATATATATAGACAGGTGGTGGGAGAGTTTTTAAAATGGGATTTTGGCCATGCCTGATAGAGGTAAGCGATTAACCCCATTCATGATCCCAGTTGTGTGCGTACATGTACATTTTTGCATTTTTTTTTATTTTTTTTTATTTTTTATTTTATTTATTTATTTATTTTTTTTAAATTTTTTTTTATTTGGAGGGGGGGGGGGGGGGGGTCTTTGTTTGTGGATTTTTTTTTCTCCGGCTGTGTTTACATGTTAAATCAATTAACTAAACCGATCACATTTACGAAAAACCTGCTGAAAAAAAATGAATTAAGTGAAAACGATAGTCTTTTTTTATTATTTTTTTTATTTTTTATATATTTTTTTTTATTTATTTATTTCTTTTTTTTCCTTTTTTTTTCTTTGGAGGGGGGGTCTTTGTTTGTGGATTTTTTTTTCTCCGGCTGTGTTTACATGTTAAATCAATTAACTAAACCGATCACATTTACGAAAAACCTGCTGAAAAAAAATGAATTAAGTGAAAACGATAGTCTTACCTTCTTGAGACGTTGGAGACCCTTTATATAGTCAAAGGACCCAGATGTGCTTCGGCATTGGCGGCATATGTATTCTCCCTCAATTTTCCGCCATTTATCATACATGTCGTCTGTGATTTTTTGGCACCGTTTATGGTACCAATGGAGACATTCCTTTTAAAAGAAAGAAATAAGAAATGTAAATAAATAATAAATTTATATGTGTATTACTATTAGATTCTGCAATCATTTAAAAAAAAGCGTTGAAATTTTGTTGAGGAAACGGTAATTGAACAAAAGAAATCAGTTTCTTGAGAAGTTAACGGTGGGATTAGCCTCAAACAAAATAGTTATATTGAGATGGGGATTGGGGGCGGGGGGGGGGGATGGGGTGTTACGGAAGGAAATCCTTCCCATTAATTTACTATAATGTCAAATATTTTTTAATATTGGTACTTTACCTCACATGCTATCCACCGCCCATCGCTGTGATCAAAACAATCTTGACACTCAGCCATCATGACATCTCCACTCTCTCAGCTTTCAAGTGTGATAAGATTTTCAAATCATATATCAAGCAACCGTGACCGAACACTGAGAAGATCCTTTGCGATAAACGGGACACTGAGCAAACGTGAAATAACTGAATGGTGATCACAATTCAAAGATACCAATTGAAAGACCTGTGTTGCCATCTTACACACACTGACACATATGGGATGGGGCATTGAGCAAACATGAAATAACTGAATGGTGATCACCAAAAAAATCAGTACCCATACCTGTCACGTTTTGATGAATACAACTCCACAAATTACGTCCAATCTTACACAGCGACACACACACACACACACACACACACACACACACACACACACGTTCTCTCATTCACATACACACACTCTTATTCATTTTTATATAAATGGTATCATTTGGGTATCATTTGGGTTCATTTGGGTATCATTTGGGTTCATTTGGATTCATTTGGGTTCATTTGGGTAATTAGACGTACCGCCCGCGAAGACTATGATTGCACCGTTTTCTGCGTGATTGATCTCTGTCAGTCCATGCACGGCGACATATTCTACATCAGCAAGGAAACGAGTCTTCGCTGCATCCACCGAATGTATATTCTGCCTTGCACGACGAGTGTGAACCCGACAGGAAGCGGCTAACCACACGTACTCGTGAGCAATTCCAGATAGCTTGTACTTGTAGTGCACTTTTTCGGCGTGTTTGTGGTGCTGTTTACACACATTTTCGAACAACAGTCTATCAGTCAGTCAACGAAACAAAACAGCACGAGTATAATATCAACAAGGAAGGATGCCACGCCGTGACGGCTTCTACAGGCATTGAAGTAGTTGGTGACGAACATCTTTGGACCGTGTGTCGTGTTGTTCTATGGCCAGGGTGTGAAAAGGGTACCATGATTTATGAGAGTTGGGTGTGTCCTGCAATCCAAGCACCTCTGGGCTTGTTCATATACGGTGACATTGGCTACATCTTGACACCCTGAATACTCAGTCACACCCTATATCTACAGCAGTGCTCCAAGCAGGTTAACTCAACACGTGAACTAGACACGTCAGCAAGACACGTCAGCATTGTTTCCTGTCATGATGAAAAAAGGTAATGTTTGGAATAGATCTAAAGCATAATTGATCAAATGTTCCTTTCAAGGCATGCTACTTTTCAGATTGTGTTTGGGAATGTTGTTGCAGAAAATGTCAAGGTTATAAAACAGCTTGCATGAGAGAGAAAACATTAGAGCAGAAAAGGCATGTTTGAAACTTAAATGGGTTGTTATTGTTAATCAGCACCATATTATATACTGACTGTGCTCGTTGTAAGTTTGACTTGGTAGCTGTGCTGACAGTGTTGTCTTAGTATCATCTGCACTGCAGATCTGTGCAGCGTATTCACCTGGTAATTGTAAATGCATACAAGCAAACACTGAAACATTCAGCAAACGCTCATAATTTTCTTTCTTGTATCACCAGAGAATAAACTTCATCACCGTCTGCATCGTCTGGCACCACCATGCTCTCCTCCAGTGTCATCGTCTACCCGTGGACACTAACATACAGTTACCAAAGCAAGGGCAGAGACAATGAGGAATGCCAATGAAAGCATAAGTCTTAGTGAACGTGGTGTGCAAGAAAAGACTGGACATCATTTCAGGTAAATATGTTATGCTTGTAATATGATACTCATTCAGTCATTGACAATTCTGTAGAACATTTGGAAAACTAAAGAAGAGGCGTTCTGGGATCACATAGTACTAACTTGTGTAATAGTAGTAGTATGCATACAAATTGAAAGAGATGTGTCAAAACGTATTGTTCTCACACACAGTGACACACACAAAAACTGGACAGTGAGTAAGAAGAATGCTGTTTCAGTGTTTGACTTCTTTTTTAAACTTTTATCTGAAACTTTGACTTTAAATTTTACTACTCCTTGATATCAACAAAACTGATTCTTAAGTGACAATAACTAGTAATTTACTAGTACTAAAAACATGTATTTACGCTGTTATTGTTAACGTGGGGGGGGGGGGGGGGGGCATAGATTGTGAGGAGAATAGAACATGCTCTAGGGGATTTCAAGAAATTGTGCTAATTTGTAATTCAGTTGGTTTGTTCCATTTCCTGAATTGTTAGCCTTGTCTGATTCATTTTAAAGGACTGAGTCATTTCTGATATACAGAGCTTTCTTTTAATTGTTTAACCCCTCTAAATTAACGCAAGACCTCATGTTTTTTACTGCTGAAGCGATTGACACCTGCATCAGCAGTAATGGCAGAACACAACTTTTAGTACAAAAGTTAACCAAAGAAGACACCCTGTTCTGGACAGATAATTGATGTTCTTCTTCACGTATGTAAACGTTGCCAAAGTGCTTTGAGCTGTGAAGAAGCGCTATATAAATGTTCTATTTTTATTGACTCACATGCGAAGCAAAAGTGAGTCTATGTACTCACCCGAGTCGTCCGTCCGTCCGTCCGTCCGGACGTCCGTCCGGAAAACTTTAACGTTGGATATTTCTTGGACACTATTCAGTCTATCAGTACCAAATTTGGCAAGATGGTGTATGATGACAAGGCCCCAAAAAACATACATAGCATCTTGACCTTGCTTCAAGGTCAAGGTCGCAGGGGCCATAAATGTTGCCTAAAAAACAGCTATTTTTCACATTTTTCACATTTTCTCTGAAGTTTTTGAGATTGAATACCTCACCTATATATGATATATAGGGCAAAGTAAGCCCCATCTTTTGATACCAGTTTGGTTTACCTTGCTTCAAGGTCAAGGTCACAGGAGCTCTTCAAAGTTGGATTGTATACATATTTTGAAGTGACCTTGACCCTGAACTATGGAAGATAACTGTTTCAAACTTAAAAATTATGTGGGGCACATGTTATGCTTTCATCATGAGACACATTTGGTCACATATGATCAAGGTCAAGGTCACTTTGACCCTTATGAAATGTGACCAAAATAAGGTAGTGAACCACTAAAAGTGACCATATCTCATGGTAGAAAGAGCCAATAAGCACCATTGTACTTCCTATGTCTTGAATTAACAGCTTTGTGTTGCATGACCTTGGATGACCTTGACCTTGGGTCAAGGTCACATGTATTTTGGTAGGAAAAATGTGTAAAGCATGTGAGTCGTATGGGCTTTGCCCTTCTTGTTATTATTATTATTGTGTCTATCCTGAACTTGAGTTGATTTTTAAGTGGCACTTTGTGTTTTTTCGGGTCAATTTTTGGGGCATCCTTTTTTGAGCAGCGGAAGAGTGTGCCACATTTCCAAGTGAAGTGCCTTTAATGGCGTAGAAAGTTTGAACAAAATGATTCGGGAGTGATTTTTTTTTTAAAGTACACAATTTGTACAGATAAAATGGTTTGCTAAGTGTAGTATGAATAAGAGCAAGTTTTAGAATTACTCACTGTCTTTTCTTTTTCTTGTAAGATTATCATTATGTGGTGAAACTGCTCTGTTGCTAACATTTAATACAAGAAACCTTCTGCTCTTATGACTATGTTGCTGTTCCTTGTTCAAGGACCTCTACCCACACACTGATGCTGACACTCATTGAGGGGCCAACTACCAACACTGATTGTGATACTCGCTGAGGGGTCGACTACCAACACTGAGGCTGACACTCGCTGAGGGGCCAACTACCAACACTGATGGTGATACTCGCTGAGGGGTCGACTACCAACACTGATGGTGATACTCGCTGAGGGGTCAACTACCAACACTGAGGCTGACACTCGCTGAGGGGCCAACTACCAACACTGAAGCTGACACAACACTGATGCTGACACTCGCTGAGGGGTCGACTACCAACACTAAGGCTGACACTCGCCGAGGGGCCAACTACCAACGCTGATGCTGACACTCGCAGAGGGGCCAACTACCAACACTGACCCTGATACTCTCTGAGGGGCCAACTACCAACACTGATACTGACGCTTGCTCAGGGGCCAACTACCAACACTGATGTTGACGCTTGCTCAGGGGCCAACTACCAACACTGATGCTGACGCTTGCTCAGGGGCCAACTACCAACACTGATGTTGACGCTTGCTCAGGGGCCAACTACCAACACTGATGCTGACGCTTGCTCAGGGGCCAACTACCAACACTGATGTTGACGCTTGCTCAGGGGCCAACTACCAACACTGATGCTGACGCTTGCTCAGGGGCCAACTACCAACACTGATGTTGACGCTTGCTCAGGGGCCAACTACCAACACTGATGTTGACGCTTGCTCAGGGGCCAACTACCAACACTGATGCTGACGCTTGCTCAGGGGCCAACTACCAACACTGATGTTGACGCTTGCTCAGGGGCCAACTACCAACACTGATGCTGACGCTTGCTCAGGGGCCAACTACCAACACTGTATGTAGTGGCCACTGTGTAACCTCCCTTGCACAAAACAACAAATTTTATATTTAAAATGGTTAAAGGAATTTTTTAAGCATTTACATTAATTATGCCAGGAACAGTCTGCAGACACAGAAGTATACAGTGGTTTTGTCAATATTAGTTAGCAGTTAAAACATGTCCAACGTTCATATTCTATTTCTATACTACCTGTCAACAACAACAAACTAAGCAAACGCGTTTGAGGGCAGATCATTTTAATGAGGCCATTTATTGTAAAACCAATTATAAGACTGAAAAGGCCATTCATTGTCCTATGTTATATAGAAAACAGATTTAGTTTACGCGAGGTACTGTTTATAAAGTAGAACCTACAAGACTAGCATCCCCAACAATCAAATTCGCAAAATCAAGTTTAACCTGTTAAAATCGACATATACTGTTCAAAAAAAGAAACGCATAGTTGCTACTTGCCAAATTTGTTTTATTTTTCGAAAAAATTAACAGAAAATCCAATATTTAGATTATTTGTTTGAAATTTGGTATGGACACAGTTGAATGCACACACAGTTCATTTGCATCTTCAAATCAGTCAATCAATACGATTGGGTGCCGAGGCTGTCAAGTCAGTAGGGGGTGTGACTGCCTTGAGCAGCAACAACTGCCCGGCACCTTCTGGGCATGGACTGGATCAGATGCCGGATATCTTGGTGTGGGATGGTGTCCCACTCCTCCTGAAGTGCCTGCAATAGATTGCGGTGATTTGCCGGCGCTTCTTCTCGCCTGCGCACACGTCTGTCCAATTCATCCCAGAGGTGTTCTATCGGGTTCATGTCTGGCGACATGGATGGCCAGGGAAGCACCTGGACATGGTGGTCGGTGAGGAACTGGGTGGTGAGTCGTGCTGTGTGCGGGCGAGCGTTGTCCTGCTGGAATATGGCATCCTGGTCAGCCAGAAGAGGAAGGGCGTGTGGGCGCAGAATTTCCTCCACGTATCGCTGGGCAGTTATGCGCCCTTGGACGTGCACCAGGGTGCTCCTTCCAGCAGTATTAATCGCCCCCCACACCATGACGCCTCCACCACCATGAACGGGTGCCTCATCCACACAGTTGGGCGCGTAACGTTCGTTTACTCTCCGGTAGACCCTCCTCCGACCATCATGTCGCTGGAGCAGGAAGTAGGACTCGTCGCTGAACCACACGTGTCTCCAGTGATTCCGGACGGTCCAACGAAGGTGCTGGTTGCCCCACTGCACTCGATTCTGGCGATGGCGGCGGGTGAGGACAGCTCCTCTGTGAGGTCTGCGAGCTCTCAAACCAGCTTCATGCAGGCGGTTCCGCACGGTCTGGTCCGATAATCGGTGTGGCCCGGGGAGAGCCAGGACATAAGATGAGGCCGACAGGAAACGATTCCGGAGGTGGCGGAGCCGTATGAAGCGGTCGTGAGCAGCAGTTGTCGCCCTTGGTCTTCCCGCTCGTGGCAAGTCAGCAACGGAGCCAGTGGCTTGAAACCTGACCCACAGTCTACTGATGGTGCTCTGGGACACGTGGAAGTGCCTGGCGATTGCACTTTGACTTTGGCCTGCTTGTAAACGACCCAATGCAATTTGGCGGTCTGCTCAATCGGGCCATCTTTCGTCGCTGAATTGTCGTCTGATTTCTTTGTGGCGAACAATCCGCTTTTATGGGTTTTGGAAGACATGGTGAGAGCTCAATATTCCCCGAGTTTCACGAGATTACACTGAAGCATGACGAGTGGTCATGCCAAATGAGCAATTTTGACATTGTAGCCACTGATAACGCATGCGTCACGTGCAGAGCTCACTTGTGGCAATGGACGAAAGGTCGACGACCAGATAAACATTTTCTGCAGTTTGGTGGATATCCTTGTAGCCATATAACTAAATTAACCAAATATTACAAGCTATGCGTTTCTTTTTTTTGAACAGTATACTATCAAAACTGCTGAAAGGAAACCTGTTGTGCATGTTATTAGAAAGAAAAATTAAATATGCATCCAAACAGTCAGCTTAGTTTACATATCTTGTCTAACAATGGCGTAATGGCATGATGAACGGTATGTAATTCTTCTGAGAAGCCGTAAAATGCGGTTTCTGGGGCCATTTTAGTGGGTAATCAGAAGAAATCCAGCACATTTAATAAATTTCTCAATGCATTGCCTTCAAACGTCTGGTAATTTATGCTAAGACATGTCGTTAAGTACATCGTCATTCGAGAGATTAGGTTTGCTTTTATTTGACATGCCAGAAAGAGTCCTTAAAATAGTCGGTTGGTCTAACTCTAAGCTGACTCATCAAACAAATTTAATTTGTTGCTATTTTCAACTTCAAATAAACCAAATACTCAAATTTCATGTACATATTTTATCAGACATGGATGGTATGAGGATTTCAAAGCGAAAGTAATCTTTAAGAAGTGGACTATTTTCACAGCGCTGAGCACAAATAGCCCACATCAAGCTCACTGCTGAACATTTAACTGCTAGCTGCTGAGCAGGGCTTTTGAGAGAGCATTTCCCAAGAATGTTTGTACGCGTTTGAACAAGTGGTCTGAGCAGCCGTCGTTGATTATGAATTACATTTCAGTGTAATTTGAAGCTTTAATGTTTGTTTAAAAAGCCTGCATATTTAAAAAAAAAATCTGTTTTCTTTGGAAAAGGTACATCTTTATTTTTTGTAATTCTTTCTAACATGTCGCATAACAGCAGTACTAACGTTTCAAATGACTTGACATTTTGTTTGTAATTCGGTACATCTGATTGTCTTGTCTTTCCATTATTGCCCACAATCAGCAGTAGTGATTACTTCGGCACTTGATGGGATGTTGCGCAAGTCCAAGAAAGCAGCGTTTCCAGCATCCAAAAGTCCATTTAAAATTCACAGGTTGGGGAGTATGGGGGGGAGGGGACATGAGTCACAGTGGCTACTGGTTTAGTGCGAGGCGCGCGACACAAAGGTGTCGACAGTGCGGGCCTCGACGACAGCTGCTGGTAGAGAGTTCCAGTCCTTCACTGTGCTGGGTAGAAAAGCGGCACTCCGATACTGAGTGCGGCAGGTGATGAGGCCGAACTGCTGGCAATGGCCTCTTCGCTGGCGTGGTGGTAAGGGGGCCAGCTTCGACTTGATGCCCGGACAGTGGACGATGCTGTTCGTGATCTTGTAGAGCATCGATAGGCGGGCAAGCTTCCTGCGCTCCTCCAGAGACTGCCACCCAAGGGAGTCCAGCATCCGGCTGACACTTGACGTGTTGTGGTAGCGGTTGCAGACGAATCGGGCAGCTCGTCTCTGGGCGGTCTCAAGCTTGTCGATGTTCTTCTGGGTGTGCAGGTCTCATACTGACGAGGCGTACTCCAGGATAGGCCTGACAAAGGCCTTGTACGCCTGCTCTTTCACGGATCTTGATGAGATCTTCAGATTGCGCCGCAGGAACCCCAGAGTCTTGTTTGCCTTGCTGACGATGTTGTTAATATGGTCGTCCCAGCACAGGTCACCCTGAATGGTCACACCCAGGTACTTGACCGCCTTCACTGTCTCCAGCGTATGCCCATGGAGCTGGTAAGAGGGCTGTAGTGGGCGTCTGCTCCTCGTTACAGGCAGGGTGTTGCACTTTGCAGGATGGAACTGCATGTCCCAGCTCTTCTCCCACTCGGCTAGGCGATGGAGGTCTTGTTGTAGCTGGGCCTGGTCGTTTACGCTAGTCACCACCCTGTACACTGCAGTGTCGTCCGCAAACAGGCGCGCTAGTGCCGTCAGTCTCTCCGGGAGGTCGTTAATGTACGCTAAGAATAGCGTCGGCCCCAGCACTGATTTGTTGCTTAATTAATTCATTTGATAATTGTCGGTAAAAATACCGGCTAACACCTCACAATCGCAAACCTGTTTAATGTTGTCTTTTCTAATTCATGACATGTGTTAGCACGAATCACCAAATATTTGAACGCAATGCGTTAAAAATTGCAGAAATTCAAATGTATTGTTTTGTTTCATTACCCGCTAAAACGGCTTCAAAAACTGCCTTTTATGCCTACTGAGAGGATTACCACATATTTTTTTGTTTTTTTTTTTGTTTGCTTAACGCCCAGCCGACCACGAAGGGCCATATCAGGGCGGTGCTGCTTTGACATATGAGACAATGACAAAAGGTGACGTTTTCATGTCAGTATGTCCCAAATGACATCACCAGTACATTTTTCATTCTATCTAATCTGTTTTCGTTCTATTTTTTCTAATAACATGCGTTAACAATTGATTGCCAACTGGAATGGAAGAGCCCAAAAAGTGTAACTTGATATGTAGTTTCTCTAGAGGGAAAAACATCTTCCACTTTCATGTCAGTGTGTCCCACGCAACATACATTTGCCAAACAGCTATGTGTAAGTAGATTATTTGTTAGTGGTATAGAAAATACTGATCAACAATTAAAGTCAGTTTTCACATTCATTTTCTACCTATTTCTTATTTGTTTATTCTTTTGGCAATGGTGAAATGTCAGCAATCGTGTGTCATTCGGGACAGTAGACATGACACCTGACCTTTTGTCACTGTCTCATATATATAACGTGCGCCACACACAAGACAGAAGTCGCTGCACAGGCTTCATGTCTCACCCAGTCACATTATTCTGACACCGGACCAACCAGTCCTAGCACTAACCCCATAATGCCAGACGCCAGGCGGAGCCACTAGATTGCCAATTTTAAAGTCTTAGGTATGACCCGGCCGGGGTTCGAACCCACGACCTCCCGATCACGGGGCGGACGCCTTACCACTAGGCCAACCGTGCCGGTTTACCACATATGGTCATGGCTCAGAAAAGGTGTCCAATTTGTGGGACACTTGAGTCACAAATACAAACTCTTGGATTACTTTCCATTTTGGGGTCCAGCAAAACTGTTTATGTGTTTAGTTGTGTCTGGGCAGTAACAATGTATTTTCATCAATTACTGCGGAATGAATTGCATTTTAAATTTTAACTGGAGTGTGTTACATAACACCGTGTCACACATTGTTTTCTAATATACAGTTAACAGTAAACCTATTACACAATAAAAGTTAACTGCATTAGTTAGTATCTACCTTGATCTTCATTTGTGAAAAGTGGCATTCCCCGACAGCAATAATCTGCATATCTAGGTACCCTAGGAATGTGTGTATGTTACATGAACACCAATAAACAAAACAACGATCAAACAAGTACTCAAAGAACTGAAAAGATTACTGTTTCAGCAGTCAATCAATTCTTAGTTCCACACACTTCATACGGACAGTCTGCAAAAAAAATCAAATCAGAACAAGATGTGAAAATGTATTCAAACAAAAATCAACTTTCTGTGTCTCACAACACAGACATTCAAAACTGCTAAATTCCTATTTATTTTACACACACAACCTTAGAAATACATGTAATGGGAAGAGAAACAAGTACATAATAGTAAAGAGTTGAAATGCATCAATGATACCGGACCCGTTATTCCCATTATCAGTTATCTGTCAAGTCATTCCTAAAAGTTTCCAATGAGTGTGTTACATTTCACCAAAAAAATCAAACTTTAGGACACTGTCAAGATATTCACATGAAAAATGCATGCAAAAGAATGAAAAATGAAAGAGCAAAACCATAACAACCTAACAATGATGTCTTATGACTTCTACCATGCTCCAATTCACAATACAGAGAAGATTTTCTCACTTTTAACACTGAGTGTGTTACATTTCACCAAAAAAGTCTTACTTCACATTATTTTGTAAGGTATAAAGCATATATCCATCCACTTGGTAATGAAAACAATACACTGTGCAAAAAAACTTGATAAACCCAACAAAAAAATCTCAGGTTGAAGGCGGATTTTGAAGTTATCAAGGAAAATGCTGTTTATTCGCCAATGAGTGTGTTACAAAACACTGTCATAACATGAACAAAACGTTGTTCATATTCAGTGCATTCAGTTAATTGTGAAATTAATTATAAGAATGACACCATGGTTGCTACACAACTATTGAAACTATTGTTGACACATTCCGACAGCAATAATCTGCATATCTCGGTACCCTAGGCAAGTGTGTGTGTTACATGAACACCAATAAACAAAACAACGATCAAACAAGTACTCAAAGAACTGAAAATTACCAATCCTTCAAAGTAAATTGTAACAAGAAGGGCAAAGCCCATACGACTCACATGCTTGACCTTGACCTTTACATGACCTTGACCTTCAGGGTCAAGGTCAAATAACTAAACCTAGCAATGACATCATACACTAAGAACTGCTTTACACATTTTTCCTACCAAAATACATGTGACCTTGACTCAAGGTCAAGGTCATCCAAGGTCATGCAACACAAAGCTGTTAATTCAAGACATAGGAAGTACAATGGTGCTTATTGGCTCTTTCTACCATGAGATATGGTCACTTTTAGTGGTTTACTACCTTATTTTGGTCACATTTCATAAGGGTCAAAGTGACCTTGACCTTGATCATATGTGACCAAATGTGTCTCATGAGGAAAGCATAACATGTGCTTTTAAGTTTGAAACAGTTATCTTCCATAGTTCAGGGTCAAGGTCACTTCAAAATATGTATACAATCCAACTTTGAAGAGCTCCTGTGACCTTGACCTTGAGTCAAGGTAAACCACACTGGTATCAAAAGATGGGGCTTACTTTGCCCTATATATCATATATAGGTGAGGTATTGAATCTCAAAAACTTCAGAGAAAATGGGAAAAATGTGAAAAATAGCTGTTTTTTAGACAACATTTATGGCCCCTGCGACCTTGACCTTGAAGCAAGGTCAAGATGCTATGTATGTTTTTTGGGGCCTTGTCATCATACACCATCTTGCCAAATTTGGTACTGATAGACTGAATAGTGTCCAAGAAATATCCAACGTTAAAGTTTTCCGGACGGACGGACGGACGGACGACTCGGGTGAGTACATACTCACTTTTGCTTCGCATGTGAGTCAAAAAAACACTCTAATTCAAAACAATAAACGCAGACATCCTTTTCTGTTTACTTGATTCATTCCTTACTTTGTTCCAGCAAGATTTAAATAATTTTCAAGATAACTGTACAAACTATTGGAGTGTGTTACCTCTCACGATGTGCGAGTGGTGTGAGTAACACACTCAACACTGTTCCTAAAAAAACCCACTCTAATTCAAAACAATAAACGCAGACATCATTTTCTGTTTACTTGATTCATTCCTTACTTTGTTCCAGCAAGATTTAAATAATTTTCAAGATAACTCTACAAACGATTGGAGTGTGTTTACCTCTCACGATGTGCGAGTGGTGTGAGTAACACACTCAACACTGTTCCAAAAAAAACCCACCTCTAATTCAAAACAATAAACGCAGACATCATTTTCTGTTTACTTGATTCATTCCTTACTTTGTTCCAGCAAGATTTAAATAATTTTCAAGATAACTGTACAAACTATTGGAGTGTGTTACCTCTCACGAAGTGCGAGTGGTGTGAGTAACACACTCAACACTGTTCCTAAAAAAAACCCTCTAATTCAAACAATAAACGCAGACATCATTTTCTGTTTACTTGATTCATTCCTTACTTTGTTCCAGCAAGATTTAAATAATTTTCAAGATAACTCTACAAACGATTGGAGTGTGTTACCTCTCACGATGTGCGAGTGGTGTGAGTAACACACTCAACACTGTTCCTAAAAAAACCCACTCTAATTCAAAACAATAAACGCAGACATCATTTTCTGTTTACTTGATTCATTCCTTACTTTGTTCCAGCAAGATTTAAATAATTTTCAAGATAACTCTACAAACGATTGGAGTGTGTTACCTCTCACGATGTGCGAGTGGTGTGAGTAACACACTCAACACTGTTCCTAAAAAAAACCACTCTAATTCAAAACAATAAACGCAGACATCATTTTCTGTTTACTTGATTCATTCCTTACTTTGTTCCAGCAAGATTTAAATAATTTTCAAGATAACTCTACAAACGATTGGAGTGTGTTTACCTCTCACGATGTGCGAGTGGTGTGAGTAACGCACTCAATGTAAAAAAACATATATTTCTTTTTCCTGTAATTTATTTCATTAAATTGGCATGAAAACAAAGCACAAGGTGAACTGTATGGAAAGACTATAGAAAAGGCCAGAAAAAACACATGCAATGACATGAACGCTGAATAACTTGGGAAATTGGTTGAATCGTCTCAAACATATGTCTTTAAAAATCAAAATAAAGAAAAATCTTTGTCCTAAAAAATGCAAATTTTATCAAAACAAATCACAATAACACTTCTAACTTTCAGATGAAAAAAAAAGGAAGTAAGTTGTTATTTAGTGAAAATAACAGTGTTTCAAACTGCAGGTGAGTACGTTACATACAACGAAAAACCAGTGGTTTTTATCTTGGCCGTTTACGTCCATCTCCTCCATGCCACACTGAGTTCTGAGTTCGAGACAGTCAATGCAACTTTGTAGCAGACGATAGAACAGTTGTTTCCATCGTTGGAAGTCAGGAACATGTCGATAAACAACTTTGATTTACGTTGTTACTTTTCGCGGTAACACGAAAGTACACAACAACGAACTTAAGACTTATTTTCATTGCTTTGTCTTCTGTGTTTGTGCATATTTTTTGTTTTAAGTAGTAGATTGTTCTTTCTTGTCCAAGTTTATCGCTTAGTTCAACGTCTGTCATCATTATTAAAAGCGCGGCAAAAGCTAAAACTGCCTACGTGACTCCAAACACGAAAAGTAACATACTCACCGTTGGATCTAAACTTGATCTCAGCCGACTGTTGGGGTGAGGTACAGGTTATCGTGCAGTATGTAAACAATAACTAACACCTTCTCTTTCCCTCTCCATCAAGTTCTTATCCAAGCAGTGTGTGTAGTACGCACAAATACGACGTTTCAACACCAAGTAAAAAAGTGTCCCAACTTCCGGCCCAAAAATCGACGTAAATTCACTCTACTATTGCGCCTTGCTCGAAAACAAAGTCATCAAACCTTTCGGTTTCTACCAGAATAGTAACTTTATTCAAATCTGCACCCCGTGTCAGTACTTTCAAAGGTAGAATAAACCACAACTGAGCGTGTGGGGCGTTTGAATGGGGTAAGGGTGGAGTTCGACGCCATTTCTGAGCCGTGACCATATACCTACTGAGAGAATTAACACATACACCGCTCAGCATGGCATAGTAACAAAATTGACTGTTTCAGATGCACATTTGATTGCTCTGAGTCTGATTTGTTGTCGATTTTAACGCAGGAACCTTGATTTTTCGAATTTGATTTTTGGGGGTTCCTGTGTTGTAGGAATCACTGTATGTATACACACTTCCTCATGTGAACTCAAACAGCTTTTTGAATAAGGGCAATCAATACATGCCCCTTTTCAGTCATATAATTTGTTTTACAATAGACTGCCTCATCAAAACATTCTGCCCTCAAACGCATCTGCCTAGTTCTTTAAAAGAATCACGCTTTGGACTGCACAGTCCTGATGATGTGGGTCGTGTACAATCCATACTTTCCAAAGAAGGATTAAAAGTAAAATAAAAAGTATGGGTCGTACACTACCCACGCCATCCAATTAGGAGTTTTGCCGTCTCTTTGCATAGTATGGGTCGTACATGACCTACACCATCCCAATTAGAATACACAGCGTAAAATTCCTTACGGAATTCCATATGGGTCGTCCGCAACCCACATCAGCCCGACTGAGTAGTTCAAATTACTTCGTTTGTGTTAAAAGATAATTTTTCAAAAGTTGTGGTCAAATGACTTGAAGAGAAAAACCGGTGTATTTTATGGTAGTTCCTGCCCTCAACTTCCTTGGAATATGCACCATTTTGATCACTGTTTCTCGTAATTTCCGTTGACTTGTGCTCTTCAGTGTACTCAATTGCGATGAAATTTAAAGCCACATTAATTTTCGGGCTGTTGTTGTTGAAGATATTGAGTTTTTAAGTTTGTCTATGTAAATTGAATAATTAATTCTGTGACCTAAAAAAGAGAGGGGATAGTACCGTGACAATTTTCTGAATTTTGATTTTAACCCCAACCTTGTTCTTAGGTGTCCCAGTTCAACACACAGTGACTAGTATTTCTGAATCATACACACTTTGAAGGCAAGCTTAATGCCTTATTGCACCCATTTTCGTACCCTAACTAAAACATTCATTTCCGTGTTTATTCATTTAAACGTTCAATGGCATTTAAAGGTAAAATAATTGATTTGGCTTTATCCTCGTATGTTAAAGTTGCCAAATTGTGCCTATTCTGAATTTCCTTTGATGTATAATTAGTGCCTAACGTTTTTATAGGGTCGATTTTGGGGGGTACCCTTAATTAAGAGGCGATCATGTAACCCATGTAAAATGAATCTTTGATTCCAAAAGTGTGCCAGATAGCCAAGTGGATGGCCTTTAATGACAAAGAAAGTTTGAATGAATTGACACGGGAATGAATGGTCTAGTGGGGGTACGAAAATGGGTGCAACATATTTTTTTGGCAGAGTGTATATCCAATGGCAATAGTAATACCTGCCTTGCATGAACAAATAAAGGACTGGGTGGCCGAGTGGTAACGCACTTGCGCTCGGAAGCGAGAGGTTGTGAGTTCGACCCTGGGTCAGGGCGTAAGCAATTTTCTCCCCCCTTTCCTAACCTAGGTGGTGGGTTCAAGTGCTAGTCTTTCGGATGAGACGAAAAACCGAGGTCCCTTCGTGTACACTACATTGGGGTGTGCACGTTAAAGATCCCATGATTGACAAAAGGGGCTTTCCTGGCAAAATTGTATAGGCATAGATAAAAAATGTCCACCAAAATACCCGTGTGACTTGGAATAATAGGCCGTGAAAAGTAGGATATGCGCCGACATGGCTGCGATCTGCTGGTCGATGTGAATGCGTGATGTACTGTGTAAAAAATTCCATCTCACACGGCATAAATAGATCCTTGAGTCTAAGTCTGGAGATACGCGCGCGATATAAGACTTCATATAATAAAAGATTGATCAGAAAATTGTGTATGTAACTTTGTCTCACATAGCCATAAACAAGCTGGTAGCTGTTTCCCAAACCAATATAAAAAGAAACAACAAGTAAATAAAAAATATTTTAACTCACAGTCACCCCATGAATTTGGATCAACAAGCCCAAGAATATTGGTTTTTTTCAATAATACTAAATTATTTTTTGAACATTCTTCAGTAACAAACAAAAACTATAAAACATATTCGAAAATGCTTTGTCAGGTTGAACTTTTAATCAGGTAAAAACAAAATACATACCTTATGCTTTGAATATTAATGTACATGTCTACTATCTGATACTGTATCGCATGAACTTCACATCCCGCAGTGGGGCACTGCGGTTATGAAATTAAAAGCCCCTCCTGTTTTTGGAACCGCAGGAGCTTTCTAGTTTGCTGTTAGGTAGATTTTTGGTTCCTCTTTCCTGTCATGCTCTCTTTTTCTTCATGAATTCTTTTCTTTTTTCTGCCTTCTTGCTCATTCACCTGCATTTTTTCCAAAAATCTCTTCTCTTGCCGCTTGTCTCGCGATTCATGTATAGTTTAATCTGTTAGTGTTCTGATGTAAGTCCAGCAGTAGATAGGTTAAGCCTATTTTAACATACTGGAAACTGGTAATCTTCCAGTAGGTATTAATTTAGTTTTACTAAAGCCTGCTGGGACACAAGTAATGGGTTAGTGCATTTGTAAACAGGAATCGCTTGACAAGTGGCCCCCTTCATCCCCCCCTTCCTCGTCCTGATATGGCTCTGCGTAGTCGGCTGGACGTTAAGCAACAAATAAACAAACAAACAAAAATGAACTTCACACAGTCTGAGAAGAACATCAACATCTGCTGTATTCAGGAGACGCACCTGACACCCCAAAAGTCCTTCAAAGTGAGAGGCTACCAATGCCTTAGGTCCGACAGAACAGACCGAAGCAAAGGAGGAATCCTGACCCTCATCAGGAACAACATCAATGCCTGTTTGATAGAAACGCACATGGAGGACTCCGAATATCAGGTGATTCGAATCCAGACGAAGACATCAGAATTCCATCTTGTCAACTTCTACTGCCCCAATGATAGACACCTCGCCCTTGACACGATCCCCGCAAAGGCCTCCAACTTCATCATGGTGGGTGACTTCAACAGTCATTCACAGAGTTGGGGATATGACCACCTGGATCGGAGAGGAGAAGAGGTGGAGAACTGGCAGGACGACAAAGGTCTCATCCTTTTGAACAGTCCCTTTGACTGCCCTACATTCTACTCCAGAAGATGGCACACTACATCAACTCCTGACCTAGCCTTCTGCACGGAAGACATGCACCAGCTAACCAGCAGAGAGGTCGGAGAACAGCTAGGTGGAAGTGACCATCAGCCAGTCTTTTTGACCCTGGGCATGGAGTCCTGCACTGAAGCTTCCTTCCCACGGTGGAACTACAAAAGAGCGAACTGGTTCCTCTTTAGACACCGCACCAGCGAACTCACCAAAGACATCAGAGTCGAGGGTCGAGACATCAACATGGTGGCGAAGGACTTCAACATGAGCATCCTCAGAGCAGCGCGTGAGTCCATTCCCAGGGGTGCCAGGAGAGACTATAAGCCCTACTGGAGCAATGAATTGCAGGAACTGGATGATGATCTGGCAGACGCCAGAAGGGAAGCAGAAGTCAACCCGTCACAAAACAACAACATCCGCCTCCAGGAAGCCAAAGAGAAGGAAGAGTGTGGGGGAGAGGACTCCGCCCTGAGGGACGCCATGACGAAGGAGGAACTTCTTGCTTTTGGTCTGGTCGACGTTAACTCTTGCCCTGCGGTTATAGAGGTAAGAGCGAATCCACTGGAATCCAGGAACCTCCTCGCCCCTGAACAAGCTGGATTCCGACAGTTCCGCAGCACTGAAGATCAGGTCACTTACCTGGCGCAAGAAGTTGAAGATGCCTTTCAGGAACAGAAGCTGGTCTTCGTCACCTGGATAGATCTTCAGAAGGCCTTTGACAAGGTCTGGAAAGATGGACTCCTTGTAAAACTGCTGAGGAAAGGCGTGTCCAGACCAAAAGCAAGAAGTTCCTCCTTCGTCATGGCGTCCCTCAGGGCGGAGTCCTCTCCCCCACACTCTTCCTTCTCTTCATCGACGATCTGGTGTCTGAGATGCCCAAGGGGATCAAAGCTGCTCTCTACGCAGACGACCTTGTGATCTGGTGCAAGGAGGAGCACGCAAGTACTGCCACCTACAGAATGCAGCAAGCAGCAGATAGGCTGAACGCATGGGCAGAAGATTGGTGCGTCTCCATCAACAAGGAGAAATCCTCCACCACCCTATTCACACTGTCGCCAAAGCAGAAAGCCGGAACCATTAGGCTTGGTGGAACTCCTCTGAGAGAGGATGAAGAAGCAACGTACCTTGGTGTCACCTTTGATAGACGGCAGACCTGGAAACCACACATTGCACAGGCAGAGACGAAGGCCCGGCGCAAGCTAGCCATACTCAGGAAGCTGGCAGGTACCACCTGGGGAGCGAACGAGAAGATACTGAAGACAGTATACCAGGGAACAATCAGACCCCACCTCGAGTACGGCTCCACAGCGTGGTCAACCTCAGCCAAGACAAACCTGCAGACCCTTGACCGTGTGCAAAACCAGGCCCTCCGACTCATCACCGGTGCAATGAAATCCACGCCCATCAAGGAAATGGAGAAGCTTACCACCATCCAACCCCTCTGTCAGAGAAGAGAAGCCAAGACTATGGTACAGGCCGAGAAGCTCAAGTGCCTACCCGACCACCCCATGAAGCACAGACTGAGCAACCTCACCAAGAACCGGCTTAAACGGAGCAGTTTTGTACACGAGAGCAAGAGACTTTCTCGACAGTACAGGGAAGTCCTTCCACAGAACACTCTACCTCTGACTCAAGAAGAAGAGGACACCCCCAAGGCAACAGAGAAACCAGGCATCCAGATCTGCACCAGTGTTCCACATGTTACCTCAGGAGAAGATTAGAATGACACAGCTCGACAGGCACTCACCTTAGCCCTGATCGACGAACAGTACCCAAAAGAGGCGTGGATCCATGTATACACCGATGGATCAGCAACTAACGCCGTGCTCAATGGAGGTGCAGGCATTCTCATCCAGTTCCCTGGGGGACATACAGCTACATCCAGCGTTGCCACTGGCAAACACTGCACAAACTATAAAGCAGAAGCAGAAGCTCTCATGCAGGCCGCCTCCTTCGTTCAGGACTCCGCAGACCCTTGCTACCAAGTTGTCTTCCTCTCGGACGCCCTTTCAGTCCTTCAGGCCCTAGAGAACGACAAACTCCCACAGCTGGCCAAAGCATTACAGATGGTCAGACAAACCAGAAGAGTTGTCCTCCAGTGGATACCAGCACACTGTGGGATACCAGGAAATGAAAGGGCAGATGAGCTGGCAAAAGAAGGAGCCGTGGAAGATCAACCTGAAAACAGTGTCAGCTTTAGTGAGCAGAAGACAATCATCAAGGCATTGATGAGGCCAAGGACAAACAGAGATGACTACCACACAATGTCCAGAGAGCAGCAAGTCAACCTCATCAGGCTGCGTACTGGCCACAACAGGCTCAATGCTCACATGAACCGAAAGTTCAAGCTGGCGCCATCACCAACCTGTGCCTGCGGTCAAGAGGACCAAACAGCGGAACACATCTTACAGCGATGTCCTTTATTAGATGAGGAACGAAAAGAAGTGTGGCCGTCACCAACTCCCTTGCAGACCAAACTATACGGCAGTCGACAGGAGTTGGAGAAAACGACAACATTTATCACCAGTGCTGGACTGATTGTGTAACCTCTGCGAACGCCAAGAAGAAGAAGAAGAGAACCTGCAGGAACAAATTTGATAACCAGAAAGTTGCTCGTGCTGAGAAGAGATACTTGAAAGAAGAAGATAATGACCAGAAAGAACTGCACAGCCCCGTCAAAACAAGGAGGACGATAGGACCTGTGTGTGACCGCGATGCAGAAAAGATGGTACTTCTGATAAACTTGTGAACGCATGTACATTTACCATCGACCAAACAATTCGTGAACATGCAGAGATTGTGCAGGACCGATCACTCTTGGGAAAATTATCAGAGGGGGATATGCATGCCTTGGACGCCAAATATCATTCATCTTGCAAGTTGACTTTGTACAATAAATCTAAAAAAGCCTTAGCAGAACGGGGAATTAATGACGCACACGAACAAAATGAGTTAACAGTGTTAAGTCAACTCCTTTCTTTCATTGAAGAAGAGAGAGAAAGCAAGTCCATGTCACTGTTCAAAATGTCTGAACTGTGCAAAGTGTATGACAACCAGTTTCGTGAGCTGGACTGTTCATATAACAAAAAGGTTCATACAACAAGACTCAAAGAAAGACTTCTTCATATGGGGCCAAATCTGCAAGCTCAAAGGCAAGGGAAAGAAACTGTCCTTATTTTCGATACAGACGTCAGCAGTTTGCTGAATTTTGCAAGAACATTAGATGATGACGCATTTCATCTTGCACGTGCCGCACAGATTGTCCGTAAAGATATCCTTTCCAAAGACTATTGTTTTGACGGTACTGTTAAGGTCTCAGCAGACGTTGTTCCCGAAAGTCTGCGTGCACTCACAGGTATGATAATGCATGGAAACGTGTCTGGTTCGACTTTGACGGAGATCAGCAACAAGCAGAAGTCAGTGTCGTCAGTTTCCGAAGTTCTGATGTTCAACACAAGGAAAGGAGACAAGAGAAGTAAACGACCCACATCTTCAAGGTCATTTCACTCAACGTCGAGGGAAACACCACTGGCCAGAAAGAGAAAATGTGAGTTTTACGCCCTCACGGCAAAGCCATTAGGGGCATGTTACAAGGAAAAAATCCGGCTTTGTATGAAAATAAAAAATAAAAATGCAGGGGGGGGGGGGGGGGGGGGGGGTGAGGGGTGTAGACCGCTGGCTGCCGGCTGCTAGAGGAGACCTGAAATGAGCTAGGGACCGGGTTGGGTCGTCTTGGGTCAGTGCTGAAATGGTTACTTTATTGGCTGTTGGCTGAACAGACACCCGGGCTTCATATTTTTGCATGCATGTATTCGTGTTTCCAAGGCCTGAGGCTTTCGCTGTGACCCTGGGATCTTTATCGTGCGCATGCGTGCACACGGGGGGTGTTCGGACACCGAGGAGAGTCTGCACAAAGTTGACTCTGGGACACACATCTCGCGCCGAACTTGGGGGTTGAACCCACGCAGATAGTAACAACCGGTTTTAAAGCCAGCGCCTCTACCGACTGGGCAAACTCCCCACCCAATATGTTGGGGTCAAGAAGTTCCATGGAGGGCGGGGGGTATGGAGTAACACATAGTGTTTTGCTCAGAACATTCCCACCCAAGCAGAGCCGCGCTAGGGGTACGCATTACCGTGGAGCTGGCAGTCAGTGCTACCAAATGTCGTCTGTGTCTACCACTCGGTGGTGACTTAATGTGGGTCTATGTAAGCAGATGCCGCGCCAACGCAAGCAATCTGATGCAGAGTCAGGAGGCGGTTTGGTACAAGAGAACCTTAGAGGCCACAGCCTCGGCCGTCTAAGGGATCTGTGTGTATGGAGGCACATTTGGTTTCTGAGGTTCAAGCGGAGCTGTTGCCTCTGCTCCCAAGTTCCCGTGTCTCAGGAGGCGTTTTTGGTATGGAAGCAAACCTGTAGGTTGGGGCCTCTGCCTTTCAGGATGCCAGGACTACAAAATGTGTGTCTTGAGACACATTTAGCTTAAGATTCCAGAAGTGGATCTGTGCTGTGCTGGATCTGCTGCAAGCACACTAGAACCAGCTCGCAACAGTTGAGGTGAACAGATTGGTGACCAAGACCATCATCGGTATCTCTCCGAGTGATGGGTGTGGGCGGAGAAAGTCTCCCAGACTGAGGTCATTCTCCCTTCTGTAGCGGATGAGACTAGCCATCTCTTCCTTGAGAGTGTCACAACCTTCAAACACGTGTGTGAGGTGTCCAGTCTTGCCACACTGACAGACTGCCTTGTCCCAGTATATGCGGCTGCTGACCGTGCGCAAGCGACGCAACAGGCTCATGGGTCTCGGGGGAAGTGGGAGGTGGTGCCCTTTCCTATTGTAGGGGAGGTGTATCCATCCTCTCTCTTCACATGTTTGTGACAGAGTCTGCTCTCTTTCCTCTCTTTTTAGCTTGGCTAGCAGCAGTTTGGCTTCCTGGCAGGAGAGCCGAATGTCTGTCATTGGCATGGTTGACATAGCCGCTGGCCATATATATACTGGCCTTCTTTTATACCTCAGAACAAGGCAGAAGGAAGTCATGTGCTCCTGTGGCGGCTCATGCTACAGAAGTAACATCCAGGACTCATAAACATCGAGATAGACGGAAGTTCTGTATTGTTGTTTGCGGGAAAGTGAGGTAAGTGATATCAAGCTCATGATCACTCAAAATGCGTGTCAAGCGATTTAGTGACCTTGTTACCTTTCCAATGGATACATTGTTTACTCTGATAAGCAGATATGGATCCATCAAACATTGCTGTTTTGCGAAAGTTTGAGAAGATGTCGCGTAGGCATCGTTTCCCTTTTCGCGAGTAAAACGAACAACACGCGCCCCAAAACCGAGTTTACAATTTGGTGAAAGATGTATTTCTTTCACTGTGAACTTGAGACTGCGTGCTTTTGTGTGTTTAATTGTCGCAGGGGATACTAAAAGGATGTGTTCTTGCTGTGTTTTGCACTTTTACTAACTTGCTAATTTTGTGTGCGATTTTAGGAAATGATGCTTTATTCTTTATGACGAGTATAATCGTGATGATTTAATCAAATTGTCATCCTCTCATGCCATTAGGAATACTAAAGGGCTTTCTTTTTCTTATTTTGCAAACCTGATTCTGACAGAAACTGGCAGTATAGAGACTTTTAGTATTGATGCGTTTCTTTTTATGAAGAGTATAGGTTTGAAGGTCATGACCTTTTCCGATCAGTTGTGTCATCCTCTTATTCGATAGAGAATGTAAAAAGGTATATGTATGCCAATTTTGGTGCTTTGTTCAATGATATGCAGTATCCTGCCACGAGTCCCCAGACTATAGTAGTCCTGAGAGCGCACAGGCCCCGCCCACTTTGATCCCGACCCGATCGTGACGAGTGCCTGTGATGCGAAGCTTCGCCGTAGCTCGCAACGAAGTAAGTTGGGTTTTTTGTAAGAAGAGTGCTTTTCGATTCAAGATGGACGACGAAATCAGACTCAATACCATAGCGAAGAATGCATTTATCGACTTTGGTTGACCCAAAGTACAAGAACTAACCTCCTACCTGTATTATTTCATACTGCGATGCATTGACATGTGCGAATGAAACTCGAAATCCCAGCGCTCACGCCAACTGGTCCCGGCGGTGCTCAGTCAACGAAATAGAACACATACAATTAACTTACGTCATCATCAAGTACGTAAAGTACAATTTGTGACGTAAAGTACTCAGAAAGAAGCACACCACGCACTGGTCGAGACTACGCGCATTTGAGACGCCAAGACATGAACAGATAACTCTCTTTTCCGCAATAGTGCCTTCCCTTGGACTGCGACGAAATCTAGTTCCGGTAGCTTCGCGAAGTGAGCTACGCGTAGTCGACTTCGTCCAATTAAGGACCGGCTTCACAGTTTTGAGTCAACGTTGTACGTATTCTTCCACAACAGGGTCCAATCGTCTGGGTTTCAAATGTTCTAAAAAAAATTTCTAGTGTTGATTATTTTTTAGCCCTCTTTATTCTTACTTCGAATAATCCACGTGTGATTTTTGGTGTAATCAAAGTAGTTCGTTCTAATTTCTCACTTGTCTAAAAATAATCAACTAGATTTAATCCACCCCTCGGTTGCATTGCAGGTGTTGTATAAAATGTTTTTAAATCAATTTCAGAAATTTTATTTTGATCATAATTTTTATATTTTTAATTTTCAGAGCTTGTTTTTAATCCAAATATAACATATTTATATGTTTTTGGAATCAGAACGTGATAAAGAATAAAATAAAAGTAATTTTGGATCGTTTTATAAAAAAATAATTTTAATTACAATTTTCAGATTTTTAATGACCAAAGTCATTAATTAATTTTTAAGCCTCCATGCTGAAATGCAATACCGAAGTCCGGCCTTCGTCGAAAATTGCTTGGCCAAAATTTCAATCAATTGATTGAAAAATGAAGGTGCGACAGTGCCGCCTCAACTTTTACAAAAAGCCGGATATGACGTCATAAAAGACATTTATCGAAAAAAAGAAAAATATGTCTGGGGATATCATACCGAGGAACTCTCATGTAAAATTTCATAAAGATCGGTCCAGTAGTTTACTCTGAATCGCTCTACACACACGCACAGACAGACAGACACACACACACACAGCCACACACACACAGACACACAGACACACACACACACACACACACACACACACACACACACACACACACACACACACACACACATACACCACGACCCTCGTCTCGATTCCCCCTCTATGTTAAAACATTTAGTCAAAACTTGACGAAATGTAAAAAGAAAATTGAATAACTTACATTTCACAAAACCTCTCTTCAAGCCTTGCATTGCCGAAATCCAGTCGATCGTCAAAGTAGACGGAAACGTAGATATAGATACCCGCCCCGGCACAACGTACCCCACACAGGCTGTGTTTCACTGTTTCTCGGACTGTTAAAACTGATCTCTCAATATGACTGTCCACGACCCGGCATAGCACATCCTGCCGCTGCGTTTCGCCGTCGCTGTCGATAGATCGTCAAGATTGATCTGTCCAGCCGGCCGTTTCGCAATGTAAAACGTCACAGTGTAAAACGCCGCGCCTTTGAAACCCTTTGCCTATCGCGAACGCTTGACGGCGCCGCGAGGCAGCTTTCGAGGTAGAATAAGTGCACACGAGACAAAAATGGCGGCCGTAGTGTCTGGGTTTCATTTCGACAACGAAACTTTCTTTAATACGACGGTTCAAGCGCATCAATTACACCAATTAAGAAATGATGAAAAAGTATTCTAACTCTAGATGATTTGTAAGTAAACTATGACTGAAAATGTTTCCTTTGACGATCGTATTCTACACTATTGTCGTCAAACATTTCTTCGCTGGTTATCAATGCCTGTTTCGTCTGTCAAACTCGATCGCATCGCTCATGGGCTGACATTGGTCCGCCATCTTCAATCCGCCCGCCCAAAAGCAAGTCGTTTACCAAGCACAGAAAGCGACTTCCGCGTGCGCTCTTGGGTTGAAACGAGGTGCTGATGGGTTGATCTCAAGTTTCAGCGGCGGGATTCGCCAAAAGCAACATGTGTCGCATGTGGTAGAACAACTCACACTTTGCTGTGGGCTGTTTGCCAAGCGATCGATAACCCAGCTGTATCAGATCGTCTGGATAAGCCTTGGGGGAGATGCTTGATTCTTACTCTTGACGTGGTTTACTGCGGTGTGTGTTGAACGGAGCGTGAAGACTCTGATAGGGATCAAGGCGAATCGAATTCAGTTATACATGTAGGTCCGTCGCACAATACTGACGCTTGCCAGAGAGAGAGACAGAGAAAGAGAGATAGATAGAGAGAGAGAGAGAGAGAGAGAGAGAGAGAGAGAGAGAGAGAGAGAGAGAGAGAGAGAGAGAGTCACGATTTAGTGACATGGATCGAGAAAGGAACACTCTGTGGGGTGCCTTTCTCAAATTGCGACGAAAAGCGCCTGTGCTTGTACGGGCTATTTTCTGCTGACCGAGCTTAGCACGGGAAATACGTTTTCCTGCACGCCTGGCTGGCATGCGAGGGGTGATATTTTGATACAGGGGTTACACGTGCGTGATTTTGCTTGCTTGGCGAAATCGACTGTGACTGAACTGGATACGGGACACGTGGAGTCACGTGATGTTTTTTTCAAGGTTGTTTGGGGAAGACATGAGAGGACACTGAAACACAGGGCAGCGACAGAGAAGGATCGTTTTCCTCCATCCTAAAGTTAGATGGTCTTCTACACTTGGTGACTTATTATTTTGTCAGAGTGCCGTTCTGCATGGTACAGTAGGGCTTTACGGAACTATACTGTTCAAAAAAAGAAACGCATAGTTGCTACTTGCCAAATTTGTTTTATTTTTCGAAAAAATTAACAGAAAATCCAATATTTAGATTATTTGTTTGAAATTTGGTATGGACACAGTTGAATGCACACACAGTTCATTTGCATCTTCAAATCAATCTGTCAATCAATACGATTGGGTGCCGAGGCTGTCTAGTCAGTAGGGGGTGTGACTGCCTTGAGCAGCAACAACTGCCCGGCACCTTTTGGGCATGGACTGGATCAGATGCCGGATATCTTACTGTGGGATGGTGTCCCACTCCTCCTGAAGTGCCTGCAATAGATCGCGGTGATTTGCCGGCGCTTCTTCTCGCCTGCGCACACGTCTGTCCAATTCATCCCAGAGGTGTTCTATCGGGTTCATGTCTGGCGACATGGATGGCCAGGGAAGCACCTGGACATGGTGGTCGGTGAGGAACTGGGTGGTGAGTCGTGCTGTGTGCGGGCGAGCGTTGTCCTGCTGGAATATAGCATCCTGGTCAGCCAGAAGAGGAAGGGCGTGTGGGCGCAGAATTTCCTCCACGTATCGCAGGGCAGTTATGCGCCCTTGGACGTGCACCAGGGTGCTCCTTCCAGCGGTATTGATCGCCCCCCACACCATGACGCCTCCACCACCATGAACGGGTGCCTCATCCACACAGTTGGGCGCGTAACGTTCGTTTACTCTCCGGTAGACCCTCCTCCGACCATCATGTCGCTGGAGCAGGAAGTAGGACTCGTCGCTGAACCACACGTGTCTCCAGTGATTCCGGACGGTCCAGCGAAGGTGCTGGTTGCCCCACTGCACTCGGTTCTGGCGATGGCGGCGGGTGAGGACAGCTCCTCTGTGAGGTCTGCGAGCTCTCAAACCAGCTTCATGCAGGCGGTTCCGCACGGTCTGGTCCGATAATCGGTGTGGCCCGGGGAGAGCCTGGACAGAAGATGAGGCCGACAGGAAACGATTCCGGAGGTGGCGGAGCCGTATGAAGCGGTCGTGAGCAGCAGTTGTCGCCCTTGGTCTTCCCGCTCGTGGCAAGTCAGCAACGGAGCCAGTGGCTTGAAACCTGACCCACAGTCTACTGATGGTGCTCTGGGACACGTGGAAGTGCCTGGCGATTGCACTTTGACTTTGACCTGCTTGTAAACGACCCAATGCAATTTGGCGGTCTTCTCTGCTCAATCGGGCCATCTTTCGTCGCTGAATTGTCGTCTGATTTCTTTGTGGCGAACAATCCGCTTTTATGGGTTTTGGAAGACATGGTGAGAGCTCAATATTCCCCGAGTTTCACGAGATTACACTGAAGCATGACGAGTGGTCATGCCAAATGAGCAATTTTGACATTGTAGCCACTGATAACGCATGCGTCACGTGCAGAGCTCACTTGTGGCAGTGGACGAAAGGTCGACGACCAGATAAACATTTTCTGCAGTTTGGTGGATATCCTTGTAGCCATATAACTAAATTAACCAAATATTACAAGCTATGCGTTTCTTTTTTTGAACAGTATACGAAGGAGAGAAAACTTTTCGCTGTTATACCTGTGCTGTCAACAAGGTTGACAGGTTTTGATTCTTAGCTGAGCGGGGGATTTTTCCCACGCATAAAGTAATTCAGCAAGAAGGGGATGGCGGTATTTTCGTCGACGGACGGAAGCCATTCAAACGGGAGCGGTTTCGCTTAAAGGAGAGCTACTTACATTAGGCTGAGCTACGCTACGCTGCTATAACCGGGTCATCGCTGTTGCTGACTTGCTGTTTTTTCTAGGCGTCCCCGAGGACGCCTAGTAATTGGGATCAAGTAAGCGGTTGCCTATGGACAGGATAACTCTGCGGTTGCCTATGGGACACTGCCACATTTACGTCTTGAGTTACTGCCCTTACTACTATCACTGGGCGGGGATATAGCTCAGTTGGTAGCGCGCTGGATTTGTATTCAGTTGGCAGCTGTCAGCGTGAGTTCGATCCCAGGTTCGGCGGAAATTTATTTCACAGAGTCAACTTTGTGTGCAGACTCTCTTCGGTGTCCGAACCTCCCCCCGTGTACACTACATTGGGTGTGCACGTTAAAGATCCCACGATTGACAAAAGGGTCTTTCCTGGCAAAATTGCTTAGGCACAGTTAATAATTGTCTACCTATACCCGTGTGACTTGGAATAATAGGCCGTGAAAGGTAAATATGCGCCGAAATGGCTGCAATCTACTGGCCGTATAAAATGTCATCTCACACGGCATCACTGCAGAGCGCCTAGAACTGTACCCACAGAATATGCGCGATATAAGACTCATTGATTGATTGATTGATACTATCAACCCGAAACTTCGTCGATAGAGACATCACCTAGGCCAGCTAGGGTGTTATCTCTATCGACGGAGTTTCGGGCTGTTGTGCGTGCATAGTACCCGCGTCGTACACGGAGCCGTCTTGGAGCCTCTACTTTTTTTGTTGTTGAGACATCGCCTGCAAAAACTCCAGATACATTATTGTGTGATTCTAGGCGTCCCCGAATTTTGTTGTTGCCATAGTTTACGTTTAGAGCTACTGCCCATACGCCGTGCAAAGGGTTCTTTTAACAGACATTCCTCGTCTTTCCGTGCGAAGTTATCCGTACTAACCTTTGTAAGGCCCCAACTGTGACGGAGAAAGTCCTAACTCTGTCTAAAACAAAAAGTCTTCCTTACTGAGTCAACAGCGTTTTCCATGAAAATTATTTTGCTTGTAAAATTCACTTAGTATTTTTGTCTAAAAACAATTTGCATTTAACAATGTGCATTTATAATTTTTTTCGGTAATTTCAACTTATAATAATACGAAACTGTTGGACATAGCTATCGCGCATGCGCAGCAACTCGACAAGACGCGGGAAACGGCAAGAGACGAAGAAGGAAAAAGGAAGGAAACTCGAATCCGCTGCAATCATCTGTTGAACTTCATCATCATGGTAAGATCTTTGCTTGCTAACTTACACCAGGGTTGCGCGATATTTGGTGACACTAGCGGCAGGCAATGCACTGCAATTGCGCTGGCTGCTTTGTTGATGTTTGTTGGCATGTCAAATGTCGACCATCACCATCATGAGCATGCAGGACTATTTCATCAGATTCAGTCGACGGATTTAGACAGCGTGCTGTTTGAAGGGACATCCTTGTACGCACAGATTTCGACTCAGTACGGCATTGATGGTTACATCGGTCACGAACATTTGCCAACAACTGTTGTTGGACATGCTGTTGAAATAGAATATTTTTTCGACATGATTAATGGACACACTAACACCGCTTACTTGCCTGCTAATGTTGTCAGTGACCAAGGCTTTCATTTGTCTCGTGTCATGGCCTATCCGATTCCTTATATCTCAAAGTGTCTTCCACTTAATTTTCAGCCCCCTAGAGCAAGTCATTTGGCTGCAATCAAAGGAAACAACTAACCGCACCTGGGATAACTGCAGTGAGTCGTCAAAAATAGTGTTTTTTCTGTGCGTTTTTTGCAAATAATGCAATAACAGCACACACATTTGCTTGCAGAATTAAACAACAAATTTCACTGATACATGTTAGTGATTTTGCATCCAAAAAGAATGATCTACGACTCCAAACTTTGAAATATAAACTGCACTTATATTAAAATATTCTGTCAACACGTACTTCAGTTTAAGGCCTAAGTACTTAAGCATTTAGGGTCGAATCTACTTCCGCTATATTCGAAAGGGTGTGCTTGCCAGCTTCTTTAATGCAAAAAATTGAAAATATTATTCATGACGTTGCATTAAAAAAAAAAAAAGCTTTCAGATCTTAAAAAGTCACTTCATGTTTAGACAAAAACTTCAAATTGTTAAAACATGTCATTTTGGGGGGGTAAAAACTTAAAAAATACTGAAATTTCATGTTGCAAATGCCTTAGTGGGCAAAAACTAAAAAATGTTAAGGTGTGACTTTATTTAGGCACATTTCAACTCGCTTCTCATCAAGGATAGCAAAAATGTGATTCAAAAATTTTCTTATTTGTATATTACACTATTTTTTTCCGATCAAATTAATTATTACAAAAATTGTCTAAAGTGACAAACTATGAAAATCATGCATTTAAAAAAAAAAACCAAAGCTTTTAGAGCTTTCTGATGTCGCTGTAACACTTAAAGCTGTAACACCGTCTGCAGGGGTCTTCCGGCAAGCAGTGACGTCACCTACAGGACCACCCTTTATTTCCAGCAGTGGAATGAGGCGCCCGACTTCCCCACGATTCCCTGCTTCGTTCCACGCCAACCGGCACTCCAATCGACGAAGCAGTAGTGAAGAAGTCGTACTAAAATCATTTATGGGCTTGAACTTCACAGTTTGCGTGTTATCTTTTAAAGAAAACCCGTTTTCATCACTAACAATGACCTACTTTACATATACATATCGGTCGGTCATAGTCGCGTTTTGTTTTAGAGAGGTTGTGTACAAAATGTCGTTTTGTACGTTTAAATTACATGTCCATTATTTTAGTCATATATCAATCAATAAATAAATGCGCATACTTTTATTAAACGTTACTTTCACTTTAAGATCGCTTCTAACATTTAGTATAATTTCTGACAAATGCACGCTATGTAATAAATTGATAACATTATGGACGCCATGTGGTAAAACCGGAAGTTGAATTATTTTGCGATAGCAAAATCCATTTACAATGATCACTTTCCTTTTATATTAAGCTGATCTTTAACGTTATGGGTAAAAATTTAACAGATTGAACCAAATTATCCTTTTTCAAGCCTGTGTATGTGTAAACTCTTTTTTGCTTCGGCCTGGTTCGGTTTTCGGAGTTGATTCAAAATCATCCATTATGTATCTTATGTGACTGTTGTTTTCCTCGGTAAATTAACAATTGTTGATGTAAAATAATTCTAGCTGTGAGAATAAACAATTTTCAAGATGTTTTTGATTGCGGTTTCAACCAGGCGTTCAGTTAGCTATACATATCGATTGAGAAAATGGCATTTTCTGTTTTGTCGTCCGCATGTTATACAGATGTTGTTAAAAATAAAACTGTGTCTACGAATTAGGCATTTTACTTGCTGTCTGATGGCAAAAATCTTTAGCTTTCGTTTAAGGTATAATTTGCTTATATCCGTATGCAGTCAAGCGGTACATGACGGTTTTTTGTAACATACCCCCTGCGTCATGGCTGCATTTTTGCAGAATATGGGTCATGTTACAAAAACGCTTCTCATTCTTAGGTGGTTGGGTTTAGCCATTTGTCGTTTACCGAACTGTGGCTGCAAATAAAACGAACTTTCCAAAAAACATAATATCTAGTGTGACCACCAAAAGTAACCTTTCCACTATAGCCAGCCAGGTGACTATAAGTGCAGCAAGAAGTTACGACTTTCCAAGATGAATTGATTGGTTGAAGTAGATAGAACATACACTCTATTAGTAAATACCATGCAATACGACATACTCAATGAACGCATTTTTCAACAGCTGCATTGTAACTCCAACTAGTGGGGTTTTGCAAATACCGTCCACCACGTGCGGCCAAATAACGGACTATGTAATAATTATGTGTATTATGTAATATGTGTAATATGTAATAAATATGTGTGTGTGTGTGTGTGTGTGTGTGTGTGTGTGTGTGTGTGTGTGTGTGTGTGTGTGTTTAGTTGAACGTGCGGTTAATTCGCTTGACTAAAAATAACGCATAACCCTCTCTCGAGAAAAAGATACATATCTTCATAAAAACTTGCTTTTTGTCTGACAAAAGTTGCAAAAACCAACATAATGATTAAATGTAAAAATACATGAACGTTCACGAAAAAGAAAACGGTTGCAATTGTTAATTAAAACATGGTTTCTGCAACTTTTGTTACTCTATTAAGCAGCGAATTTCGTGTCCGGATTTTGGTGACCCCCTGTCCGGATTTAGGCAGTAGGTTTCCCAAAACTGGACACTGATTTGCCGAAAAATTCAAACCTTAGTAACTTTTAAAGTATAAGAGGTTTTTTCAATTCTTTTCAACATGAAGATAAAGGTAGGTTAGATCTACAATAATCCGTTTTCAAAATTGCGCTATGTTATATATTTTGTAAGAAAAATGGGTTTAACCTTAAGTGTCCGTTAATTGGGGCCTTTCCCTTATAGCAGTGCAAAACCGGGAAAACATAGATCGGGAACTTACAGGACTACTTGGATAGTTGTTTCTTTCTCATTTGATCCGAGTTTTATCTGTCTCATTAAATGCCATTTTTGTACCCACTACACACATAATTTTCTTAATTGATTCCTGAAGACAAGTTATTTTCGTTTGTACTTTTGGTTTTACTGATTCAACATGGCGTCGCAGCAATGCCTGCAAAACAAAGCCTGCTTCGGCCGATGAACAAAGAAACTTTGATCAAACAAGTATGGTGTTACAGGGGGAAAGACCCGCAAAGTGAACTTAGTTGCCAAAGCCCGAAGTGTGACGACGGACTCACTTTCCTGCAACTGTCCACCCAGCGGCAAACATATGAGTTGACACTGACAGTGACACGTCCGAGGTGAAAGGTAATGGTCACTTCTTATTAGACTAAAGGTCTTTGTTTATGACTAAACTACAGTAGAATCACATAATGCACGAAGGAATGGAACATGTACATGAAATAAGATTTTCTGTCTACTAAGACACATCGAGTCCTAAAACTGGAACCAACATCCTGACTGCTTGCTGTGCAGAAACGTGCATGTGTTCCATTTCAAACTAACCTCACTGATGTGAACTCCATTATTACTGTCACATCTGTTTTACAAATTACACCCATAATCCAAACCAACGCGCATGTGTTCCATTTCAAACTAACCTCACTGATGTGAACTCCATTATTACTGTCACATCTGTTTTACAAATTACACCTATAATCCAAACCAACGCGCAAACACACACACACACCACAACTGCACACATATGTACTCGTTACCATTAGCCAACGCTCGTCACAACACTGTCAGTCTCAAGTCTAAATAATAATAGTATAAATCATAACTAATTTTCTTCACACCATCATAGACATAATGTTGCTTCACATGTTGTTTGTACAATCGTTGGTTTTCACAATAAATATTGCATTTCTGTAATTGTCTTTTTTTTCTTTAACAATATCTTTCCAAAAACAAAACTCAAAGACCACACAAGCTATTGCAACCTACTCCTATCTCTGGTCTCTCTTCCTGGGTACAATGGTACCTAAGACTTACATTCAAATTCTTACATTTCCATGCTACCCACATTGTCAAAATACCAATAATTATTCAAAACAAATGTTAACTACTACCTAACTTCAGTTCAGACCCACACCCATTATTATGCACACATTTCACATTTAAACCATTAGTCGGCCCCCTGTCGATATTTATCGACTAAGTTCCCTGTCCATATTTATATTGATGCAGTCGTTGGTGTGGATGCTAAATCTACAGATGGAATCCCAAACCTATTGTTATTAAAACTTGTGACGAGTTATAGCTTGGTCTGCTCAAAATTGCCTTCGTTGTTTGTTGGTATTTTGTGAATAATAATACTGTGTTGATTGAGTCATGGTTTTTTTCTGCAGTGCCTGTTTTGTTTGTTTGACTCGCAGTTATCAATAACAAGACCAACACGTGCTGTACTCACATGTTAACAAAGACGATACAAATCACAATGTTCGACATTTCAACCCTGGGGTCTTCCTCGGGAGCAGAAAACACGAAACAACGCAGATAAAGAAGAAAACAGACGAACAGAACAGAAAGGTAAGCCCCCCTAACTCTTTTGTCCGATTGTGTTGGTTCGTGAATCGTGAACTCAGTTGTTCTCCTTTCTGTTTTGTCGTCTGTCGTCTTCTTCTATCCGCTTTGTTTCGTGTTCTGTGTTCCTGAGGAAGACCCTAGGGTTGAAACGTCGAAAATTGTGATTTGTATCGTCTTCGTCAACACATGAGCACAGTACTTTTTGGTAATCTTATTTCTCGCTCTCACGTGCAATCACCATTGTTCAGCTCACATTTATCCCATTCCAAAGTTTGAGAACAAAAAATAAAGGATTGTTTTTAAGCTTTTGAAAGGGCTTAGACTCCCAACAAGCGGAAGAGGAATAGGGCAGATTGAAATCCCGGTGACACATGTAGTTTACAGTCTCCGGTTTATGATATAATTGAATGATAGTGTTGCATGGATATTACGCGAATTTTATTTTACTATTTGACTGGATACATACGTGTTTAAAAAAGAGCAAAATATTAATCAAAACAAGAGAAGATCTGTCAAAGCATGTACACTACATTGGGGTGTGCACGTTAAAGATCCCACGATTGACAAAAGGGTCTTTCCTGGCAAAATTGTATTGGCATAGATACAAAAAAAATGTCCACCAAAATCCCCGTGTACGTGTGACTTGGAATAATAGGCCGTGTAAAGTAGGATATTAATGGATATGCGCCGAAATGGCTGCGATCTGCTGTTCGATGTAAATGCGTAATGTATTGTGTAAAACAATTCCATCTCACACGACATAAATAGATCCCTGCGCCTTGAGTCCGAGTCTGGAGATACGCGCGCGATATAAGACTTCATATAATAATAATGATAATAATAATGATAATGATAATAATAATAATAATAATAATAATAATAATAATAATGATAATAATAATAATAATTGTCAGTAAGTACTGGTGTCACATGACTGATGTGAACCAGTTGATTGGCTAATGGCGATGCGCTAAAACTGTTAGCGCACTCTTGGAGTGCGCTAACTTTTCCACAGAGCGTATTCTTACGCCCTTTACCTAAGCAAGACTGTGCTCTCATCCTCAGAATTAATTACTGACATGTAGCTTATATTCTCCACAATACCAAATGACCATAAATTCCCTACTTCTCAATTAAAGCAGAAGTGGGTTTTTTTCTGACAGATTGCATGTGCCTGTGCCACAGTGCGGCTGCCACTGATCTAAAAATAGAAGCCGCTGGGTTTCATCTAATTCTCGCCGACTTGCATAGATTCTTCTCATCGTGTTAGTGGCATGTAGCTTATCATCCACATTACCAAATGATGAGTTAATATAAAATTCCCACCCGCTAGCAGAAAACACAAGTGTTATTCCGATAACGTACCAGCTAGTGACCAGTTTGGAAGACTTAAGCTAGGATTCCATTCTTACGGCTGCGGTGCGGCTCCGGCGACGGCAGCGGCGACGGCAATTTGAAAAACATTGATGAAAGAAGGAATGACCCCATTCACACGGGTGCGGTTCGGCGACGGCGACGGCGACGGCGACGGTCCGGCGTGCGTGCGTTTTTTCAAGAAAGCTCAATGTAGCTTTCTGGACTGCCGTCGCCGGACGCCGTCTGGTATTTTGTGGGCGTGTCTCTTTTCCCGCGTTTTTCTCAGAGCCTTTCCGAGGACAAAGAGACGAAAATACTGCTGAAACCTTTCGCCATCGAGTTGCAGTTCTTGAACAAGATGGTGATAGGTTCCATACTGCCGTCTTTTTTCCAAAATGGCATGCACCCACCAGCGATGTCGTCTCTTTTGGCGTTTTTTCATTTGGCGGTACGCTAATAATATTAACATAAATTGTTCTTCATTATGAATGACAGTTTGCATGAGACGAGACCAATGTGGAGCCATGGCGGCATTGGCGGGAAGAGAACATATCCGGACGACGTCGCCGTTATATACGGTTCACGACGATGCGTATTTCTCGCCAGAGCCGGATGCCGTTGCCGTCGCCGGAGCGGGAGCCGCACCGCAGCCGTAAGAATGGAATCCTAGCTTGACTCGATCGACTCTGTCATACGTAGCCGCACTGACTACACTGAAATACGACTGCATCAGTTCAGTAAATGAATGGTTTCCGAATTATTATTTCAAGGCAAGAACAATCGTAATCGAAAACGTGTAGGGTTCAGAACGTTCTTACCATTATAAGACTTATTACCAGCGTGCCTCGTCCTTGCAGACTCAGTCAGTGCAGACTGCATGCAGTGGTTTGATTGCCCTAGCAGACGACATAAACCCCGCTCAGCAAATTAACATGTTGGGCAAATGTGAACGAAAAAACGATGGGGATATAATACGTGTAGGGTTCAGAGCATTCTTACCGTTCATATTTAGTATCAGACTCCCCGATGAATGAAGATACAACACGAAAATATGCCACATTTGTTTTGAAAATGTGCGAACCGTCGAGTCCCGCGGCTTCGAGTCAATTCAAGGGGAGTCACTCCGCACAGTCAATCCGTCGAAGCTCGACTGGAGGTTTCGAATCGCAAATAATGAAGAGCACAGCCCTTTCTCCGAGTTCAAATGAGGTCTCTCTGAAAGATCATCACTGTTCAGATTAACGCTACACTGGAATTTACCAACAGAAATTAAAATGCGTGTGACGAAAGCACGACACACTTGAGACACCCCACACAAAAGTAGATCTTTACTGTACACGACCTGACCACACAGTTATGCCTATTCAAATGCGCGTTGCAAAATGTGCGCTTGGAATCTTCTTTTTTCTATGGCGGTACTGACAATATCGTTATTGAAACAATCCCAGTGCACTAAGGGATTTATAGAGCAAATCTCGAAAATAATTATTGAACTCAGCGCTATGCGCTTCGTTCAATAATGAATTTTCTCGATTTGCTCTATAAATCCCTTAGTGCACTGGGATGTCTCAATAACTTAAATAATAATGATAATAATAATAATAATGATAATAATAATTGTCAGTAAGTACTGGTGTCACATGACTGATGTGAACCAGTTGATTGGCTAATGGCGATGCGCTTAAATCTGTTAGCGCACTCTTGGAGTGCGCTAACTTTTCCACAGAGCGTATTCTTACGCCCTTTGCCAAAGCGAGACTGTACTCTCATCCTCAGAATTAATTAATGACATGTAGCTTATATTCTCCACAATACCAAATGACTATAAATTCCCTGCTTCTCAATTAAAGCAGAAGTGGTTTTTTTTCTGACAGATTGCATGTGCCTGTGCCACAGTGCCACTGATCTAAAAATAGAAGCCGCTGTGTTTCATCTCATTTTCGCCGACTTGCATAGATTCTTCTCATAATATGCCGTGTTAGTGGCATGTAGCTTATTATCCACATTTCCAAATGATGAGTTAGCATACAATTCCCAGCGGCTAACAGAAAACACAAGTGTTATTCCGATAACGTACACAGCATTTGGAAGACTGATTCGATCGACTCTGTCATACGTAGCAGACTACACTGAAATACGACTGTATCAGTTCAGTAAATGAATGGTTTCCGAATTATTATTTCAAGGCAAGAACAATCGTAATCGAAAACGTGTAGGGTTCAGAACGTTCTTACCATATAATTATAAGACTTATTACCAGCCTACCTGGCTCATTCGTGCAGACTCAGTGACAGTGCAGACTGCAGTGGGTTCGATTGTTCTTGCCTAGCAGACGACATAAACCCCGCTCAGCAAATTAACATGTTGGGCAAATGTGAACGAAAAAACGATGGGGATATAATACGTGTAGGGTTCAGAGCATTCTTACCGTTCATATTTAGTATCAGACTCCCCGATGAGTGAAGATACAACACTAGAAATATGCCACATTTATTTTGAAAATGTGCGAACCGTCGAGTACTTCGTGGGGTAGTCAATTCAAGGGGAGTCACTCCGCACAGTCAATCCATCGAAGCTCGACTGAAGGTTTCGAATTGCAAATAATGAAGAGCACAGTCCTTTCTCCGAGTTCAAATGAGGTATCTCTGAAAGATCATCACTGTTCAGCTTAACGCTACACTGGAATTTACCAACAGAAATCAAAATGCGTGAGACGAAAGCACGACACACTTGAGACACCGGCCCACCCAAAAGTAGATCTTACTGTACACGACCTGACCACACAGTTATGCCAATTCAAATGCGCGTAGCAAAATGTGCGTTTGGAATCTTCTTTTTTCTATGGCGGTACTGACAATATCGTTATTGAAACAATCCCAGTGCACTAAGGGATTTATAGAGCAAATCTCGAAAATAATTATTGAACTCAGCGCTGTACGCTTCGTTCAATAATGAATTTTCTCGATTTGCTCTATAAATCCCTTAGTGCACTGGGATGTCTCAATAACTTAAATAATTGTCAGTAGTGACTGATGTGAACCAGTTGATTGGCTAATGGCGATGCGCTAAAACTGTTAGCGCACTCTTGGAGTGCGCTAACTTTTCCACAGAGCGTATTCTTCCGCCCTTTGCCTAAGCGAGAGTGTACTCTCATCCTCAGAATTAATTAATGACATGTAGCTTATATTCTCCAGAAAACCAATGATTATGACCATACATTTCCTGCTTCTCAATTGAAGCAGAAGTGGGGTTTTTTTTCTGACAGATTGCATGTGCCTGTGCCACAGTTGCCACTGATCTAAAAATAGAACCCGCTGTGTCTAATTTTTCAGTTTCGACTTGCGAAGATTCCTCTCATAATTATGCCATGTTAGTGGCATGTAGCTTATTATCCACATTACCAAATGATGAGTTAGTATACAATTCCCAGCAGCTAACAGAAAACACAAGTGTTATTCCGATTACGTAGCAGCTAGATCAGCACGTAGCAGACTACACTGAAATACGACTGCATCTGTTCAGTAAATGAATGTTTTCTGAATTATTATTTCAAGGCAAGAACAATCGGAATCGAAAACGTGTAGGGTTTAGAACGTTCTTAATTACCATAATATATTATAACCAGCCTGCCTCATGCGTGCAGACTCAGTCAGTGCAACGTGACGAGCAATTTTTGTTTTTGAAATGAGACTCAGTGCAGTGGTTCGATTGCTATAACCTAGCAGACGACATAAATCCCGCTCAGCAAATTAACATGTTTTACAAATGTCGATAGCATACCCTTTTCTGCTAACTTCCCTATGAAACAGGACTAAACCAATTATGTTCGCCCAAAGTCGAAAGATGTAGTACAAACAGGGGAGTAAAACGGAACAGCCGTTTTTGTGTGTCTGTGTGAGCGCAGTTGCTGACTGTCACAAACTTTCGCATTCTGCTTTTCTTATCTCGTAACTCCACACTAAATACCCCACTTCCCCTCTAAAGTATTGATGTACAACCCATGGCACTAACATTCATGTAGTCGTTTAAAACTGAGGTTGAAAAATTCGCTTCATGACAAGACAAGTATAAATGCCATTCACCCAAACTGAAAACTTCGCTGCCGTCTGCTCGCGTTTTACGGATTAGCTGTTCTCTTCTCCTCCCCTTGTTGCATCCTAGTTCTTCAGTTGTTTCTAGTCTTCTGTTGATGTTGTGTTTTGGTCTTCTTCATAAGTAGTCTTGTTCAACATTAAAAAAACGCAAACTTCTTTTTGTTGTTTACAAATGAACTAATAACAAGAAGGGCAAAGCCCATACGACTCACATGCTTGACCTTGACCTTTACATGACCTTGACCTTCAGGGTCAAGGTCAAATAACTAAACCTAGCAATGACATCATACACTAAGAACTGCTTTACACATTTTTCCTACCAAAATACATGTGACCTTGACATCCAAGGTCATGCAACACAAAGCTGTTAATTCAAGACATAGGAAGTACAATGGTGCTTATTGGCTCTTTCTACCATGAGATATGGTCACTTTTAGTGGTTCACTACCTTATTTTGGTCACATTTCATAAGGGTCAAAGTGACCTTGACCTTGATCATATGTGACCAAATGTGTCTCATGATAAAAGCATAACATGTGACCCACATAATTTTTAAGTTTGAAACAGTCTTCCATAGTTCAGGGTTCCCGCAGTGGGGCACTGCGGTTATGAAATTAAAGGCCCCTCTTGTTTTTGGAACCGCAGGAGCTTTCTAGTTTGCTGTTAGGTAGATTTTTGGTTCCTCTTTCCTGTCATGCTCTCTTTTTCTTCATGAATTCTTTTCTTTTTTCTGCCTTCTTGCTCATTCACCTGTATTTTTTCCAAAAATCTCTTCTCTTGCCGCTTGTCTCGCGATTCATGTATAGTTTAATCTGTTAGTGTTCTGATGTAAGTCCAGCAGTAGATAGGTTAAGCCTATTTTAACATACTGGAAACTGGTAATCTTCCAGTAGGTATTAATTTAGTTTTACTAAAGCCTGCTGGGACACAAGTAATGGGTTGGTGTATTTGTAAACAGGAATCGCTTGACAAGTGGCCCCCTTCATCCCCCCCCTTCCTCGTCCTGATATGGCTCTGCGTAGTCGGCTGGACGTTAAGCAACAAATAAACAAACAAATAGTTCAGGGTCAAGGTCACTTCAAAATATGTATACAATCCAACTTTAAAGGACCCTTGCGACCTTGACCTTGAAGCAAGGTCAACTAAACTGGTGTCCAAAGATAGGGCTTACATTGCCCTGTATAGCATACATAGCTAAGGTTGCCATTCTCGATAACTTCAGAAAAAAATGCGAAAATGTGAAAAATGGTCGTTTTTAAGACAACAATTACGGCCCCTGTGACCTTGAACTTGAAGTGAGGTCAAGTTGCCGCACATGTTTTTTGAGATCTTGTAACCATACACCATCAGGCCACATCAGGTGTTGATAGACTTAATAGTGTCCAAGAAATATCCAACGTTAAAGTTTTCCGGACGGACGCCGGGACGGACGGACGGACGGACGGACGGACGGACGGACGGACGACTCGGGTGAGTACATAGACTCACTTTTGCTTCGCATGCGAGTCAAAAAGCTGTTTAACAGCTGTGTTGTCAAATCAATTTTTTTTCCCAAAGTCAGTGTGGCGCCTGCGCAAAACTAATGCACATAAGAAACGGCGTCTGCAATCAAAACCTGAGATCAACGCATCGACGCAAAAACTGTCATTTTGTAAGTTTGGAACAACAAATCAAGGTCAGAACAGCTATATAATCGCTATTGTATTTTCAGCGTAGCAATAGGGTCCGATATTTAGACTCGAACAAATATAATGCGACTCGTCTTCGACTCGTCGGCATTATACTTGTGTCGTCTAAATATCGGACCCTATTGCTACGCTGAAAACACAATAGCTCTTAAATGTTGATGATTTTGCCACGGCTTCGCCATATTATATACTAGATGAATACCCGCTTCGCCGGGTACGGCTTCGCCGGGAAGAAGTAGGGCCGAATACCCGGCTTCGCCGGGGACCCGGCTTTGTCGGGTGTACGACGGCTTCGCCGGCGCACCGTACGAAGGAAGGGAGATAAACGCGCAAAACACTGGAGAAGATAAGGAAGAGTTACTGGGAATGGATGTACAGAAAAACCAAAATCGGTTCAGCGCTGCGCGCTGAGAGCACGCACGTGTTCAAAATTTTCCACGATTGTGTCCGGGGTCTACCTGAATATGCCCACCAAATTTGAAGCAGATCCATCGAGAACTTTGGCCGTGAATCGTGAACACACAGACAGACAGACACACACACACAAGCCGTATATAGATATAGATGATACCTTTTGACGATACCTTCTTTCCCTGCACACGATCATGTAAACCATGAAAGATGTGTCCAGGCTTTTACATGGGTTGAAAGAGTAATTGGAAACATGCATTCAACAACATGATCAGTTCCAATGCATAGTGGGAGATATATCCGTGAACGTAACGTTTTCAACTTTTGTCTTGTCAATAATTAAACCTTCAAACAACATAATTATACATTTCTTGTTTTTTGAATCTGAATTTTGGAACGTTGGCAGTCTACTTGTTTTTGGATGTTTGTTTCACTCCTGCATGGGTACCCTCCCATGTGTGAATACACGTCAACTTTGTGCAGACTCTCCTTAGTGTCCGAACACCCCCGTGTGCACGCATGCGCAAGATAAAGAACCTAAGTTCACAGCAAAAGTCTCAGGGCTTGGAAACATAAATACAGTGAGAAAGCAGCCCGAATTTCCATGGGACCATATAAAATTATTATTCTGATCTGATCCTTATTTTGTGCGTAAAATTAACACATCAAAGCCAGGCGTCGACAAAGATGACTTGCTGATCACTGGACGGGGTTCACTAAGCACGTGTGTTTTCCTTAACTCACGTGACCTCAAGTCAAACCCACGTGACCTCAAGCCAAACCCACGTGACCTCAAGCCAAACACGTTGTGAGCGATCACTACGGGCCAGCGATCATTTCCGCAACAATACGTGAACTCCGATGAACTCTTGGACGCTGATGTTCGCGCACCGCACAACAAACACATCAGAAAATCAGTCTTCGCCGAGACTACATGTAGGAAGTCTTGGTAAGCCGAAGACCGAGACGGGTCACGCCCGACTCCGCGAAGTATGCAAACGAAGTTCCTATTTTCTTTAGTTGTAACCACATTTTTAGGAATGGATGATTTTAAAACACCTTTTATTTACCAACTAATCAATGAATGTTTATGTTTTCGAAGCTTCACCAACATTTCAATCTATTTGAGTGAAAAATGACGTCACTACGGTGGGGCCTCAACTTTTGCAAAAAGCCGGATATGACGTCATTAAATACATGTATCGAAAAAAACACTTCTGGGGATATTATCGGCAGGAACTCACATGCAACGTTTGATAAAGATCTGTCGGGTACTTTCTAGGAATCGATGTGCGCGCGCACATACACACACACACACACACACACACACACACACACACACACACACACACACACACACACACATATACACACCATCACCCTCATTTTGATTCCTAAACTATGTTAAAACATGTAAAAACAAACAAACAAAACAAGCATCTGACCCAAAATCGTCACAGAGTTTGAGAAGACGTCATTATGCCAATAATGGCGTCACGTTGAATTCTAAAACTTGTGTTGCATGGTTTATAAGCAACTGACAAAGAATTTGGTAAGACCAAAGTGGGTGTTGGTGAGTTGATCCTGTCAGGAGTAGCAAATACTTATAAGGTCACCGCCACGCTGTGCATGTGTCGAAGTCGTACGTCTTTTATTGATGAGCCTATCATTCTTCTCAACTGTACTTACTTTGGCTGCGGCTCGCCGTTCAACGCCATAACTTTCCTGCCTTTAAATATGGTGTGGCAGTATCCTATACACTTGCCAACATCGATTAAGACAAAGAAGGCAGCAACAATAACAAGAATAACTACAGCAGCAAAGCCACTAAGCTTGGACGACACTCTCTTGTCTTCAGCAGATAATTATGTTCTTGCGAATGTGTTTGCTGGTTTTTGTGATGTTAACGATCAAATACGCTTTTACATCTGTCATGTCCTTCTCGACTGCAGTTTCCATTTTTTTCGTGTTGTTAGATGAAGCCAGCAAAACGCATCGACATACAGAGTTATTTGCAGAAGGTGTATTCAACGTCGAAGAGGTGGTTGATTGGCTGACTTGGGTTGCCAACGTTGTTGGTTCTTTGACTGAATCAGTTGATGACACGACTGATGACGCACCACAGACAGACACAGACACACACGGACAAACACACACACATACACCACACACACACACACACACACATACACAAACACACACACACAAACACACACACACACACACACAAACACACACACACACACACAAGCACAGACAGGCAGCCAATCAGACTCTCTCTCTCTTCCACACCAAACCCCCTTTCACCACCCCGTTTCGCTTTCTCTACTTTGTCTAACCAGGTAGAAGCTCGAATCCGAACACTTCCACTTCGCATAGCGACAGAACCTCAATGTCATCGTCTCGTTTGACGATACGAACGTAACGGCGACACACAGGGGGCGCCACGGTGATGTTGACAAGTGCTGCCAGCTGATCCCGAGTGCTCGTAAATTTACGTCTTGAAATCCACTGCTCCATTCCCGCCATCAGCTCCAATGAATAATTTGAAGTTTTGGAGTCGAAAACCTGTATGGTAAATGAAACTTAAATACAAGAAGACATGGTACAATAAAAACTCATTAAACCCAATCAAAAAGTTGCACACATTTAACCTTCAAAAGCTTCCACCCTCACAGACTAGCAGAATTATAAAGCATTGCTTTTGGAGTACGTTATCAACCGTCCACAAAATGTGTGTGTGTGTGTGTGTGTGTGTGTGTGTGTGTGTGTGTGTATGTGTATGTGTGTGTGTGTGTATGTGTGTGTTAGTGCGTGTGTGTCAGTGTGTGTGTGTGTGTGTAAAAAAGGGCGGTAACAGAGATCGTTTCCAGTCCAATGCAATGATATTCGGTTATATATTGCTAGGCATTGCAAGAAAAAAAACATTCCGCATTTGCTGGTTTTGTAGACTTATAATCAACAAATTAACTCCGCCGTTGTTTTCTCTATTTTATGTAATGATGCTCACACATTACTATACAGTCACCACCAGGCTGTGCGTTGATTTGTATCGTACACTCATAGTCAACAGCTCACCAGCCTACACAGTATCATCATTTGATGCATATTAAAGCAGTAGGTAAACTGAAACAAATAGCTTGATTAGCATGATGTATTTTAAGTTTGTTTTGTTAGATTAAGATTTGAAGATATTGCAGGTTGACGTCAAAGAGTACACGAGGCTTTGGAAGAGATCGAGGTTCCAAAAGAAGCGTCTTCAATTTGTACTCCTCGACTGCGGTACGTTTTGAGTAAAACACACGTAAGTACAGTATGTAGGATAAACAGAATACTACATGGCTTGCTGTGTCGTACCAGATTTACACTCGTTGCTTTTTCAACTATTGAAAATCTCGCTTTCGCTCGCAGTTTAATATTTAAACAAGTCGCGTAAGGCGAAATTGTGACATTTAGTCAAGCTGTGGAACTCACAGAATGAAACTGAACGCACTGCATTTTTTCACAATGACCGTAGTCCGCTGCTTGTGCAAAAAGGAGTGAAACTGACGAGCCTGTTCAGCGCGGTAGTGGTTTCGCTGTGCTGCATAGCACGCTTTTCTGTACCTCTCTTCGTTTTAACTTTCTGAGCGTGTTTTTAATCCAAACATATCATATCTATATGTTTTTGGAATCAGGAACCGACAAGGAATAAGATGAAATTGTTTTTATATCGATTTCGGAAATTTAATTTTGATCATAATTTTTATATTTTTAATTTTCAGAGCTTGTTTTTAATCCAAATATAACATATTTATATGTTTTTGGAATCAGTAAATGATGCGGAATAAGATGAACGTAAATTTGGATCGTTTTATATAAAAAAAATCCAATTTTCAGATTTTTAATGACCAAAGTCATTAATTAATTTTTAAGCTACCAAGCTGAAATGCAATACCGAAGTCCGGCCTTCGTCGAAGATTGCTTTACAAAAATTCCAATCAATTTGATTGAAAAAGGAGGGTGTGACAGTGCCGCCTCAACTTTTACAAAAAGCCGGATATGAGGTCATCAAAGGTATTTATCGAAAAAATGAAAAAAACATCCGGGGATATCATTCCCAGAAACTCTCATGTCAAATTTCATAAAGATCGGTCCAGTAGTTTGGTCTGAATTGCTCTACACACACACGCACAGACAGACAGACAGACACACATACACCACGACCCTCGTCTCGATTCCCCCTCTATGTTAAAACATTTAGTCAAAACTTGACTAAATGTAACAAGTCGCGTAAGGCGAAAATACAATATTTAGTCAAGTAGCTGCCATTTTTCAGCAAGACCGTATACTCGTAGCATCGTCAGTCCACCGCTCATGGCAAAGGCAGTGAAATTGACAAGAAGAGCGGGGTAGTAGTTGCGCTAAGAAGGATAGCACGCTTTTCTGTACCTCTCTTTGTTTTAACTTTCTGAGCGTGTTTTTAATCCAAACATATCATATCTATATGTTTTTGGAATCAGGAACCGACAAGGAATAAGATGAAAGTGTTTTTAAATTGATTTGGACAATTTAATTTTGATAATAATTTTTATATATTTAATTTTCAGAGCTTGTTTTTAATCCGAATATAACATATTTATATGTTTTTGGAATCAGCAAATGATGGAGAATAAGATAAACGTAAATTTGGATCGTTTTATAAATTTTTATTTTTTTTACAATTTTCAGATTTTTAATGACCAAAGTCATTAATTAATTTTTAAGCCACCAAGCTGAAATGCAATACCGAACCCCGGGCTTCGTCGAAGATTACTTGACCAAAATTTCAACCAATTTGGTTGAAAAATGAGGTCGTGACAGTGCCGCTTCAACTTTCACGAAAAGCCGGATATGACGTCATCAAAGACATTTATCAAAAAAATGAAAAAAACGTTCGGGGATTTCATACCCAGGAACTCTCATGTCAAATTTCATAAAGATCGGTCCAGTAGTTTAGTCTGAATCGCTCTACACACACGCACACACACACACACACACACACACACACACACACACACACGCACGCACATACACCACGACCCTCGTTTCGATTCCCCCTCGATGTTAAAATATTTAGTCAAAACTTGACTAAATATAAAAAGCAACTCGTGTGGGCAGCAGTATGATTGACATTTTGTTGTTTGCCTGATTCTTAATTGTTTTTGTTATTTTTTTTGCATTTTGTGGACATTTATTTCATGGTGTTTGTATCCTGGAAGCAATTAATTGTTATAACGTATGATGATAATGTCTGCATTTATGTTTGTATCCGTTTGGAAAGCAAACTCAAGTGGCATAATTCCAAGTGTGACCCATATAATGTTGGCAGTCCTGCTCCGGAAAGGCGCTGACGTCATTTCATGAAAGGATTTCCCTACCCAGAATTCCAAACGGTTTTGGAGATTTTGAAGTTTGTGTTAGGGACATTGAAGTCTTATGGCCGGTTTAATACATTAAGGGAAGCAAGCGATTAAAAACGGGTGTCGACAGAAGAAATAAAGAGTGATATTAATACATATAAGATCATATGCATATTGCTGAGTTAAAACACTGCGTGGGGGTATATTTTACATTGATTGCATAAGGAATGTTTTTCTGCTGTTTGTTTGTGTTTGTGTTTGCTTAATTTGTCTTAGAACTGTTTGTAAGACAAGGCATTCTGCCTTATACGTTCTATCCTTGTTCAGTGAGTCAATCAGTCAGTTTCTCTCTGAATCTATTTCATGCACGCACACACACGCACACACGCACACACATGCACACACTCACACACACACACACACACACACACACACACACACACACGCACATACAGAGTAAAATAAACCAATAGTTAACCTCATTGCAGAACACGGAGTTTTGTCATGTTTTATCAAGTTTTCAATTTCCCTTCATTTTACACAGAAGCGCAAACACACACACACACACACACACACACACACACACAAATACACACAGACACGCACACACACACACACACACACACACATACACGCGCACGCACACACACACACAAACACACACAAACACACACACACACACACACACACCTGCACGCACTTGTAGAGAGAGAGAGAGAGAGAGAAATATATGTATCCTACATACGGGAGAGAGCCCACGTATAATAACAATATCGTTCAAACCACTTTTGATGAGATCGAGATTGTGTTTAAATGTTTGCTTGTGTATATATATTGAGAGAGAGAGAGAGAGAGTGTGTGTGTGTGTGTGTGTGTGTGTTCTAAAATCAGACAAAAGGTTCAGACACAAAAACAGACAGACAGGCAGACAGAGAGAACTCTCAAAATTTACAAACAACGATACAAACAAACAAACAAACAAGCAAAGAGAATCAAACAAACAGTGAACAAAGAGATTATCTTTTGATCGGAGTCACGGGCCAGCAATTAACACAGACTCACTGCTTTACTTTCGTACCTGTTTTTTATCCCCCGAACCCTGTCGCCCCTTTCAACTATGTCACACCTGTGCTAATCCTCCCTTTCTCACATCCCCATACGGTGCGACAAACGCTTCAGCTTCCGCCTCCCTGCTGCTTAAATCCGTTAAACATCCCACGACAGTTGATTACTCACACGGAAAAGGCGTGACGGGGCAGCGGTGGACAGATAGAAATGTGTTGGTTTCAAAGCTGTTTTGTAATCCTGCCCCCATTCCTATGACAATGTGATAAAACAGACTTTGAAAGTTAGATTAGTTTTGGAACGCAATCGAGTTTGATCACACCAAATTGTTCTGATAGTCATAACATTAAAACTCTCATCGAGTGGATGGTTTTGCGAGACTATTGCACAGTTTGTAATGATAAGAAAAGCTTAACATTCCGTGAGTATAGTGGTGATCGTTTAGCAAGTATTGTGCAACTGGCATTCTGAAGGAAAAGTTTATGTTATTATTCCAAAGGGATTGCTGAGTTACTCTGTGTCGACAAAATGGGCTATCCACTGTTTGGAAAAATGCTCGTTTGTGTCTCCGGTAAGTTTTTTTGTTTCTTTGTTTGTTATGTTGTTGTTGTTTATTTTTGTTTTTGGGGTAGGGGTGGAATTTAGCCTGAAAATAAACTGCTATCAGGTCGTAAAGTGTTCAATTTTAACCATGTCTCTACTGAAGATCATCAAGATTCTAAATACTCATGTTTTGTGTAAAAAGCTTTCTCGTCTACTGCACAAAACAATGCAATACAACAGAAAACAACGTAAAGGAACCAAAACAATCATATTTGCTTCCAGAAAATAATTATGAAGACATTCGTTGTTCATGGACGTATGTTTGAATGAACTGTTCGTGGTATATTGCATCTACAAACAAATGTCAAGACAAACACATACAATTTAAGCTCGTGTTATTTCAACTGTGAGCAAATAAAATCTGTTTCCCCATTGGACATGCCTCCAATACAAACGTACGTATGCTTGTTGTCCTTGCCTTTAAAGAGCTCAGGAAAACATGTCGCTTTCCTTGGTTTGCCAGACATGTATCAACATGCTGATGTCGATTTCGTATCACTGGAATGTTTTGTATTTCTCCACAAATCTGCAAGAAGAAGAAGATAAACAGACAAAAACAAACGAAAAAGACAGAATGAAACACACACACACACACACGGACGCACGCAGGCACGCACGCTGGCACTAATGTCCAACAATACATCATTACGCACGAAAGACAAGGAAGCAAAAAGTAACAGAAAGTCTACACGGCAGTGGAGGTATAGAGTTCGTCACCAATCAAGATAATCCACAAGCCTCGGACCTTCCTTAAACACTACACGTAACATATATCATTATAATACCAACATGTTACCGCCTGTCCAAATGACGGTAATGTTTATCTGCATGTTACATTTGTCCGGAAAATACAATACTGGCTTCTGGTTGCTGAATATAAATTAGAATAAAAACTCAAACATTTGCTATTGTTTAATGTTGTTAAGTTGAAACTCATCAAAACAAGCGAATACCCCCCAAAAACTGAAAATGTTAAGAAAATAGTATGTATATAATACATCTAAAAATACAAATGGGGAAAACCATTTTTGAGTCATAGGCACACGCGTGTTAACTCAGATGTAACTGAGATGTAACTCAGTGGTTAACACAAGCGACGGCATTACAAGTAGCGTGCTTTGTTCGCGTCATACCAAGCAATTCACTGCTTCATGCACAGTACACAATCTCGAAAAGGAAGAAGTATGTATGTAAGTCAGTCACACATACAGGCCCAGGAAATGAAGCGTGAGCACAAATCAATGTTAATGTAGAATTCGAATCGCACAATCAATTTGTCCAATGTTGGGTTGTTCTTATTTTAGGCGTGTAATATACAAGATCATCAAGATTCCAAGTAATTACATTTTGTCTGAAAGGCATTACCATATACAATTATATACACAAACAAATATACACAATAGAGTACATGCAATACAATACAATACAAACAAACAAGCACTCAACATAAATGCACAAAGTACAATACATTATTAAAGAAAACAAACTGTTTATGCTTCTTATTCTGCGAGTATGTCTGAAAGTTATGTTCACGTTAATATTTATATTGCGACTGCAGACAAAATCAATTTTAAGCTGAAGAGAATGTTGAGCCAAAAGCATAATAAATACCACAATCAAAGAAAATAAAACCACATACAGATGAGAAACAAAGAATTTGTGATAATCAATACCGTCAACTCATAAACAAAACAAAAACAGAATACAAAACTCATAAAGATAAGAAGAAAAGAAGAATAGAGAGAACAAACAAGTCGCGTAAGGCGAAATAACATTTAGTCAAGCTGTCGAACTCACAGAATGAAACTGAACGCACTGCTTTTTTCACCAAGACCACTTACTCGTAGTTTTGTCAGTCCACCGCTCGTGGCAAAGGCAGTGAAATCGACAAGCCATGCAGACTAGTGCGGTAGTGGTCGCGCTGAGCAGGATAACACGCTTTTCTGTATGTCTATTCTTTTTAGCTTACTGAGTTTGTTTTTAATCCAAACATATCATATATATATGTTTTTGGAATCAGGAACCGACAAGGAATAAGATGAAATTGTTTTTAAATCGATTTCGGAAAATTAATTTTAATCATAATTTTCATATTTTTAATTTTCAGAGCTTATTTGTAATCCACATATAACATATGTATATGTTTTTGGAATCAGAAAATGACGAAGAATAAGATGAAATTATTTTTGGATCGTTTAATTAAAAAACCATTTAATTACAAGTTTCCGATTTTTAATGACCAAACTCATTCATTAGTTTTTAAGCCACCAAGCTGAAATGCAATACCAAAGTCCGGCCTTCGTCGAAGATTGCTTTGCCAAAATTTCAATCAATTTGATTGAAAAATGAGGGTGTGACAGTGCCGCCTCAACTTTTACAAAAAGCCGGATATGACGTCATCAAAGGTATTTACCGAAAAACAGAAAAAAATTCCGGGGATATCATTCCCAGGAACTCTCATGTCAAATTTCATAAAGATCGGTCGAGCAGTTTAGTCTGAATCGCTCAACACACACACACGCACAGACAGACACACAGACACACACACACACACACACACACACACACACACACACACACACAAATACACACACACACACCACGACCCTCGTCTCGATTCCCCCTCTATGTTAAAACATTTAGTCAAAACTTGACTAAATGTAAAAAGGAAAGAGGAAACATTCCTAGAAATTAAAGATAGATATAAAGGTATGTGTGTGTGTGTGTGTGTGTGTATGTGTGTGTGTGTGTGTATGTGTGTGTGTGTGTGTGTGTGTGCGTGCGTGTGTGCGTGCGTGTGTGTGTGTGTGTGTGTGGGTGTGTGTGTGTGTGTGTGTGTGTGTGTCCTTGTAAAAAACGTTCAGTCCAGTCCAATTCAGCTCGGTAAATTAGATTTCCTCGCGGCGAGAATTGCCTACGAAACGCTACTTCCTCGCTACACTCGCCAAACCTAGAGTCTAAGAAACGGAGGACTGGCTGAACAAGAGCAGTACAAAACATTGAAAGGAGGAAGGCCCAGCGACTGTGATTTAGGTTAGCACGTTTTTTTGCGTGGAATTGTGTAATATTATCGCACACACCAAGGCAGTCTCTGGTTATACAGTTATGAACAGATCGACTTGATATGAATCAGCCCGTGCTGCATGCAATAAGCCTATTCTTCCACTTGAATGTAGGCCAAAAATCAACAGTACGGCTGCTGCTTGTGGAGAGTTGAAATATGTTGCTGATTTAATTTTGTAACGGACACCTGTAGATGTACGTTTGATGTCAGTATGTCGAACACCAGTATCATAGTTACATGTTGTGTGGAGTATGTCTTCAACTGAAATTTAAGGTAATGCGCACAAAATGTTAAAAATCCCAAGCACTGAAACTAATTTACACTCTTGCCTAGCTTCAATACATATGGTTGTATTCAATCCGCCCCGAGTGTAAAATAAATGAAGTAATATCAAATAAGAAGCAAGATACGTGTAAAACAAAACTAAATCCCACACCTTAAACTAATGTACACCCGTACTGGCACACTGCCCAATGTCAAACCTGTCCATAAAATGGATGGACAGTCTATTATGGTAGTGGTAGTACTCATGTCACCAGAAGATAACCCACGTACCACGGACCATCCTTAACTATATCAAGTAAATGCGGAATATATATCTACTACGTTCAGCGACCCGGTAATGGAATGGGACAGTTGATGTGAATCTTTATCTGATACAAAAAATACCTCAGTATAAATTTTTTTTTGCTAAACTTTTGTGTCAAACAGTTTGTTTAACTTTGAAATAAATTGTTGCAAATTATCAGCCAGTGAAGATTTCTGAAAACTAAGCAAAATTGTAATGTTCGTCGTTATGTTAACATATCGTAAACTGACAAATATTAGATCTTCAAAGCCTATCTAAAAAATATCACTCGGGAAAAACACATTCTAGTCATTATGGCCCTTTGCCAAGTAGTCTTCTAAAACGTATTATCCGATGACCTCGTCCTATGAATGACTCTATTTGGTGATGCATAAATTACAATGAATGCCTGGTTCACCGACACTGTAACGTCTACACTTTGCAACGCTATATAAGTTGAATGAAACAATCTTCTCTTCGTATTTCATTAGGTCAGTTTGAGACACTCCTACCTATGAAAATGGGGTAGAAACTCGTAACAAGTGCAGAATTGAACAAACCAACATTGCTCTCAGTTTTGAAGATGTGACAAGCGATTTGTGCGCAATTTTGAATGTTCATATACTTTATAACGAACGTACACTTTCAAAAATGTTGCCTGTCATTCATGTACAATCTTGAAACTTTAAACAGTTTCTCATTTCAATAAAAAAAAAAGGTACTAGGTTGAAATATTGTACATTACAAAAAGGAAACAGTAACTCTTCATAAACACACATGGGCTTAATACGGGGTAGAGTGAAGTGTCATGATACACAAACAACTTCTTAGCCCCAACACTTGTCTTTTCACAAAGTGTCTTTCAAATCAGAGACGAGGTTAATTTCGAAATCAAGAAGTGTAGAATTATGTGTTGCTTCCTACTGTTTTAAGTCAGCACAAATCATTTTATATGACGCGCGCGCACGCACACACACACACACACACACACACACACACATACACACACACACACAGTTGGTCACACGTATTTAAAAAATAGTATTACTTTCACAAGGGAAAATAGGGTGGATCGGAGAAAAGTTCAAAGCAAAAAGTGTAAATATTCTGTGTTAAAATGGCAGAGTGCCAAAAAGAATAGTCTAAGTTGCAGTGGTAGTGATCATGTCGCCAGGAAGATAAGCCACAAGCAACGGACCATCCCTCGAAGTGACTCTATGGGATCCATTTATATTTACAACAATGTTACAGAGAGCAATAATTCAGGTACGGAAAGCACACATGCTACATTTTATCAAAATCTTATACTTTATAGAATGTATTTCACTGCAAAATTATTTTTCACGTATTTATTGAAACGTTAGATATTTTGTCTTTAATTACATGTTGTCAAAACTTCAAAAAAAGCAACAAAAAATGAATTTTAATCCCATTTAAAGTTAGAATTTGACAACTAGTTCGGACACCAGTTCTACTAACAAATTTCGGGAAAACTCGAGTCGCGTCAGTCGACAAATGAACGCTGCGGAAGAAAGGTGACACTATGTTTCGTCACATGACAAAGGGCCTAAGCCCTCACACTCGTTGACTGAGTAGAGTGAGTTCCCGTTTGAGCGACATTTTGAGAGCACTAAACTTACGATAGTCTCATAATATTTAGCACACTGAAGACATCAGACAATTACAACTATGTGCAATACACTAATAACATGACTAGGAAAAAGTGCTCTACGCGTTGTCTTGGATTCCTATTTCGCACTTTTATATACTCTCCCAAAAAATAAACTTGACACAGGTAAACATTGATTTTTTTCAAATATGTTAGAGGAAAGCATACAAATTCAGTTTGAAGTTTGTCAGTTACAGTGTAGCTAACCACAAAAAGAACATAATTGAACCAAGACTTTACTGAGATTTAACTCTAGTATTATACTAATATGCCCAATATGTAACCTCCATTATGCCAATGCGTCTTGGTTTGCTGTACTGCACCAGCATAAGTATAGTTTGCTCAATATATATATTTACTCTACATATTGTTGAATTCGTGTTGGTTTATTATCCGGGTTCTAAAATGTTACTGGTATACTCAAACTAGCTAACCAGATATATCTAGCTATGAATTAATTATCTAATCAGGTAATGTGTTTATTTATTACGGCATTCGTGCATTTAATCATTTATTCATTTCTTCATTCATTTATTCATTGTTGACAGTTACTAGTTCGTTGCTCTTTATTTTGAAGAATTCTCTCAGTGTCTGTCTCTGTCACACACACGCACACACACACACACTGCACACACACACACACTGCACACACACACACACACACACTGTACACACACACACACACACACACACATACACACACACACACACAGTGACACACATACACACACACTGTACACACACACACTCACACAGTGGATGATACGTAAAGTATTATGTCAACCCTTTGGTGACATTACAAGAACATGTAGTGTGTGTGCGTGCGTGTAAGGGTTTATGTGTCTGCGTGTGGGGGAGTGCGTGCGCGCGCTCGCGTGTATGTGTGTTTGTGTGTGTACGCACACCAAAGAGACAATTTTCAATCTTTATCTAAATATCTTTATTCAATGTTCTTTTTTGCTATCTTATGCTTAAAGTCAAATCGGTGTCACTCCTGGCATCTATTTCAAACAAAACTGAAGTACACCATATTTAAGAAGAGAACATTAAAAACCACCACCAAAACAACAACAAAAATAACAACAAAAACAATAACAACAAACTATGGTTGAATGATCAAAGATGCATACACACACACACACACACACACACACACACACACGTACACACGCACGCACGCACCACACATACACACACACACACACACTGACACACACACACCTAAACACACACACATAGTGGATGATACGTAACGTATTATGTAAACCCTTTTGGTGAAATTACAAGAAGTGTGATGAAGTAGTGAAGATATACGAACGAATTTGAAGAAGAACAAAAACTAAGGTGCTGCACGGATGGAAAAAAAATGGATGATCGGACAGTCTAAATGGCAGTGGTAGATCGCGTGTCGCCAAGAGATAATCCACGAGCCGCGGACCATCCTTGCACTCTCTTGTTCTGTACACTTTATATGTACGACGTTTACCACCCAGCTACAAACCCGGTTCGGCGACCACGCATATCATATTTTGCCAAAAACAACACTTGTTAAGCTTAATTTTTCTAAAGTATCCATTGTGACACGTTTGTTGAAGTTTTAGCAACTAAGTCTTAAATTATCAGCATACAAAATTGTCACAAAAACCTGCAAAAACTTAATATCCATCATTATTAGGATAGGAACATGAGATATATTTGTGTGACTAGTTCTAAGATGACACCCGGGTCATTCTCAGTCGAGTCATAGTTAGGGCACTTTGCCAAGTTAACAGGAAAAAAAGCTGTGCAAAGAAGGTGACATTATTTTTAGTCAAACAAAAAAGGCCTAAGCCTTCGTACTTGAGTTATCATGAGTAAAATGAAATCCCAATCCGTCAACAGCACTTTGAGAGCATGAACCTTACATCACATGTACCACTGTAGTGGGGTGAAGTCAGTGGTGAACATTTCACCAGGATCAACTTGAAATCAAAATTCCGAGTGTCCTTTATGTAATCCTGAGGGTCTTTGTTTTATATTTTGCATATATATGTTCAAAAATCATCACAGAACAAATATTTGTAAAGCATGTATTACATGTATAAACATATACGTGCTGTATAAACATAATTATACACACGCACCAGAAATTGGTGTATCTTTGAGTGAGGATGCATTCGATTCTATCAAGCAAAGTAAAAACATATTATCAATTCGTTTGCTCACAAACTGACACACACACACACACACACACACACACACACACACACACACACACACACACACACACACACACACACACACACTGACATTGACACACACACACACACACACACACACAAACCCGCGCGCGCGCCCGCGCACGCGCACAGATACACACATACACAAACACTCTCTCTCTCTCTCTCTCTCTCTCTCTCTCTCTCTGTCTCTCTTTCTCTCTCCAGGCTCTCTCTCTCTCTCTCTCTCTCTCCAGGCTCTCTCTCTCACTCTCTCTCTCTCTCTCTCTCTCTCTCTCTCTCTCTCTCTCTCTCTCTCTCTCTCTCTCTCTCTCTCTCTCTCTCTCTCTCTCTACTGATGCCGAGGAAAATATATCAGTTAAACAGAATTAAACATTTTCTCGATCAGCAAAGTTTATTATTTGTAAACGCATACACACAAACCATCACAGATTATTGTGCCAGTGCTGATATTTTAAAACCAATGTACAGCTTACACAGACGAGCGCTGATAATCATTTTATTAAAACAATCTAGTCTCGTATTTGACGATTATAAGAAACTTAAGATTCTGCCACGAAGAGAAAGAAAATAAATAAAGGCGTGCTCATTCACAAAATCCTTTCCGGCCGTGCACCACGAGCTATCGCTACAAAATTCCAAGCCAAACTAAATATTTGCTCAAGCATAGATGATGAGTAACTTTCCACTATTGACATGATGTTTAGTATTGATGTAAAGTCTGTAATATGTACGTATTCTTATGATTTTCTCTTCTTCTGTTTCTTTGTTTCCCTCTTTGTAGCCGCCGGCTATTTATTTATTATTTATAGCCCGGCTACTTAGGTTTCGCTCTCTGTGGTTGTTTGTTTGTCCAGTTGAAGAATGGGGACTGTATCTCCGGTACTCTGAGCTCAAATATGGCGAGTAGCTTGGAATTGTGGGGCCAAGGGTTTGTACCAAAACTTACGTTCCTAACGGTAGGCAAACGGAAGATTTTAGCTTTACACGCTTTTGGCACCCGGCCAGGAAAATAAATTCCCTGTAAAGTGGGTGCTAAAGATTTGGTTTAAACAATGTTTTATTAAATCAAACATGATACAATAATACAACGATAAACAATAGGGACACGAACTCAAGCGAACGCTTATATTACGCGCCCTACGAAGTAGTAAAATAACACAAAATAATATGATGTCGGACAAGCATTACTAAAAAATTGTGGAACTAAAGATTTGGCATGAGGACGCGCGTTTCAACCTAACACTTGACGTCGAAGACATGACTGTGCTGAGTGAGACCTAAAACCTTTATACACGAAGCATGGAAGCTTTTACAAAGCATGGGCGTGTACACTAGTCAGATAATATGTTTTTAAATTCGTTTCAGCTGTTGTCAAATTGAATGTTTACTGTCATTGCGTATGTCTGGGTTTGAAACATCGTCCCTCGGCGCTCTCGATCAAAGAGAGGCTTGATTTCGACGGGGGGCCCGGGTAGCTCAGGTGGTAGAGCACTGGACTTGTGATCGAAAGGTCGCTGGTTCGAATCCGGGCCGGGACGGACACAGGTCAACCTTATGTGCAGACCCAGAGACGGTATCCATCTTCCACCCCCGTGTCACCACAGTGGCACGTAAAAGACCTCGGTCATTCTGCCATAATGGCTGATACCACCTAAACACGCATACACTTGTGTATCTCACCTAATGGCTTTGCCGTGAGGGCGTAAAACTTGAATATCATGCTTGATTTCGACGAGCGCGCGTAGGTGCGTGGTTCGACGCTCCTTATGGCCCGAATATTTGATTATTATTATTTTCACTTTCACTTTTTTCTTCTGCACTCCTTTCTCGCTCTCTCTTTCATTTTATTTTAATATATTTTTAATTATTTTTTTAATTTAAATTTAAAAAAAAATCTGCACTCTCTTTCATTTTTTTTTTTTAAATTTTCATTTTTTTCTTAATTTTTTTAAACTTTTTTTTTAATTCTTTTAATTTTGTTTATCAGTGTCAAAAGTTAGACACGGTCAACTGGTTTTGCTCTGAGTGAGTGCATGTGACCTCAATTAGCTGACGGTGACACCTCTCTGCCCACAGAGGGGCTGGGGAGGGGGTGGGAGACCGGGGGTGGGGGGTGGGGCGGTAGTCAGCTGGAAGTGAAAGATCTCTGGAGGTAATGAAGAGGTGTACTCTTCCAAAGTTCAGTTGTCACGGCTTCGGGTAAGGAAAGCGGTGTTGTGTACAGGCGTCTCAGTGGTTAGTCGAGACTATCTGAAATAAGGTCTCGGCGATGACTGTTGTTAATCTGTTACTTTGATGCCGACAGCTCTGTCTGTCTGTCTGTCATTCTGTTTCTCTCTCACCCCCCATCCCCCTTCCTCTCTCTCTCTCTCTCTCTCTCTCTCTCTCTCTCTCTCTCTCTCTCTCTCTCTCTCTCTCTCTCTCTCTCTCTCTCTCTCTCTCTCTCTCTCTCTCTCTCTCTCTCTCTCTCTCTCTCTCGTTTAGCTCGTTTATATTGCTTATGCCACAACCCTCGTAAAATAAAATTTGATTTGATTTGATTTGATCTCTCTCTCTCTCTCTCTCTCTCTCTCTCTCTCTCTCTCTCTCTCTCTCTCCCCCTCTCTCTCTCTCTTTCTCTCGTTCTCTCTTAGTATGGTTTGAAACTGTTAAGCGTGACTTAAGGTCGCGGATTAGGTCACATGTCAACTATTTGTGCAGAGACGGTATCCATGTCCTACCCCCGTGTCACCACGGGCGGCTATTTTGCCCGTTAAGGTCAATGCTTGATTTATGTGAATGTCCGTGTACATAATGTGATTAGATTAGTCCCTCTCAGTCTGGGCGAGGGCTTGTTGAAAAAAGCTCGTCTGTATTGCCACAACCCCAGTAAAATATTTTGTTTGATTTGATTTGATCTCTCACAGCAAATTTGGTATACAAAAACATTGAATCCAGACTTAGCATTATACTCAAGAACAACAACAAAAACATGTAAATTACATTTTCTCATATTTTTTTCAATTTTTTCTCTTTTCTCTAACTCTTTTCTCAAAGTTATTGGTATGCTTTGTATGCTCGTTATACTATTGCTCGTTTGTTTTAGAGGGAAATTGTAAACGCCTGGAGCCAACTGCTTGGACTCGAGCTATTTAAAAGTTATGTAGTATTATTATAAGTAGTATAAGTAGTAATAGTAGTAGTAGTCGTAGTAGTAGTAGTAGTAGTAGTAGTAGTAGTAAATTCTGTTCTCATTGGCTGTCCTCAGTCTGTCATCCATCCTTTGCAGCGCGTTCAAAATTCTGCAGCCCGGCTTGTCTGCAAAGCCCCTCGGTCCCAGTCCTGTTCCCCCCTGCTAAAGAAACTTCATTGGCTCCCTGTAGAGCTGAGAATCCAATATAAGTGCTGCTGTATCTGCTACAAAATAATATCTGGCTCAGCCCCATCCTACCTGTCTGACCTGTTCACACTCTATACACCCTCACGATCCCTCCGCTCCTCTGTAGACACTAGAATATTCCGTCTATCTTCTTTTAGTCGCAAACAGCACGGCCAGAGAGCCTTCTCCCACTCTGCTGCCGTTGCGTGGAACTCTCTCCCTTACTCTATCCGACACTGCCAAACATTCTGTTCCTTCAAATCAAACCTTAAAACACACTTCTTCACCCAGTATTTTGATTAATTTTATTTCAACATGGTGCATTTTTGAATCAGGTGTTTGAATGTTTGAATGTTTTGCCTGTGTTAGTATGCTTGCAGATTGTATTGATGTAGTGTTTGAGTATCGTTGTTCACTTGTGTGCTGAATGCTGCTGCACATGCTTTTGCTTTGCTTTGTATGTATTATGTATGTTTGTCATTGTAAAGCGCTTTGAGAACGTAAAGCGCTCTATAAATCTCCCATATTATTATTATTATTAGTAGTAGTAGTAGTAGTAGTAGTAGTGGTAGTAGAAGTAGTAGTAGTAGTAGTAGTAGTAGTATTTATCTAACAGAACACTAAATATTGAAATGAAAATATGGTTGGGTGGTCTAAAAGAAGCGAAATAATTAAATAAAAGTACAGTCGGATGGGCAAACAAAATCAAAAAAGTGTATGGTAACAAAAGTCTTAAAACGCTAAATAATTTAATAAAAGCATGGTCGGGGGGTGATCTACAAAAACAAAAACAGGTATATATATATACACTAGATGAATAGCCGCTTCGCCGGGTACGGCTGCGCCGGGAAGAAGTCGGGCCGAAAGCCCGGCTGCGCCGGGGACCCGGCTATGCCGGGTGTACGCCGGCTTTTTACGGCGCACCGCACGGAGGAAGGGAGACAAACGCGGCCAAAAACTCTGGAGAAGATAAGGAAGAGTTACTGGGAATGGATCCAGAGAAAAACCAAAATCGGTTCAGCGCTGCGCGCTGAGAGCACGTGTTGAAATATCTCATCGATGAGGTTGTGTCCGGGGTGTAGCTGAATACGGTCTCCAAATTTGAAAAAGATCTACCGAGAACTTTGGCTTGGCATCGCGGACACACACACAGACAGACACAAGTCGTATATATATATATATAGATGTATATATACCTTCTTTTTTTGTTGTAGATATATATATATATATATAAAAGATTTGTTGCCCCACAGTCTATGTTACATCTTTGTTCTTTTTTAGATCTGTACGCTTTTATGTGAGTTCTGTTTTATTGTCAGACGTTTTATGTGTAACTATGTGTCTATTACTTATCTTACGTGTTTTTTTCATCTTTTTAAAAACAATTTTTCTAAATTATCTTATATAACTATAAGTGGTCGTTGTCTATGAATTGTTTTTAATGCTTGTATGTTATTTCTTAGAGAAAACTTTTTATATGTAAAACGTTAAATTTTATTGTCTAATGTAAAGCGCCATGAGACTGCCATTCGGCGGTGAACAGCGCTATAAAAGAATGTTTTATTATTATTATTATTATTATTATTATTATTTAAGTTATTGAGACATCCCAGTGCACTAAGGGATTTATAGAGCAAATCGAGAAAATTCATTATTGAACGAAGCGCATAGCGCTGAGTTCAATAATTATTTTCGAGATTTGCTCTATAAATCCCTTAGTGCACTGGGATTATTTCAATAACGATATTGTCGGTACCGCCAGAGAAAAAAGAAGATACAACACGCACATTTTGCTACGCGCATTTGAATAGGCATAACTGTGTGGTCAGGTCGTATGGAAGATCTACTTTTGTGTGGGCTGTCTCGTGTGTCGTGCTTTCATCACACGCAAACTCTTGTTTTAATTTCTGTTGGTAAATTCCAGTGTAGCGTTAAGCTAAACAGTGATGATCTTTCTCTCATTTGAACTCGGAGAAAGGACTGTGCTTTCAGTTATTTGCGGTTCGAAACCTTCATCGAGCTTCGACAGATTGACTGTGCAGAGTTTTGCCCCTTGCCAAGGTCGACGGAAAGCCCATTTTCAAAATAAACGTGGCATGTTTTTCGTGTGGTATCTTCCCTCATTGTCTGGTACTAAATATGAACGGTAAGAATGCTCTGAACCCTACACGTATTATATCCCCATCGTTTTATCGTTCACATTTGCCTAACATGTTAATTTGCTGAGCGTGATTTATGTCGTCTGCTAGGCTATTGCACTGAGTCTCATTTCAAAAACAAAAATTGCTCGTCCCGTTGCACTGAGTCTGCACACTGTGTGTCATTAAGCAGGCTGGTAATAAGTCTTATATGTGGTAAGAACGTTCTAAACCCTACACGTTTTCGATTCCGATTGTTCTTGCCTTAAAATAAACGGAAAACATTCATTTACTGAACAGATGCAGTCGTATTTCAGTGTAGTCTGCTGCGTGCTGATCTAGCTGCTACGTTATCGGAATAACACTTGTGTTTTCTGTTAGCTGCTGGGAATTGTATACTAACTCATCATTTGGTAATGTGGATAATAAGGTACATGCCACCAACATGGCATAATTATGAGAGGAATCTTCGCAAGTCGAAACGGAAAAATTAGACACAGCGGGTTCTATTTTTAGATCAGTGCGACTGTGGGTGGCACAGGCGCATGCAATCTGTCAGAAAAAAAACACTTCTGCTTTAATTGAAAAGCAGGACATTTATGGTCATAATCATTGGTATTGTGGAGAATATAAGCTACATGTCATTAATTAATTCTGAGGATGAGAGTACAGTCTCGCTTTGGCAAAGGGTGTAAGAATACGCTCTGTGGAAAAGTTAGCGCACTCCAGGAGTGCGCTAACAGATTTAAGCGCATCGCCATTAGCCAATCAACTGGTTCACATCAGTCATGTGACACCAGTACTTACTGACAATTATTATTATTATTATTATTATTATTATTATTTAAGTTATTGAGACATCCCAGTGCACTAAGGGATTTATAGAGCAAATCGAGAAAATTCATTATTGGCTCACGTAAGTGTAGCCTATGCGATGGTAAACTTTGTCTGTCTGTGCGTGCGTGCGTATGTATGTATGTATGTGTGTATGTCTGTGGTAGAAACTTTAACATTTTTGGCTAAACACCGAAATACTCGTTTCACGTGGTTAATTTTCAAGCACCATCTTCAAATTATTGAAGCAATGATCAACATTGTGTCGGCATGTGTGTAGTTAAAGCGTGTATCCAAAGAAAACGGGTGGTGGGGGGTTTTGAAGGGGTACAAGCAGTTGACTGATTTGTGTCGTGTTTGGCATGTAGACGGCAGGTCAGGTGTCAAGATCAGGTCAGGGGTCGCGCGAAGGATTGTGGTCCAGTTCTCACCTCGCCGATTCGCCGGGGAAGACGATTTCATGTTGTTCGGTTTCTAAGCTCCAGAAAAGTAAATAAAGAAGATACCAAAGGGAGATTTCCTACAATTTGATCTGCACAGCGTGTTTCCAATGTCCACGCGAGGAAGAGCTGTCGAAAGCGCGGCAGTCAGTGTCGATCTTGCAGCCGTATCCCGGTAAGTTCAGAGACAGACTGTCTAGTGTCTCCCACTCTGATATTAAAACGTGTCACCTACTGTTAATCCGTTTTGTTTTAATCTATATTATAATACGCGTGGCCTTTTTCGCCGTGTGGACGTATCTCCTACCAAACCCCGCCGGTTTGGACCCTGTCCCTCGGTTTTTCCGTAGGAACGGATCGCGATGAAGACGATAGGCTGGGTTAGATTGACGACTTCGAAAGCGAAATGGCTTTTTGAGGCCTTTTTAACGTGAAATGTCGTAGCAGACAGAATATCCCAGCTATCCCATTGGCCGAAAGCGAACGGTTTGACTAAACACTACGCGACCGCACCTCAGACGAACCTAGCTGTGTGTTTTATTTCTCTACCCCAGACGAACCTAAAATAATAAGAAGATAGATAGATCTGTTTATCTGTTAATGGAACTCCAAAATATTCTATAGATTTGTTTACTTAATTTTTAAAAGATAAGTTCGAAACAATATCATCTGATAAGTCGCCGTATAACCTTATAGGTTCCAGCGACTAAATATTTTCCCCCGGTGCAACCATAGACATGTACGTCATCATGATCTCCCCTTCATCATGATCTCCCCTTAATTTGACCGTTATTTTGGCTGTCTTAGTGAAATGGTAAGATATATCTCTATGTTTTTTACATGTAAGTGTTCGGAAAAAATACAGTTATAGCAGTTATGTACAAAAATAAGCAGCATATGCTCTTTTCGCCAAAGTAAAGTCCTTTTTTCTTCTGGTTTCTTATATGTGTCACAGCACACTGCAAGCTTTTAGGCGAATAGCAAGTGAGTGGTATATATATATCATCAATTTTATAGTAGGTAACGGTGTGAATTACTTGCCATGTTCATGTTCATTATACGTTTTCCATATATGTGTCATTTAATTGTGTATTGCTTGATGCCATGTATGTGTGTGTGTGTGTACATGACTTTAAATAAGCATGGATGTGTGGACTCGATTGTGTGTTTATTACATATGTTATACTATGCGTTTGAATCATTATGTATTTTAGACGTCATACTTTTTTTTCGTATCTTCACGATGGCTTTTACCCGTTTAAATTTTAATGCTTCCAACTTTCAAAGCGCTGCACGGCTGGGAAGAGATGCGCACTTTTATCACTGTTGTTCATGTAGACGTAATCATGGATTCATGCAAACGTCATTCCTGCTGTATTTTATTTTGTTTGTTTGTATAGTCGCGTGCGGTCGCGCAGTCTTTAGTCAGACGGTCAGACCTAAAGCGTGGCAACATTCGGACCGCTTGCTTCTCAGTGCCCAGCTTTGAATCGAGGCAGCTGTCAATCTGCTGTCGCATCAACTGGCTCTACAGGTAAATCCCATTTATCAGTCTGTAAAACTTTCTTAAAGTGTTCCTAACCTTGCTGTATTCTGCCACAGGGGTTATACTATAGAGATAGAGAATTTGCAGTCTCCCCCCGCCATTTTGACGCGCATGAGGCATGTTTTAATCATGGATGTGCAAACGCTGTGTGGAGTAGTGACTACGCTCATTTTTTTGATAATACACCAAGTTTGTTTGAGAAACAGAGAATAGTCAAAGTGCAAAACAGGGGTTCCCAGGTCTGAATATGCGTTTGAATCATTATATATTTTGGACGTTTTAGATTTCCATTTCGTAAAAATCTATGACCCATGGCGCATTACATGTGGGGGGGGGGGGGGGGGGGGGGGTGAACGAATCTTGCTTTTTCTACTTCTCTAACCCATGGCATAGGCCATACATGTGGGGGGTTCTATTACCTGAAAACAGCATCCACACACACGCGCACACGTTCCATTGGACGTACATTTATTGTGTGTGTGTTTGTCTGTGTGTGTGTTCATGGATGCTGCACTCGATTGTGTGTGTGTGTGTGTGTGTGTTTGAACCATGTATATTTTCTGTTATTTACTTATGTTATACTATGCGTTTGAATCATTATATATTTTAGACGTCTTACTTTTTGTTCATATCTTCACGATGGCTTTTACCTTTAATGCTTAATGCTTCCAACTTTCAAAGCGCTGCAAGGCTGGGAAGAGATGCGCACTTTCATCACTGTGTGTGTGTGTGATCATTTGGGGGGGGGGGGGGAGGGGGCTGTATTTTTTACACCAATGAGCAAACGTATAAAGAGAAAATTTTGTTCATGTAGATGTAATCATGCAAACGTCATTCCTGCCAAAACAAATCTTTTTTCAGTGTTGCATACTCCTGTGTACAACTACAAGGTATAATTTTTTTTCATTTTCTTCAGATATGGCGTCCCAACGACCAACTCACTGCGACCTCACTTCAAGACGCTGACCACAACTTGGCCTGTGAAGCAGTACCCCGACTTCGACGAAAACAAAAGCAATCTTTCCAGACCATTATCAACCAATTGTCAGATGCAAAAACCAAAGCGAGCAAAGACTCCACACAACTAACCAATCTTCTTAGGCGTGAAAATCAACGCCTCCAGTCGGCGGTCGCGTGTGGTCGCGCAGTCTTTAGTCAGAACCAAAGGCAAAGCGGATGTTGCCGCTCCTCCCCCAGCTTTGAATCGGGGCAACTGTCAAATCTGCTGTTGGATCCTACGGCTGGCTCTACAGGTAAATCCCATTTATCAGTCTGTAAAACTTTCTTAAAGTGTTCCTAACCTTGCTGTATTCTACCACAGGGGTTATACTATAGAGAATTTGCAACATTATTCGCCACGTTTCTCAGTCTTCCCCCGCCATTTTGACACGCCACGGCTGAACTGCAGGATTTTCGCTCTTTCAACGCTGCATTCTTTGGTTGTTTTCTAACCCAGGCATAGGCCATATGGGGGGTGGGGGGGGGGGATTCAAGGAATCTTGCCATACATTATGGACGGGGGGGGGGGGGGGGGGGGTGCGGTACTAAGCCAAAGTTTGGGATTCTGCCGGTGTCACGATTTCATCTTTCGCCTGTGTACATATTTCCCCCTCGATACTCAAGACTGAAATGTTTCCTGGTAAAATTAAGAAGTGAAATTATTTATGGACGAAAAGCATGTCATTTTCTTGCATGTGAAGAAAATTGGTTAAATTTAATAGATTTCACACCCAAAATCGATTTTTTCGAAAACGTGTACCGAGTGGTTACGTCCTTTGAGTAAGAAGAGAAACATTTGAGGATGAATCAAATTTCAAGTTAAATAAAAAAAAATTGGTTGGACAAATTTGGCCCCATGAATGTAGGGTACACAAGGTCGCTTATCAGTACAATCGAAGGGTGTTTTTTTGTTCAGTGTAGAGTTTATACTAGATCAACGAGGCCGAGAATCAAAATATCAACACCGTTACAAAGCGAAAGATGAAAACGTCACACCCGCGTTACCCATGCAGATGCAGAAAGAAACGCTGCATTCTTTCGTTGTTTACTAACCCAGGCATAGGCAATACATGAGTGGGGGGGGGGGGGGGTGGGGTTCAAGGAAAGATTTCCATTTCGTAAAAATCATACATGAGGGGGAGGGAGGGCGGTGCTATTACCTGAAAACAGCACACACACACGTGCCATTGGACGTACCTTTATTGGGTGTGTGTGTGTGTACATGACTTTATATGCATGGATGCGTGCACTCGATTGTGTGTGTGTGTGTTTGGACCATGTATATTTTCTGTTGTCATTTAGTTACAATATGCGTTTGAATCTTTATATATTTTAGACGTTATAGATTTCCATTTCGTATCTTTACGATGGCTTTTACCTTTAATGCTTTGGGGGGGGGGGGGGGGGGCTGGATTTTTACACCAATGAGCAAACGTATAAAGAGAAAATTTTGTTCATGTAGACGTAATCATGCAAACGTCATTCCTGCCAAAACAAATCTTTTTTCAGTGTTCCATACTCCTGTGTATAAGGTATAATTTTTTGTAATTTTCTTCAGATATGGCGTCCCAACGACCAACTCACTGCGACCTCACTTCAAGACGCTGACCACAACTTGACCTGTGAAGCAGTACCCCGACTTCGACAAAAACAAAAGCAATCTTTCCAGACCATCATCAACCAATTGTCAGATGCAAAAACCAAAGCGAGCAAAGACTCCACACAACTAACCAATCTTAGGCGTGAAAATCAACGCCTCCAGTCGGCCACCTCATCTTCACTACGTTCATCTACACCCACCGCTGCACCAAACAACCCTGCGGCAATAGCCAGCTAATCTTCATCTGCACTACGTTCACCCACCGCTGCACCAAACAACCCTGCAGCAACAAGCACTCCTACAAACACATCAAACCACCTATTGTCGACGTCCTAACGCTCAGTCAAATCATGGATGACGACATGATTGACGCAACACAAAATTCAACACAATCCACAGACATGTTTGATGCAACACAAAACGCAACCCAGTCCACTTCAGATGACGCAGTCACATCGGGAGAAGCTCTCCAAGCATTGTCTCAGGAATAAACATTCACATTCAACCCATTTTTTCACAACCTTTTCAGAGTCAGTAGTTGCGGGTAAAATCTGATCCCTGTTTTGAATTTGGTGGAATCATTTTGCGACAAATCGATAAAGTCACGAGACAAAGAACATCAACAAAGACCATATGGGCAACCATGTAAATTGTTGCGGGGGTGTAACGGAGATCGACTTTGTCTTTATAAGAATAGGAATCACATCATCTTAAACTCTACACACGGTGACAACTGCAACGCGTGTGGCACACAGCATGACAAACAAAAAAGAGCCCCTGCCATGAATACTCCATGCTTAGTCCTATTTATCAGTTTTGGTGGCGCTGATTTGGCAAATGAAATGTTTTAATTATTTTGTGCTGGCTTGCAGCCCAAGAGAAATATTAAACAAAAGCAAATGTATTTCTTCAGGCCTAACCAGGGGCGGATCTGGGGGGGGGGGGGGGGGGGTGCAATGGGTGCAATTGCACCCCCCCAAGCGGGACAACAAAAAAAAAAAAAAGAAGAAAAATGTATCACCTGAAAATAGCACTTTACACGCTCAGATTGCACCAAATTGCACAATTTTGCTTCCTTTTTAAAACAAATTCCGGGGGGGCATGCCCCCGGACCCCCCTAGCATGCTCGGCGCTTCGCGCCATCGGTTCGGCGCTTCGCGCCTTCGCTGATAAGATACAAAAAAAAAAAAAGAACTTTGCACCCCCCCTTTCAAAACCCAGATCCGCCCCTGCTAACCATCATAATGCCATATATGCATGGTGATCTGTAAACTTCTGTTCTCTGTGCACAATGCATGTGTAAACATTTTGTTGTTCGCAGAACGCAGAACCAATTTCACATTTTAGAGAAATATTAAACAAAAGCAAATGTATTTCTTCAGGCCTAACCATCATAATGCCATATATGCATGGTGATCTGAAAACTTTTGTTCTCTGTGCACAATGCATGTGTAAACATTTTGTTGTTCGCAGAACGCAGAACCAATTTCACATTGGCTGGTTGTCGCGACATATGTCGCGCTACTTTACGTATACTGTCACCTGGTTGTCACGACATATGTCGCGCTATTGGCTCAGTCTGTTTGGTCAGTTCCGATTACCTCCCATTGATGCGAAAACCTATATGACTGTTTTTTGTTATTTTTCTCTCTGTTAATTCACCAGTGGCTATGTAACATGTGTTACAGAATTGCACCGGTGTAAGGGTTAACATCTTATTTTTCACTCGCATGTTTGCTGAAGTGTACAAATTTTGTTCCATTTAGTGCTGTTTTTTTCCCCGTCTTAAGACATATATGGTGATGTGTACAACTATTGTTCTCTGGGCACATTTTTTTGCACATTTATGTCCCTCACTTATGTCAATGTAGCCGCTAATTTGTTTAAGTCCAGTCAATCGTGCAAACGTTTCATTGTGGGTGACTCGAGCTGTAGGGTACTGCGACGAGATTTCTTTCCCAATTATATGATTGGTGTTATATATTCTTTTACACATTTTAACTAGCATTCATCATCTTGGTTGAAGCGTGACAAAATGATTTTGTCACATTGATTGAATTCTCAGACTGTCCACATTGACTGAAATCTCAAAAAAGGGCACAATTTAACGCTGTTTTATTCTTTCCCAATTACATGATTTGTTATTGTTCACAGAACCCACTGTAAATTCACCACTGGGTTACATTTTCATTCCTATTTGCTGATGTGTAAAACTTTTTTTTGTACTGTGCACACTATTTGCTCGAGTCAGTAGTTGCGGGTAAAATCTGATCCCTGTTTTGAATTTTGTGGACATATTGATAACGTCACGAGACAAAGAACATCAACAAAGACCATATGGGCAACCATGTAAATTTTTATATGTGTAAAACTTTTTTTTTTACTGTGCACACAATTTGCTCATTTAATGCTGTGTTTATGTGTTTGTTTCACTCCCATGTGTCATAATTTCTGAGATTTCGGTTAATATAGCCACTTTTTTTAGTTTTGCCGCATTTAGCCTTTCCTTCGTAACTGTCTGCCTTCACCAAGCTGTAGATTCTTGCATTACTAATGGTGAGCAGCTACGCAAGAAAAGAAAGAAAGTGTATTCAAGCGCCGAGCCTGGTAAAAAGAAAATATCGCTACATTGACCGAAATTTCAGAAAGCGTCACATGTTTGCTGCTGTGTAAATGGTTTGCAGTTCATTGCACATTGAACGCTGTTTTTCTTAGGTTTGATGTTTTATCACATTTTGTTCTGTGTGTGCTAGCGCTTTTTTGGGATAAATTTGTCGCAATTACTTCTAAATTTAATATGTTACTGTTGTCACTGCACAAGTCATGGCCAATCCACCTCTGTGCCCTTTTTTTTATCTCTCCCAATAAATGTATGGCATTTTGTTCTGTACGCGCGTGCCATTGCACATTGAACACGTTTTTGTTGTTGCTTATTCATAATTAACTCTGTAATTAATGAAGAAGAAAAAATCCCGTGCGGAGCACGGGTATTACTAGTTTCTTTTTATTTCAGCAGACACGGCTGTCAAACACAGTGCTAGGCAGTCACCTCTAGTGAAATGAGTTGATCTAGTCTTAAGTACTTTGCAACAACTTCCTTGAACGTGAAAGACAGTTTTTGAATGCTAGATCTGTATCGCGTTTCATTCCAGACTCGATCCTCTCTTTGATTGTAGATCTACTGTTTGCTGTTTACGCACTATCATATGATTCGCTATGTAACGTTTGGTAAGCTTACCTTGCAACAGCTTTCTTGTCTTTGTTGGCATTTCTGGCTGTGTTGACCGTCAGAATTATTTTAAGAACCAGGCGAGTTGATATGATGCGTTAGTTTTAACTGTGTGTGTGTGTGTGCGTGTGTGTGCGTGTGTGTGTGTGTGTGTGTGTGTGTGTGTGTGTGTGTTTGTGTGTGTGTGTGTTACATAGTGAGTGAGTTTGTGTTATGTTACTGTTTGTTGATTTCTTACGGGAGCCTTGAAGGCTTCGCCTCTTGTTGAACGAAGCGCATAGCGCTGAGTTCAATAATTATTTTCGAGATTTGCTCTATAAATCCCTTAGTGCACTGGGATTGTTTCAATAACGATATTGTCAGTACCGCCATAGAAAAAAGAAGATTCCAAACGCACATTTTGCAATGCGCATTTGAATAGGCATAACTGTGTGGTCAGGTCGTGCACAGTAAAGATCTACTTTTGTGTGGGGTGTCTCAAGTGTGTCGTGCTTTCGTCACACGCATTTTAATTTCTGTTGGTAAATACCAGTGTAGCGTTAATCTGAACAGTGATGATCTTTCAGAGAGACCTCATTTGAACTCGGAGAAAGGGCTGTGCTCTTCATTATTTGCGATTCGAAACCTCCAGTCGAGCTTCGACGGATTGACTGTGCGGAGTGACTCCCCTTGAATTGACTCGAAGCGGGACTCGACGGTTCGCACATTTTCAAAACAAATGTGGCATATTTTCGTGTTGTATCTTCATTCATCGGGGAGTCTGATACTAAATATGAACGGTAAGAATGCTCTGAACCCTACACGTATTATATCCCCATCGTTTTTTCGTTCACATTTGCCCAACATGTTAATTTGCTGAGCGGGGTTTATGTCGTCTGCTAGGGCAATCAAACAACTGCATGCAGTCTGCACTGACTGAGTCTGCACGCACGAGGCACGCTGGTAATAAGTCTTATAATGGTAAGAACGTTCTGAACCCTACACGTTTTCGATTACGATTGTTCTTGCCTTGAAATAATAATTCGGAAACCATTCATTTACTGAACTGATGCAGTCGTATTTCAGTGTAGTCAGTGCGGCTACGTATGACAGAGTCGATCGAGTCAGTCTTCCAAACTGGTCTAGCTGGTACGTTATCGGAATAACACTTGTGTTTTCTGTTAGCCGCTGGGAATTTTATATTAACTCATCATTTGGTAATGTGGATGATAAGCTACATGCCACTAACACGATGAGAAGAATCTATGCAAGTCGGCAAGAATTAGATGAAACCCAGCGGCTTCTATTTTTAGATCAGTGGCAGCCGCACTGTGGCACAGGCACATGCAATCTGTCAAAAAAAAAACCACTTCTGCTTTAATTGAGAAGTAGGGAATTTATGGTCATTTGGTATTGTGGAGAATATAAGCTACATGTCAGTAATTAATTCTGAGGATGAGAGCACAGTCTTGCTTAGGTAAAGGGCGTAAGAATACGCTCTGTGGAAAAGTTAGCGCACTCCAAGAGTGCGCTAACAGTTTTAGCGCATCGCCATTAGCCAATCAACTGGTTCACATCAGTCATGTGACACCAGTACTTACTGACAATTATTATTATTATTATTATTATTATTTAAGTTATTGAGACATCCCAGTGCACTAAGGGATTTATAGAGCAAATCGAGAAATTATTTTCGAGATTTGCTCTATAAATCCCTTAGTGCACTGGGATTGTTTCAATAACGATATTGTCAGTACCGCCAGAGAAAAAAAAGAAGATTCAAAACGCACATTTTGCAACGCGCATTTGGATCGGCGTAACTGTGTGGTCAGGTTTGTGTCACTGGATCTACTTTTGTGTGGGCTGTCACAAGTGTGTCGTGCTTTCGTCACACGCAAACTCTTGTTTTAATTTCTGTTGGTAAATTCCAGTGTATCGTTAAGCTAAAAAGTGATGATCTTTCATAGAGACCTCATTTAAACTCGGAGAAAGGACTGTGCTCTTAATTTGCGATTCGAAACCTTCATCGAGCTTCGACAGATTGACTGTGCAGAGTTTTGCCCCTTGCCAAGGTCGACGGAAAGCGGCACATTTTCAAAATAAATGTGGCATGTTTCTCGTGTGGTATCTTCACTCATCGGGGAGTCTGGTACTAAATATGAACGGTAAGAATGCTCTGAACCCTACACGTATTATATCCCCATCGTTTTTTCGTTCACATTTGCCCAACATGTTAATCATGTTAATTTGCTGAGCGGGGTTTATGTCGTCTGCTAGGGCAATCAAACCACTGCATGCAGTCTGCACTGAGTCTGCACGCACGAGGCAGGCTGGTATATATATGGTAAGAACGTTCTGAACCCTACACGTTTTCGATTACGATTGTTCTTGCCTTGAAATAATAATTCGGAAACCACGATTCATTTACTGAACTGATGCAGTCGTATTTTAGTGTAGTCAGTGCTACGTATGACAGAGTCGATCGAGTCAGTCTTCCAAACTGGTCTAGCTGGTACGTTATCGGAATAACACTTGTGTTTTCTGCTAGCGGGTGAGAATTTTATACTAACTCATCATTTGGTAATGTGGATGATAAGCTACATGCCACTAACACGGCATATGAGAAGAATCTATGCAAGTCGGCGAAAATTAGATGAAACACAGCGGCTTCTATTTTTAGATCAGTGGCACAGGCACATGCAATCTGTCAGAAAAAAACCCACTTCTGCTTTAATTGAGAAGCAGGGAATTTATGGTCATTTGGTATTGTGGAGAATATAAGCTACATGTCAGTAATTAATTCTGAGGATGAGAGCACACATATATATATATATATAGTCAAACAAAAGTATGGTCGAATGCTAATAAACCTTAATATGTAAATAAAAGAAGGGTCGGGTGGTTATGACAGAAACAGCTAAATACAAAATAATGTTTGGTCTAGTCTAGTTAATAAAACAGCAGTACTGCCGGATGGTATTAAAAGTATTTAAATAATTAAAGTTAAATAAAAGTATGTTCAGATGATCTAAAAACAACAACTAAATACTTAAATAACAGAACCCCCCCCCCCCCCCCAAAAAAAAAAATGAAAAGAAAAAAAAAAGATTAAATAAAAGTATGGTCAGACGGTCAAAAATCAACAATTAAATAAACGTTAAAAGATATGGTTTAATTGTCTAATAAACCCTATACTTAGATAAAAGAATGGTCCTACTTTTAAAAGGAAACCTTAAATAATGACATAGACGTATGATAAGATGGACTAAAAAATAATAATATGTAGTTAAATAAAAATATGGTCGGATGGTCTATAAAAAAACAAACACGATATACTTGAACGTATGAACGGATAAAGATAAAAGTATGGTCGGATGATCTTCAAGAAGAACGATATAGATTAAAGGATGGTCAGATGATATCAAAATTAAACAAGTCGCGTAAGGCGAAAATACAATATTTAGTCAAGTAGCTGTCGAACTCACAGAATGAAACTGAACGCAACGCAACGCAGCAAGACCGTATACTCGTAGCATCGTCACTCCACCGCCCGTGGCAAAGGCAGTGCCCGTGGAATTGACAAGAAGAGCGGGGTATTCGTTGCGCTGAGAAGGATAGCACGCTTTTCTGTACCTCTCTTCGTTTTAACTTTCTGAGCGTGTTTTTAATCCAAACATATCATATCTATATATTTTTGGAATCAGGAACCGACAAGGAATAAGATGAAAGTGTTTTTGAATTGATTTCGAAAAAAAAATTTGATAATAATTTTTATATATTTAATTTTCAGAGCTTGTTTTTAATCCGAATATAACATATTTATATGTTTTTGGAATCAGCAAATGATGGAGAATAAGATAAACGTAAATTGGGATCGTTTTATAAATTTTTATTTTTTTTTTACAATTTTCCGATTTTTAATGACCAAAGTCATTAATTAATTCTTAAGCCACCACGCTGAAATGCAATACCGAAGTCCGGGCTTCGTCGAAGATTACTTGACCAAAATTTCAACCAATTTGGTTGAAAAATGAGGGCGTGACAGTGCCGCCTCAACTTTCACGAAAAGCCGGATATGACGTCATCAAAGACATTTATCAAAAAAATGAAAAAAATGTTCGGGGATTTCATACCCAGGAACTCTCATGTCAAATTTCATAAAGATCGGTCCAGTAGTTTAGTCTGAATCGCTCTACACACACACACACACAGACACACACACACACACACACACACACACACACGCACATACACCACGACCCTCGTTTCGATTCCCCCTCGATGTTAAAATATTTAGTCAAAACTTGACTAAATATAAAAACTTGACTAAATATAAAAACCAAAATCGATAAAAGATGGTCAAAAACGCCACGGTAGCAGGTGTGTCTCCACATTAGAACCCACCGATCGACAACGGACCAACCACACTCCACACACTGCACTGCCTGCTTATGTCTACCACAGATTGAAGACAACCAAAGACTCAGGTTCAGCTGAAGTGCATGTCATATTGTGTTGAAAACAGCACCTGCACGTTTTCTCCTAACTAAAATATGTGTTTTAGAAATAATTATGCATGTGTTTGCTATTTTGTCGTTAATTACTAGCAGACAAAATTGTCCGCAAAGATAGTAAATATTAATGTTTATTGGGAGTGAAGACCAAAATCGGTATGCTGTACAGAGATGTATATTAAGAATAAAGTCCGGGAAAAACACATTCGTGTCATACTGGCGTTCTGCCGACATAGCCGCACCAAGTTTGCATAGAAGGTGAATCTATAAAATATATATCCTTTGAAATAGGCCAACGCCTGGTCGTTGGCAAATCGGGAATCCAGTCTACCTATAAAAAGCAGGCTGGATTCCCGATTTCACGACGACATGGGTCACTTCCGTATCTAGTAGAGCTTAGATAATTTCTTTGCCATAAAGATCTATTACAGTATGCTACATTCCTTTTGGTTGGGTATATTGTACAGAAATAAATCAACATCTGAAATGTTTGTGGTTTATATGGCATTCCGTTTGTCAAATAATTATTTGGATACTTTTTCATGTTTTTTTCACCAGTTTTAGCTAAATAATCATTATTTAGAAGCTCATGTGCTAAATAAGTAATTGTTTATAAACAATGTAAAACAATTCTAAATAATTTTTTGTTTACGTAAACCATTCATTATTTACCTAAACAATTCATTGTTTACGTAAATAATTCATTGTTTACGTAAATAATGATTTATTTACGTAAACAATATATTATTTAGACTTATATTACATTGTTTATAAAGAATCAGCAATGTTGCTAAATAAATCATTATTTACGTAAACAATGAATTATTTACGTAAACAATGAATTGTTTAGGTAAATAATGAATTGTTTACGTAAACAAAAAATTATTTAGAATTGTTTTACATTGTTTATAAACAATTACTTATTTAGCACATGAGCTTCTAAATAATGATTATTTAGCTAAAACTGGTGAAAAAAACATGAAAAAGTATCCAAATAATTATTTGACAAACGGAATGCCATAGGTTTAGATATGTTATTATGAAGAAGAAGAAAATGCAGAGTTGTGTATGTCACAATTGCCTTTAGAATTTCGTAATGAATATTGACTTGAGGAATGGAAGTTAAAAGGAAACATGAATATAAAATATATCTCATCGACGTAAAAATCGTAGGTAATGATGACAAGATGTGCTCGTTCTCCTCACAACCCCTAATTTACTCGATGAAAATAACTCCTTCCTCCCATCAACCACGACAAAAAAAACATACAAACAAACTTGAACACACACACACACACACACACACACACACACACACACACACACACAAACACTTACACACATACACACACACACCAAACCGCACCACACCACACACACACACTGACACACACACACACACACACACACACACACACACACACACACACACACAACTAAAACAAATCTAGATATTACCACAAAAAGTATTAGGATGCTGTGCATTGTCTGCTGTGTCTGCTTCACATTTCTAAATTATGCACATCTCGGCTTACCTTGATATCACTGACTTATTGCTTAGTGTCCATTGGTCACGTAGGTTATGGCATCGTATGATCCTTCTCATCTCTCTCTCGCTCTCTATGCCGCTCTCTCTCTCTCTCTTACAGATTGTAAGAAAAGGCGTAGCATAAAATCTTAATCCTTGTTAAATAAAGTTCAATTCTCTCTCTCTCTCTCTCTCTCTCTCTCTCTCTCTCTCTCTCTCTCTCTCTCTCTCTCTCTCTCTCTCTCTCTCTCTCTCTCTCTTTCTCTCTCTCTCTCTCTCTCTCTCTCTCTCTCTCTCTCTCTCTCTCTCTCTCTCTCTCTCTCTCTCTCTCTCTCTCTCTCTCTCTCTCTCTCTCTCTCTCATATATACAAACCATCACAGATTATTGCTCAACCATCTGGGACTCTGCCAGTGCTAATATTTTAAAACCATTGTTTAGTTTACATAGGCGAGCGCTGAAACTAGTTTTACTGAAACAATCCAGTCTTGTATTTGATGATTATAAGAAACTTAAGATTCTCCCATTAAAAGAAAGATTTAAATTAAATGAAGGCGTGCTCCTTCACAAAATACTTTCCGGCCGTGCACCACGAACTTTCGTCGCAAACTTTAAAGTCAAACCAAACCGAAAGTTTAACGTCCCAATTCCAAGGATAGATCTCTTCAAATCAAGCTTAGCCTATTCTGGTAGCGTCCTGTGGAATTCTCTCCCGGAATTTGTGAGAGTCCCAATGAGTCTCAATACTTTCAAAAAACACCTTTCATTGTATTTAATGTTAAATTACGAAAAATCACAGTGATGGAAGACTTCGTTTAGTTATATTTTCATTTGTCCAAAGCATCAGTGTTCATTATATCCACACAAAAACACTCAAAGCTTTAATAACACATTTACTCATGCATGTGTATTTAGCATTGTTTTCACTACGTTACATATACGACGCTTTATATTTGTGTATAATATGTAATGTGTAAATATTCATATGTTGTTGTTTTTTTCTATCTTTTTTTTTCTACGTTAATATCCGTGTAAATATGTGATTAGATTAGTCCCCTCTCTGGGCGAAGGCTGGTTGAAAAAAAGCTCGTTGTATTGCTTATGCCACAACCCTCGAAAAATAAAATTTGATTTGATTTGATTTGATTTGATCTCTCTCTCCTTAATTTTGTAAGCTTTATTTTTTCTGGTACTACCGTAAAATCCCTAGCATAAGCCCACCCCCCCTGTGCACAGATTTAGGGCAAAATTGGGGGGTGGGCGTTTGCTAGGGATAGACCCCTTTGCACAAAGTAAGTTTTGTGCTCAACCGTGTAATTGAGTGAATACAAACCCAGAAAGCATGTAAGTTAGATCGTGTGAGTAGAAGTGAAGGAAAAAAGAAAAAAAAGGACTTTGAGGCAAAGAAGGCCAACCATGAGAGAGAGAGAGAGAGAGAGAGAGAGAGAGAGAGAGAGAGAGAGAGAGAGAGAGAGAGAGAGAGAGAGAGAGAGAGAGAGAGAGAGAGAGAGAGAGAGAGAGAGAGAGAGAGAGAGAGAGAAGGACTGGCTCTTCTGAAAACAACACGAGCATAGTCATTCATATAAATTTATGAGTAAAAAGAAAATCGCCAGACCTTTGCAAGGACAAACAATAACAACACAATTCCGGGAAAAAGAAACTTGATGAAATGTCAAAATGTCAACACCAATGAAGCCCTTTCTTTCTGTACAGGGAAGAAATTACACGATCGTCTTTGGAAATGAAACGTTAACTGAACTTGGATTTTGTCTTCAAAAGGCCCAATCTTTCTGAGAAAGAAAAACCCACAAACTTAGGAAAAAAAAGAGAAGAGAAACTCGAAAAAACATAAACGATGGGTGGGAGTGAGGAGAGGGGACAAAGAATAAGAAAAAAAGGAAAGAAACACGAAAAGGTAAAGAAGGGGAAAAAGATGACTTTTAGAACAGTCTGCACAAATCCTGGTGAAAGTCTCTTTGAAAAAATCAGGGTGGGCGTTTGCTAGGTAGTTACCCCTGTGCACAACTTTTGGCCCAAAGTGGGGGGTGGGCGTTTGCTAGATGGTGGGCTTATGCTAGGGATTTTACGGTAAATTTGGATTATATTTTTTGTGTTTATCTCTCTGACTGTGTAAGTAAATGTGTGCTTGGTTGTAATGTTGTGTTTCAGTTGCCATGCTGTGTTTCTGCGTAGACTTTGCACAGTGCCACAGTGATTTCCAGAGTGATTGTAAGTTGATGTACCCCTCTCCTTACTCTACTCTTCCTTGGTTGGTTGGTTGGTAGGTTGGTTGGTTGGTTGGTTGGTTGGTTGATTGATTGATTGACTGTTGATTGATTGATTGATTGATTGATTGATTGATGGAGTGAGTGAGTGAGTGAGTAAGTGAGGGAATGCGCGAGTGATGAGGTAGTAAGTGAGCGATCGAATGAGTGAGTGAGTGAGTAAGTGAGCGGGTAATTGAGTGATTGAGTGAGTGAGTGATTAATTAATTAATTAATTCATTCATTCATTCATGACATGATTGAATAAGTCATTTAAATATCAATTGGCGGAGTCATTGATTGCTTGGTTGTTTCATTGATTGCATGATTAATAAAGATTGTTGATTGATTGGTCATTTGGTTAACGGAGTCATTCCCTGATTGATTGATTGAATGATTGATGTACTTGCATCTCTTTAAGCAGTTGCATAATTATGCACGTGCGTTTCTGTTCGTATCGGAGAGGGGGAGAGGGAACTTCTTTGTTTGTGGATATGTACCTGTGTGCGTCCTTGAGTGTGCTTGTGTGCAGTTATTGTATTGCTTGTGACGACGTTTTACAAAGGGCGAAACTAAATTAGTATGGTTCTTTCATTTAGTCTATTGTTTTTTTTTACTCTCATCAATCAATGACATATTTTGACCTCCAAGGGTCATCGGGGTCAGAAGGTCACGTGTGTGACGTAGACTACGGCAAGGAACCCAACTACTACGACGACGACTGCAAGAGCTACTTCACCTGTAGCGACTACTGGGGCTCCCTGCACTACTGTTCTAAGGGGGAACAGGTCAGTATCAGTACATCTGAGGAAATCTTAACTTTTGGTGGGCCAGAGGACCTAAATGCGAGACTGGGTGACCCCTTTACGACACACGAACGAGGGTGGTTGGTTTGATGTTGGTTTGTTAACGTCCCTTTAGCCAACTTGGCTATGCAGGACCAAACCAAGTTTGTTTCCTTCCTCTGTTCACAAGGTAGTCTTTGAAACTTCTTACACTTTGGTCGATATCTGTACAATGAAGAAGGTTCTAACAAGCTCATGTCTTTTCACACTTGTTGCTTTAAATGCAAGAATGTCTGGTACACCCACACGCTTACTGAGGACAAGAATGTCTGGTACACCCACACGCTTACTGAGGGCAAGAATGTCTGGTACACCCACACGCTTACTGAGGACAAGAATGTCTGGTACACCCACACGCTTACTGAGGGCAAGAATGTCTGGTACACCCACACGCTTACTGAGGACAAGAATATCTGGTACACCCACACGCTTACTGAGGACAAGAATGTCTGGTACACCCACACGCTTACTGAGGACAAGAATGTCTGGTACACCCACACGCTTACTCAGGACAAGAATGTCTGGTACACCCACAGGCTTACTCAGGACAAGAATGTCTGGTACACTCACACGCTTACTGGGGAAAAAATGTCTGTTATTCCCCCCTCTGCTTCTTTCTCTCTGTAAACGTGTAGGGCTAGTTATTTTTCGGTAACTTACCCAACAACCAAAATCACTTACCCAACAACGGGCCTGAATCCTCGATAGCTCACAGGTTAATGAGCTAGACTTTGAGGGAACTACTTTAGCGATTGAAAAGTTCCGAACGCTCTAATGTACGAAATATACATCTCTAGACCAAACAATACAAACATACTGCATTTAAACTAGCAACTACAGGCTTGAACACATTAATCTCCATATAAAATCCATGAGTTTGGTTGTTTTCTAAATCCAAATCTAACGATCAGTGCAGAGAAATTCGCTTTAGATCTCTTGTGAGTGCAAGCAAACTTCCAAGGCAAGTAACTCTCGTACTCTGTCTAGCGATAAGAGTAGTTCCCCTTCCAAATTTTCTGAACTAAGTTGCTTGGACAAAAGACTGCAATCTGACGGTTAGTTTTCGACAATATTTCATTGTATAAACAGATCACACGCAACCAAGTGCACACATCTCATCAATTTAAAGAACATACAGCGGTTTCATACATTATTTTGCCCCAAAAAACTGAACTTCATACAGTTTTTAACGTTGGAACACGGGTGCACAGGTTTGTCTGCTAGTCCCATTCGATCAAACTTTCGCACAAAAACTCCTCTTTTCTTTGAATAACTGAAGAAAGGAGGAATAAAGAGGTTACATACCTCAGTTCACGGTCATGAAAAAGCTCGCTGAAGCTCGCATTTTTCATGATCCGCTAACTTCGACCATTATTTTTAATAATCACTGAGGACAAGAATGTCTGGTACACCCACACGCTTATTGAGGACAAGAATGTCTGGTACACCCACACGCTTACTGAGGACAAGAATGTCTGGTACACCCACACGCTTACTGAGGACAAGTTCAAGAAGGAGGTGCTTGGGTGTAGCATACTTACCCTCCAGTAAGTCATTAGTGGATTCGTTCAAATAAAATAACATAAAAAAAGCTTTTGCATCTCTCTCTTTCAAACATGAAATAATGCGTACAGTTACAGTTAAGCTCACATTGCCTTCAGAGCGGGATTAAGATTGTGTTGACCCATAATGACTATCGCAAGTATCCGGTGTAACCCCTGACGCCGCCTAATTTATGTGTGCACGTGCGTGCAGTTCCACTTTGACCACAAGGAGTGCAGGGACGACAGTGACGTCATGTGCAAATGGCAGCTGCAGTACTATGGCGGCTCGGGGTCTTCCGGTTCCTCCAGTTCTTCCGGTTCTTCAAGCTCTGGTAACCTAGCATATGGGCATGGCATGGCATAGTATCAGTGGCGTTGTATAGCTATAGCTTCGCACAACACAAAGCAACGCAACGCAACATAGTAATATTTTGTCGTATACTGCTGATAAGCCCGATAAAAATTTACCACAATCAAAACACAAGAACGGTAAGGTATGACAAAACAAAGCATTACATTCACAAGAACGTCGACCCCATGTTCTTGACAGTGGACAGACAGACTCAGCACTAAAGGCGTTTGTGATTTTAAGTCTCTGGTAAGAATGATGGTCAGGTTCAGCATGACTCACATCACCACCACCACCACCACAATCACCCACACACCCATCCCCTACTCCCACCCAATACATGTTGTTTAACGCCCTCACGGTTAATCCATTAGGGGCATCTACCCTCACCCCACATTCCCACACTAATGGCTTGTTAACCTTCACGACCTCCTCTCCTTCCAAGGTTCTTCAGGCTACGAAAGGGACTGTCACACAGACTACGGCATCGAGCCCAACTACAACGACTACGAGTGCAAGAGTTACTACAACTGCAAGGACTACTGGGGGACGCTCTTCTACTGTCCCAGCGGATACCAGTTCGACTTCGAGCACCTCTCCTGTGAAAAGGACTCAGACGTGCTTTGCAAATGGCAGCTGGAATACTACGAGAAGTATGGATCGTCTTCGTCCTCTGGGTCTGGATCATCGTCGTCTGGGTCATCGTCGTCTGGGTCATCGTCGTCTTCTGGGTCGTCCTCTGGGTCGTCGTCGTCGTCGGACATTTCTTCTGACTCCCTTGGTGAGTCTGGTATATATCCATTGTCATGGCTGTTTTTCTTTATTGTTGTAAGTACAACACACCTTGAGTCTTGAGTCAGTTATACCGTTCTGTTGCGGGTACTTCGTACTCTGCTAAACGTAAAATTATGTACTTTGTTAAAGATATAAGATAATCGTCAACTATCACACTACAGGCTCTGTAATAGCTGACGCTGTCATAGTTGACCGATTATTTGATTGGTTGATTGGTTTAAAATCATTATGCGTTTAATCGTTAGCAATATGTTTGTCCTCCTGAGTCATGCGATGTGGTGCCAATGGACAATTGTTAATTTCCTGTAAACGAGGAAATAGTCCTACACTGCAGTCAGATCTTATCCATTCTTCTCTGCCACTGTGCAGACCGTGCAGAGGGCCACATCTGTAAAACGGCGTACGGCAACGAGCCCGACTTTGACGATTCGGAGGAATGCTCGAGCTACTGGAGCTGTGAGGATTACTGGGGCACGCCTCAACGCTGCCACGGGTCGGATCAGTTCCACTTCCAGTACAAGACGTGCATGAACGATGACGACGTGTCCTGCTGGGTTCAGATGGAGAAATATTATCATGGACATCCCTATGGCTCCGGTGATGAAGGTAAATGGTGATATTTCGAGACTTAGTGACGTAATTTATTGGATGTCATCATAATCGACGTCGTTGTTGTCTTTAGTGTATTCATCGTCAACATGATCGTCGCCGTCGTCATCAACATCATCATCATCATCAGGAGCAGCAGCAGCAGCAGCGGCATCATCATCATCATCATCATCATCATCATCATCATCATCATCATCATCATCATCGGCGGCGTCGAGTCGTCGTCGTCGTCGTCGAGTCGTCGTCGTCGTTGTCGTCGTTGTAGTACTATAGTCGTCGTTGCTGTTGTTATTATATGAAGACATGTCAATCGAAGAAAGAAACATGCATTTTTAATCACATATATTGTCTTAACTAGAATGAATACCCGCTTCGCCGGGTAGCCGGCTTCGCCGGGAAGAAGTACTTAGAGCCGTACGCCGGCTTCGCCGGGTCCGAACAATGGACCCGCCAAGCTTAGGTCCCTCCCAGATTCGTGGAATGGGAACAGCACGAAAATGATTCAGTGGCCATAATGCCATTCCTGACCATATCGAGTCCCATCCTTGTCGACGAATGTAACCGTGTTAATCACCTTTGGAGGCGAACTCCACTCAAACAGGATTGAGCAATTTATAGCTTATCTGTAAGCCCTTTTGAACTGTTATGGCTTTTCAAAGGAAGGCCAGTACATACAAATACAGATGATAAAATCGTTTATTTAACGTCACTCTGTAAAAACATTGGCGACATTTGTCTTAGATTAAGAACACACACAGGCACGCACACAAACTTTCCCTTTATGTACAGTGGTTCACCACCCTCCCGCCCCCCGCACACTCTCGCTCATCTAATAAAAAATGGTGTTAAGAGATACTTGGATTTAAAATGGTATTTTTAAAAGTTCTGATAAAAATATATAGTAGCTGTATGAGAAGCAATGGCGTCAGCCGCAGCAACGTCTCTTCATATCCAGGGACCAAGTGGGTGCGTGTGCATAAGTCCAGCGATAAGTTTGGGACCTTGCCACCCAAGGTCTTTATTAAAACTTAAAAGATAGCTTAATTTTTCCTTTGAGGTATTTGGCAGAATATTTCTATTTGAGTTTATAAACTGAGTCAGGGGTTGAAAGTGGCATGAGTTCAAATCACACTCCAAAGTCAAATGAGCAATGGTGAGGTCGGATTGACAGGTGCATTTAAGCTCTAGAAATTGGTAATTCCCAGCTTCTGCCCTTAGGCGGTTAATCCTTTTTATTACACGTGGGCATGCATTATAGGTGTTCATCTGTTTTGATGGGGCTTCCCGAATGAGCCAGCCAGAGCTTATAGCCTTGTGCATATATTTGTTCCTCCATTCTCTCCAGAGAAGAGAGTCTGTAAGGCTACTGATCTCAGAAGCAGACAATGGCAGGTCTACCTCGGAGGCGCCTATGCCTTGGGCAGCTTCTTTAGCGGCTATGTCCGCTTTCTCGTTGCCAGGCACGTTCACGTGTGCTGGACACCAGACCAGGTTAATCTCGCTTCCTTTTTTTATAATTTTATTTGCCAGCTCCTTTATGGCAATGACAAGATCATGTCTTTTTGATCTTTTGTTAGATCTTAATGCTTCAATGGCTGCTTTGGAGTCAGAGAATATGGCTATCTTTTGAGGAGGAGTGTTCTTGAGATTGAGATGAACAAGCGACATGCAGATGGCAAGGAGCTCAGCTGAGAAGATCGAGTTTCTGTTGCACAGTTTAAATTTCCCAGTCATGTCATCGCTGGGGATTACAAAAGCTGCGCCAGCCTTCTTGTCATCCAACACTGACCCGTCTGTGTAAACATGAACATGGCCTTTGTATACAGTATCAATGTGCTCAAGGGCTTGTATCCTGAGTAATAACTGATCATCCTTTGTGGCTGTGCAATATTCTGTGTCAAAATTCATTTCTTTCATTGTCCATGAGGGATCACGAGATATGGGGTTTTGGGCCACATCATTTGGGTCGACACTGATTTCACTAAAGAGTGAAGCATTGAATTGAGCCAGTGAGGAGAAAGTAGTGCCAAAGTGGGCCTACAAATACACAAAAGCCGCCAGACCACATCACAAACAGAACTGAACATTCCCCAGGTGTTGCTCACATAGAGAGACACACACACACACACACACACACACACACACACACACACACACACACACACACACACACACAAACACAGAGAAGCCGTATCTATAGAGAGATAGATGACAGTGTATTTTTCGCGTGGCTATAAATTGATTCGACCTTTGCACTTTTACAGTGAGGATAATTTACGGGTCCAATTTACGTTCTGGACACTGCGGTGACCTTCTAAAAATAGTAACAGAACGCCGGGAATATCCGAAGACGCCCCACTCATACTATAGTGCACCATACGAAGGAAGGGAGGTAAACGCTGAAAACCTGGAGAAAATGAGAAGATAAGGAAGAGTTACTTATAATGGTGAAATGAACACAAAAACCAAAATCGGTTCAGCGCTGCGCGCTGAGAGCACGTGTTGAAATATCTCATCGATGATATTGTGTCCGGGGTGTAGCTGAATACGGTGTCCAAATTTGAAAAAGATCCACCGAGAACTTTGGCTTTGGTGTGTCGGTATGGGGGCCCGGGTAGCTGAGGTGGAACCAAAATAGCTGAGGTGGAACCAAAATCGGTTCAGCGCTGCGCGCTGAGAGCACGTGTTGAAATATCGACCAGGTTGTGTCCTGTCCCGGGTCTACCTGAATATGCCCACCAAATTTGAAGCAGATCCATCGAGAACTTTGGCCGTGCATCGCGAACTCACACACAGACACACACACAGACACACAGACAGACAGACACAAGTCGTATATATATATAGATGGCAATTTTAACACTATCATGTGTTTAGCGTGGCAATAGGGCCCGATATTATGACTCGAACAATTATAATGCGCCTCATCTTCGACTCGGCAGTGTAATGTGTGTCTCGTCAAAATATCGGTCCCTGTAGCTACACTGAAAACACGACAGCTGTAAACATAAATAACATCATTTGATTTTGAAGCGGCTGAACAAACAACTCTGACTCGAAAGTAGCAGTTCTGACTTGAAATGTTCTCAACATTTCTACAATAAAAACATAAACTATGTTTGTGCTAAAAAGTGTCATATTCTTATGCCGAGTCCGTTCTTCCAATGGCTGTCTTTGCAATAAAAAAAATTAAAAAAGGTGTGACGTGTTCGCACTAAAATGTATCATATTCTTATCCTTAGCCCCATGTTTGAAGGTGTTCATCAACCAGCCCTGTCCACGACACACTTCCGACACAACATCCCGAAGCAAAACTTTGAGTTGGTAATAGGCCTCTCTGTAATAGGCAAGTGTGGAGATGGCTCTAGCGATATGCGATAGAGGACCGGAGGGATGGGGGATGGGGAAGAGGGAGGTGCGTTTTGTTGTGCGTCCATCCCCATGGCCTTGTGTTTACATCAACTTGAATATATATCCAGGTCGATAAACCGTTGATTATATCTTCAAAATGAAGTAATGTGTAAGTCGACTTGAATGAAAACTCTCTCTCTCTCTCTCTCTCTCTCTCTCTCTCTCTCTCTCTCTCTCTCTCTCTCTCTCTCTCTCTCTCTCTCTCTCACTCTCTCTCTCTCTCACTCTCTCTCTCTCTCTCTCTCTCACTCTCTCTCTCTCTCACTCTCACTCTCTCCCTCTTTCTCTCTCTCTCTCTCTCTCTCTCTCTCTCTCTCTCTCTCTCTCTCTCTCTCTCTCTCTCTCTCTCTCTCTCTCTCTCTCTCTCTCTCTCTCGGAATTTGTGAGAGTCCCAATGAGTCTCAATACTTTCAAAAAACACCTTTCACTGTATTCAATGTTAAATTACGAAAAATCACAGTGATGGAAGACTTCGTTTGGTTATATTTTCATTTGTCCAAAGCATCAGTGTTCATTATATCCACACAAAAACACTCAAAGCTTTAATAACACATTTACTCATGCATGTGTATTCATAGAGAATACTACATGGCTTGCTGTGTCGTACCAGATTTACACGAGTTGTTTTTTTAAATATTGAACTGCGAGCGAAAGCGAGCTGTTCACTATTTGAAAAAGCAACGAGTGTAAATCTGGTACGGAACAGCAAGCCATGTAGTATTCTGTTTATCCTACATACTGTACTTACGTGTATTTTACTGAAAATGTCCTGCATTCGAGGCAGCTAAATTGAAGACGCTTGTTTTAGAACCTCGATCTCTTCTAAAGCCTCGTGCAATCTATTACGTCAAAGCAAAGAAACGTCACTCTGAAAGTGTGGCGTGACGTGTTAGTTCTAAATATTCATCGAGGGTAATTAGCGAGCGCAATTTGTGTTTCTATAATGACGTTTGTCTCGGTGACTTTGGCATCATAAGCAGTGGAAAAACAGGTCCCTGCCAGACTTGCTTGACATGACCTCATTTACATGATATACACACGTGTGATTTGAACGATTATTATCTCACGGGTGTCTCTCTCACGTATGTAGGATAAAGCATTGTTTTCACTACGTTACATATACGACGCTTTATATTTGTGTATAATATGTAATGTGTAAATATTCATATGTTGTTGTTTTTCTCTACCTTTTTTTCTACGTTAATATCCGTGTAAATATGTGATTAGATTAGTCCCCTCTCTGGGCGAGGGCTGGTTGAAAAAAAGCTCGTTGTATTGCTTATGCCACAACCCTCAAAAAATAAAATTTGATTTGATTTGATTTGATCTCTCTCTCTCTCTCTCTCTCTCTCTCTCTCTCTCTCTCTCTCTCTCTCTCTCTCTCTCTCTCTCTGTCTCGATCTCTGTCTCGCTCTCACTCTCTCTCTCTCTCTCTCTCTCCTCTCTCTTTCTCTCTCTCTCTCTCTCTCTCTCTCTCTCTCTCTCTCTCTCTCTCTCTCTCTCTCTCTCTCTCTCTCTTCTCTGTCATTCCCAAGGAGAGCTTGTCAACATCAAACCGCTATTATATTTACATTGATTCAATCAATTAATTAATTAACTAGTTGCGAAACATTTTTGAGTGTATCACTACAGGTGTGTGCAAATTACAGCCTATTATACAAAAAAGAGCCTGGGATTTCTTGAGGTTAAATTCACAGGCAAACGTTGCCAAAATGGCTACTTTACTTCTATAACTATACTCTGCAATAAAGCTTACAACGGAAGAGCGAAACAAGTGGAAGCATGGAGGAATTGGAAGAAACGGAGAGGGGAACGGAGGGTGGAGAATGGAACAGCCAATTAGCAATTGCACGCTGACAAGCACACTTTCATAAATGACATGGGGTACATGAAGAAGAAGAAAAGAGAAGAAAGAAAAAAGATTACAAAAATGCAAACTGTTTCAACATATACCTAAGCTCATTCCGATGGGGGGGAAAGGATTATCATAACTCGAAAAACAAAATTCAGGGGTTATGACTGAACTGAATAGGGCGAGATGAGACTATCTAATGAGGTGTTCCGAATAACAACATGTGTCGACCAGACTATAGGAATATAACCCCCTCTTTCAAGATCACACGTTCACCCTGAAGGAAGGATGATATCTCCTCTTTGTGTGTGTGTGAATGGAGGATGATATCTCCTCTGTGTTGGCTTGCACCGGCTTACTCCTCTCTGTAATCGACTAGCCCCTTACGGCTATACGTTAGGATGTCTCTGTAAGAACGTGACCCTTCTCAAGCACACACACACACACACACGCACACACACACACTGGCCCGCACATACCTTGACACGCTGGCACACACACACACACACACACACACACACACACACACACGCACGCTGGCACACACACACACACATACACACACACATACACACATCCACACACACACTGGCCCGCACATACACACGCTGGCCCACACACACACACACGCGCACGCTGGCACACACACACACACACACACACACACACATACATACATACATACACACACACACACATACACGCATACACACACACACACACACACACACGTACTCACAAACACACATCCCCTACCCCCACTCATTTCCTTCCCGTTAGACAAGTTTTGTCCTATTTTCGTTGTTGAAATAACCTCCAGTTTGTCAGACTCCCTCTCGGTAACACCTGATTTTCACAGTTGTGTTGAGGTCGAAAAGTTGGGTGTCACTGTATTCAACCAAGAAACCTTCGAAGTGTCCATCAGTGATGTAGGCCACACATTATATCTGTTAATCTAGCTGTCCACTGATGGCTATCGTTCAGATGAGCTATCGGGAAAACCAGCGTTGGCACGTGAGACGACTAGTTAGGAGTCAGACGCTTGGGGGTAAGAATTTTAAACTGGACACAAGTAGAGTTTACATTTTAAAAGTAACTCGAAACATATTAAGTTCATAGACTTCAATCAATAATTTAGCATGTGTTTGTTTGTTTGTTTGAACACAATCATAAATATAATTATGCTGAATTGTAAAACGTACCGACGTCAAAGATATACACTACTCACAAAAAGTTAAGGATCACTAGGAGAAAACAGGTGCTCAATAAAATCAGTTCGCTACTGTTATTTATTTCTCAGTCAAACCAAATTGTTATGAATTCTTATTCAGCTGTAAGTGGGCGATGTTGTATTAGTGGGAAAATTGCACGGGATTCTCTACTACTGAGCTTGGTAGCAAAAGAAAAAGCGGAAACTTGCGAAAAAGGACCTTGTTTTGGACCGTTCAGCCCGAACACATTGCACAAGCCACATGGAAAACCATTATGCACGTGCAAGCACTGCTGTTTATGTGTGAGATGCTGTCACTTGCTTGGCTTTTTGAGAAGACATACCACCAGTATTAGGCATTATCTGACAATGCCTCCACGACGAAAATTGAACGAGTTTGAGAGGGGACGAGCTGTTGCATGGTTCCAAGATGGTGTCCCCAAGCGAGAAGTGGCCAGGCGACTTCACGTGTCCATCTCGGTCATTGTCAGACTGATTCAACGTTTCACAGCCACTGGGAGGGTCCAGGAAAGACGCAGACCTGGGCGACCAAAGAAGACAACTCCACGTGAAGATCGTCTTATTGAACGACTAGCCTTGCAAACAAGAACAGCCTCTACCAGCATTAATTGAAGGCAGCTGAGGGTGGCTACTAACACCAACATCAGCCAGCAGACCATACGGAATCGCCTTCATGGGTTTGACCTCCGTTCTCGTCGCCCAGCTGTACGGCCACGCTTAACTCCAGCCCATAGGGCAGCACGCCGCGCCTTCTGCAGACGTCACGTGATGTGGACACGTCAGCAATGGTCCCAGGTCCTGTTCAGTGATGAATCACGCTTCACCCTGAACCACAACGACGACCGACTGAGGGTCTGGAGGCGCCAAGGGGAACGCTACATTGACGCCACTGTCCAATAAAAGGTGGCCTTTGGTGGAGGTTCTGTAATGGTCTGGGGGGCCTTCAGCCTTGACCACAGAACACCCTTGTTTCATGTACAGGGTAACCTGGCTGGCCTCCGATACCGGGATGAGATCCTTCGACCGCTGGCTGTGCCTACACTGCAGCAGATGGGACCGCAGGCTGTCTACCAGGATGACAACGCTCGACCCCACAGGGCAAGGGTGGTCAACGACTTCCTGCAGCAGTCTGGAGTCAACAGAATAGAGTGGCCAGCATGCAGTCCCGATCTCGACCCGATTGAGAACCTTAGGGATGAGTTGGATCGCAAAGTGAGGAGCAACCACCCCCTCCCAGGGATGTCCAGCACTTCTACCAGATGTTGCGGGCTGAGTGGCAGGTGCTTCCACAGAGGATCTTCACCACCCTGGTCAACTCTATGAGGACTCGCTGCGTCGAGTGCCAGAACAGCCAGGGCGGTTACACGCACTACTGAACTTTTGGGAGCATCTGAATGCCATGTCTTGTGATTTCAACGACTTTGGGAAATCAAATGTCGATACGTACACACTTTGATAAAATGTACAGACCAAACGATTGCTCAAAATTGAAGGAAATGTTGTATCGTTATCACTAAAGCATTGAATTAAACGTTTGCCAAATACCAACGCATTGGCTTACTTATTTGGAAAGTTATGCATTTGTGTGCAAGTGATCCTTAACTTTGTGTGAGTAGCTTAGTTCAACAACTTTGTTCCCTTATCTCCTTTTTCGATGGCAAAGGCTTGTTTTGTAAATTCAAAAATAGTAAGATGATGACCTTCTTATATGGTTGTTCATGCCCTTTGTTTGTCGGCTTGTCCGCGTGTCTTCCCATAACTCGCCTCTCTGGTGTAGCTTCAAGTTTTGGCAAGTTTACGGTTGTCTTATTAATTCATCCTCGCATTCTTGCTTCAATCAACTCCTACATTCATGCACGTGCCTTGCAATCATTCTTCAATCAGTTGTTCCCGTCACGAAGTCTGTCATTTACTGTCTCATCCATGTGTAGGCCTACATTAATCTCAAAGAGCGTAAAACTATGTCCAATCAGTCAGTCTGTCATTCACTGAACTGATGGTAAATTGTGATGATTTATTAGTTCAAACAACCATCAAATCATTCCGTCATGCATTCATTCAGTTATTTATTCAATCAGTCACTTTTTTCTGACCGTTTTCTGCATTACAGAAGAGAAAGAGTCGAACTCGAAAACCAAGACCTGCGACATAGCCAAGGGCCAAGAACCCAACTATTACGACGAGGGCTGCAAGAGTTACTGGTCCTGCGAGGACCACCATGGAACTCTTCACGAATGTCCAGTGCATTATCAGTTCCACTGGGACAAGCTCGACTGTGTCAAAGACGAGGATGTCATCTGCGAAAAGCAACAGGAGTTTTATTATGAGCACATTTACTATGACGAGGTGGGTTTAGGCGGGGAAGGGGAAAGTGGGGTTGTCTGAGAGAGAAAGAGAAAGAGAGAGAGAGAGAGAGAGAGAGAGAGAGAGAGAGAGAGAGAGAGAGACGCAGACGCAGATGGTTTATTCATAGGGCCATTGCCCCATATGAAGGGGTGTGAACATAGAGTTACCATCGCATACCATTGCACTGAACATGTGCAAAAGAAAGATAAATGAAAATTATACAATAATAAATACTAACACATCTTCACACGGCACTCAACTAAGAAATTACAGCTTCCCTTAACCTAAATGCTTTGTACAAATACAAGGACACATTTCTGACAATAGTTTCATTTGATGAGGCTAAGGGCAAACTTAGTCGAAAAAGGTTTGGATTTTTATAATATTTAAAGAGAAAGAGAGAGAGGCTGAGAGAGAGAGAGAGAGAGAGAGAGAGAGAGAGAGAGGGGGGGGGTAGAGAGAGAGAGAGAGAGAGAGAGAGAGAGAGAGAGAGAGAGAGAGAGAGAGAATTGAATTGAATTTAACTTTATTTAATAAGGATTAAGATTTAAGGCTACGCCTTTTTACAATTAGTCAAGTTTTGACTAAATGTTTTAACATAGAAGGAAAAATTAAGATTTAAGGCTACGCCTTTTTACATTTAGTCAAGTTTTGACTAAATGTTTTAACATAGAGGGGGAATCGAGACGAGGGTCGTGGTGTATGTGTGTGTGTGTGTGTGTGTGTGTGTGTGTGTGTGTGTGTGTGTGTGTGTGTGTGTCTGTCTGTCTGTGCGTGTGTGTGTGTGTAGAGCGATTCAGACCAAACTACTGGACCGATCTTTATGAAATTTGACATGAAAGTTCCTGGGAATGATATCCCCGGATGTTTTTTCTTTTTTTCGATAAATACTTTTGATGACGTCATATCCGGCTTTTTGTAAAAGTTGAGGCGGCACTGTCACACCCTCATTTTTCAATCAAATTGATTAAAATTTTTGTAAAGCAATCTTCGACGAAGGCCGGACTTCGGTATTGCATTTCAGCTTGGTGGCTTAAAGATTAATTAATGACTTTGGTCATTAAAAATCTGAAAATTGTAATAAATATTTTACATAAAACGATCCAAATTTACGTTCATCTTATTCTACATCATTTCCTGATTCCAAAAACATATAAATATGCTATATTTGGATTAAAAACAAGCTCTAAAAATTAACAATATAAAAATTATGATCAAAATTAAATTTCCGAAATCGATTCAAAAACAATTTCATCTTATTCCTTGTCGGTTCCTGATTCCAAAAACATATAGATATGATATGTTTGGATTAAAAACACGCTCAGAAAGTAAAAACAGGCTCGTCAGTTTCACTCCGTTATGCACAAGCGGCGGACTACGGTCATTGTGAAAAAAATGCAGTGCGTTCAGTTTCATTCTGTGAGTTCCACAGCTTGACTAAAATGTAGTAATTTCGCCTTACGCGACTTGTTTTACAATTTGTCCTTGGGACGCACAGACACACAATGATAAAATTAAAAAATTAAAAATTAAAAAGTTAACCAACAAAAGGAGGTCGGAAAACTTCAGCACGTGATGATAAAGATGATGATGATGATGAGAATGATGATGATGATGATGATGATGATGATGATGATGATGATGATGATGAAGATGAGGCATGAAGAGCATGCATATGTGGTTATTCTTAAAATCAAATGCATACTATGCAGGTAATTATAAGTACAAGCTGGTAGCAGCAATCAAACATGTAGCAATAGTACAACAAAAATATGTTAGAGAGAGAGAGAGAGAGAGAGAGAGAGAGAGAGAGAGAGAGAGAGAGAGAGAGAGGGGGGGGGAGAAAGAGAGAGACAGAGAAAGACAGAGAGACAGAGAGAGACAGAGAGACGATGTGAATGCGTGAGATATTGTGTAAAAAATTCCATCTCACACGGCATACGCGCTTTGAACTTCGGATAAGTCGCTATATAAATACCCGTTATTATTATTATTATTATTATTATTATTATTATTATTATTATTATTATTATTATTATTATTATTATTATCATTAAATAGTCACGCTGTGCACTGAAACTGTAAAACCTACAAATGACTGGACAGGTTCACGCAGGGGAAGAAGGGGGCAGCGAAAGCGGGCATCATGGAAGTGACTCAGACTCGGATTCTGAATACGACTCACACAGCGGTAAATCTGGTTGTGTATCTGCTCATCCCTTCTGCGTTCGTCTACCGTTTGTGTGTGTGTGTGTTTGTGTGTGTGTGTGTGTGTGTGTGTGTGTGTGTGTGTGTGTATGTGTGTGTGTGTGTGTGTGTGCTTGTGTGTGTGTGTCAGTGTGTGTGTGTGTGTGTGTCAGTGTGTGTGTGTGTGTGTGTGTGTCTGTATTCTGTTTGTCTCTCTGTTTGTATATTTATATGTGTCTGTCTTTCTGTCTGTCTCTGGCTGTCTGTCTGTCTGTCTCTCTCTCTCTCTCTCTCTCTCTCTGTCTCTCTCTCTCTCTCTCTCTCTCTCTCTCTCTCTCTCTCTCTCTCTCTGTCTGCCAGTCTGTCTGTCTACCTGTCCGTCAGTTCGTCCGTCGGTCTGTCTTTCTATCTATGGTGATAAATTTGATCGTGTACGCCGCGGAAAGGACAAACAAGCACCTAACTACTGAACTGTATCCCCCAGGGTCTCTAAGCAGCAAGAATCGTCACCGCTGTGACGTGGAGTTCGGTCGCCAGGCAGACCATTCGTCCAAAGACTGCTCCACGTACTACAGCTGTTCTGGTTACCATGGCATCCGAGAGAAGTGTCCCCGTGGCTACCAGTTCCACTGGCACGAGAGGGAGTGCTTGAACGCGGAATATGTGGATTGTCTCCAACAGCGAGATTCTTTTCCGCATTTTGAGGTACAGGCCATGGCGACCCCCTTTAATGTTTACTAGACCCCTCCTTTGAAGAACAACCCCTTTTGAAGACCCCTCGTTTTAAGAGCAACCCCTATTGAAGACCAACTATAGTTGTTCTACATGATCTGTTCATACAACTTGAACTAGCTTTTAAGACCTAAGGGTCGGGTATAAAAGCAGAGCGGCGCGTGGCATTTCAGTCTAATGTCCAGCCCTTTTCAGGAAACGAGCTCTCACTTGAAATATTATTTTCAAAAATACTCTGTCTATACCAAACTCAAAAGCACCATTTTTGTCAAGCTTGTATTGTATTTGTATTGTCGTGGTTTAATAGATGAAGGGAATTACTCTCATAATGTGAAATTGGGTTGTGGGAAAGAGCACATATTGTGTTTAAATATTGAACATTGCAGCACAATCAGTTGAAATGAAATCAAATGTTACGCGAATATTTTTGGTTTTTTTCTTTTTTCCAGAAGAGACAATAAATCGAGGACATAGCTAGCCTGCAAAACCAAGGAGAGGAGAATGTTCAGCTGGAATTTTGCCATGGAATGTGATTCGTGTATCTTGTTATTTGTTGCGGCAGTGACTTTCTTGAAGTCATGTACAGTAGACCCCCCAAAGCCCCTCCTACCCTATCACCCACCCTCTTCCCATTCCTGTCATAAACTGACACTGATAAAAAGGATTATGCTCGTCAAACAAAATGTGTAGTGTGTTTTGTATGAATATGCCTTCTGCCTTGTGATGTGTTCGTTTGTTTGTTTGTTTGCTTGTATTGATTGTCTGCTGGTTTTCTTTGAAGATTGACAGTTTTTGAGGAGGCCAGCAACATAAGGTCTTAGCTTTATGTGTGTGTGTGTGTGTGTGTGTGTGTGTGTGTGTGTGTGTGTGTGTGTGTGTGTGTGTGTGTGTGTGTGTGTGTGTACAGCCTGCTATCATTTTAATACGAGACTAAAAGCTCCATTGATTTAGCCCAATACGCATGAATACATCATAAATACAGATCCCTGTTGGGAAGGTAATAATTACGGGGGGAGCGTACAAACAAACAAACGGACACACAGAAAACGTCAGACAGGCAGAAAAACAAAATCAAACAAACAGAAAGACTGGCAGGCAAGCAGACAAACAAACAAACAAACAAACAAAAGATGTATATATAATTTATGCAATTCATACGGGTGAGAGTGGAAAATGCCTGCTGTGAAAGGGAGACAACTACATCGATTTCTTAAAATTCTGAAAACATGCTTGTCTCCCTTTGACCACAATGAAGCACTGTCGCAGGTCGCTAAGCGTGCAAAACCAAATAACATAATACAATGATAATTGCTTATCACAACATTAAAACACAAAATGATGATTAACCTTTCTTATTTTAATGAAGTAGGACAGTAATAAAACAGTTAGTTTTAGATACAAAGCTAGTTTGGAAGGTTAATCAAAACCAGCTTATTCAGTTACAGGTACAAGTACTATATTTCAATCAATCAATATCAATATGAGGCTTATATCGCACGTATTCCGTGGGTACAGTTCTAAGCGCAGGGATTTATCTTTTTATATTTTTTTTATGCAATTTATATCGCGCACATATTCAAGGCGCAGGGATTTATTTATGCCGTGTGAGATGGAATTTCTTTACACAATACATCACGCATTCACATCGGCCAGCAGATCGCAGCCATTTCGGCGCATATCCTACTTTTCACGGCCTATTATTCCAAGTCACACGGGTATTTTGCTGGACATTTTTATCTATTCACGAAAGACCCTTTTGTCAATCGTGGGATCTTTAACGTGCACACCCCAATGTAGTGTACACGAAGGGACCTCGGTTTTTCGTCTCATCCGAAAGACTAGCACTTGAACCCACCACCTAGGTTAGGAAAGGGGGGAGAAAATTGCTAACGCCCTGACCCAGGGTCGAACTCGCAACCTCTCGCTTCCGAGCGCAAGTGCGTTACCACTCGGCCACCCAGTCCTCTATTTGTCCATTACCATATCATTAGAAGTAATTAAAAACGTCAAACACGTGACATTTATATCCCAGCAAAATAACCAAGTAAAGAAATAAATATTCCACCAGTAGACAGTTCATTTCAATTAGTTTAATCATCATCACTCATTTTGCTCCCCTAAAATAATGTGCGAAAACATAATTATCTACGCGACTTTGAAGGGAAGCAACTCATATTGTACCTTGCTTTGCTGATTGTTCATTAAACAAGTTTGTCTCCCGTACACAGTGACGATCTCTGTCTTCTCTTCTGCTCGCAGACCTAACTAAACTCAACCAAAATGAATTCTTTCGGCTGATGTCTGATGATCAAACATCTGTCTCATCGCGGAGACACAAACGATTGATTGATTGATTGATTGGTTGATTGATTGATTGATTGATTGATTGATTGATCGATTGGTTGATTATTTGACTGTATCATTTTTGGAAATTCATTATTGACAGTTGACGCTTTGGAGAAGAAAAAAAACAGACAAAAAAGTAAACAAACAAAAAATAACCATCACCATGTTAATCGTGACGTCATCTGAATAATTTTCAAAGCGTGTGGGTCGAAATGTTCCAACTGACGATAAGTCATGAAAATAGAAAATTTAATAAAGGTTTGTTTATGAAACCAAAAAACAAGAAAGGTTTAATGATTGGAACATTTAATTTACATTCACAAGAACTTTTAGTTTGTAATATGGACAAATAAGATACATATCATACTTCAAAGAAAACTTATGCAATGTCTTATTTTAGAACACCTGTTGCTTTAAAGATGAACTAAGCAAAACGGCCATTTTTGGAACGTTTATTCATGCACAAAATTAAATATTTACAAGGGGTATGTCGAACCTAATGATCTTTGTGGTGGAAAGACATTCAAATAATTATGGGTTTATTAGATTATGAGATTATGTCCGTGTTTTCTGTTTCAATCGATTTTTATTTCGAAAATATTCATCATAAGACTGAATAACAATATGAAGGTAAAAGTGTTTACCAGCTGTACCTGTATGGGTTTTTCCTTTAACCCTAAATCCTCCCACTGTCCTGCACACAACCCTACCCCCTCCCCCAATCCCCACACCCACCCCTCCACCAGTGCTGCGCCGTGTTGGGTTCTTTGGCCCCTTCTCCACCCAAAGCCTGTTGAGCTATCACAAGATACAAACCTCATTCTTTTGAAAAACATCTTTTTCGGGGTGAAAAAATGCAAACGAATTTTGAAAACCCCAGGCAGGTGATTCTGGCGGAGGATGCTTGTCAACTACCTGCACTTCCTCGTTCTAAGGAGATCATGAGAAAGAAGGTGTTTGTACCTGACGGAACAAAGACATGTATGAAATACGGTACCTAGTCAAGACGCAATGTCAAAGGCACTGGGAAACGTACTTTACAGCAAAATATGTTTTCTTTTTCGATACAGTGTGCCCGGTAGCTCAGTTGGTAGAGCACTGGACTTGTGATCGAAAGGTCGCAGGTTCGAATTCGGGCCGGGACGGACACGGGTCAACTTTATGTGCAGACCCAGAGACGGAAGCCATGTCCCACCCCCGTGTCATCACAATGGCACGTAAAAGACCTTGGTCATTCTGCCATAAGTGCAGGTGGCTGAATACACCTAAACACGCAGACACCTGGGTAGCGCGACTCCGTTGCTGCTAGCTTTCCACTGGGAGGAAGCGACCCGAATTTCCCAGCGATGGGACAATAAAGTAATGAAAAAATGAAAATGAAAGAAAAAAATGTGTTTGTTTGTTTGTTTGTTTGTTTGTTTGTTTGGTTGTTGTTTGTTTGTTTGTTTGTTTGTTTGTTTGTTTGTTTGTTCGTTCGTTCGTTCGTTCGTTCGTTCGTTGGTTCGTTGGTTCGTTCGTTCGTTCGTTCGTTCGTTCGATCGTTCGTTCGTTCGTTCGTTCGTTCGTGTGTGTGTGTGTGTGTGTGTGTGTGTGTGTGTGTGTGTGAAGAGGGGTTGTGTCTGTCTGTCTGTCTGTCTGACTGCCTGCACGCTCGCCCGTCCCTCTCTGATGTTTGAAAAGCAAGTATAAACTCGTGAGATAAAGAGGCTGTGTAGCAATATAAATGTGGTTGCTTGTCATTAAAAAAATAAAACCACAGATGACATCGAGCCGGGCGCCTGTTGCATATACGATCAAGTTGCTTCTCGAGTAGAAACTGAAACATAATTGTAGTTCGCTGTTCTTTAAAAGCATCTGCTGTTGACAATCGACAAGAAGTCGGCCAGGCGAGACGATGATTAAACCCACACAACTGTGACATCAGAGGGCATTCAACTTACCGTGGATCGTGCAACATGTTTGGTTGAAGTCAGAATGTTTAATAATAATAATAATAATAAATGAGCATTTATATAGCGCAACATCATAACTTTACAATTATGCTCTTTGCGCTTGACACATTTAAAATTAAAACACAGTTATACAAGCATTTACATCTACATTCATAGTCAGCAACGCTTAATTAAAAGCATACACCATCAAACATACATTACAAAAGATTCTTCCACTAACTAAGTAATAAAAACATGAATAAAATAGGTAGTGAAAACAAGGAAATACCAGCTGAATACCCTTAATCAAACAGAACATGTTATCAACAATACTGAAAAACAGCCCTAGATGTTTATATACATTATCACATTATCACTAAAACAACAAATACACTACATGTAGCCTACTGATGGACTGAGAAAACAAAATCAGGGGTTGTATTTCTTGAAGAGGTGCGTTTTAAGTGCTCGTTCGAATGCTTGGGGTGTCTGAGAGTGGCGGATGTGAAAGGGGAGAGAATTCCATTGTGCGGGTGCGCAGAAAGTAAAAGTGCGTTGTCCGTATGTTTTGGTTTTGGTGTGTGGTATGGTGAGGATGCGACAGTCAGAAGAGGCACGGAGTTGTCTTGCCGGAGAATAGCGGACGGTGAGGAGTTCAGAGAAGTAAGCAGGAGACGAGCCAGGGTGGACAGTTTGTAGTCAATGCGGGCTTGAATAGGTAACCAGTGCAAAGTGTGAAGAAGTGGTGTTGCATGATCTCGTTTTCGTGCTTTCAGAATGAGGCGTGCTGCCGAGTTTTGGACTTTTTGTAGTTTATGCAGGAGGTACAGAGGACAGCCAGAGAGAAGAGAGTTGCAGTAGTCAAGTTTAGAAAGAACAAAGGCACAGACAAGAGTGTTAGTTGTTTGAGAGGAGAGTGTGTGGCGAATGGTGCTGATCTTACGAAGCTCAAAATAAGCTGCTCTACAGACTAAAGATATATGTTTGTTAAGGGTCATGTCAGATGAAAGGGTGAATCCAAGGTTTCTAGCTGATGGTGAGAAAAGAATGTCGGTGTTGCCTATTTGAACAGAAACAGGTTGGGGAGAGGGAAATGTAGTGTTCTTCCTTTTGCACAGTAAGACTTCAGTCTTATCATCATTCAGCTTAAGTTTGTTATCGACCATCCAAGATTTAACATCAGTGATGCATGTCTGAATGGTCTGGATGGCGGAATGTGTCTCTGCAGGGGGACTGGGTTTATACAGCTGGGTGTCATCAGCAAAAGACTGATTTAAAACAGAATGGTTTTGAATCAGTGTGGATAGGGGTTTAGTGTACATGATGAAAAGGATGGGACCGAGTACTGAACCTTGAGGAACACCGAAAGAAAGTGGGGCTGGAGCAGACATCTGGCCATCGACAAGCACAGCCTGAGTCCTGCCAATGAGACAGGACTCAAGCCATGCCAGCGAAAGAGAAAGAGAAAGATTGACAGAAAGAAAGAAAGTAAGGAAGAAAAAACGAAGAAAGAAAGAAAGAAAGAAAGAAAGAAAGAAAGAAAGAAAGAAAGAAAGAAAGAGAAAGAAAGAAAGAAAGAAAGAAAGAGAGAAAGAAACAAGTCGCGTAAGGCGAAAATACAACATTTAGTCAAGTAGCTGTCGAACTCACAGAATGAAACTGAACGCAATGCAACGCAGCAAGACCGTATACTCGTAGCATCGTCAGTCCACCGCTCATGGCATAGGCAGTGAAATTGACAAGAAGAGCGGGGTAGTAGTTGCGCTGAGAAGGATAGCACGCTTTTCTGTACCTCTCTTCGTTTTAACTTTCTGAGCGTGTTTTCAATCCAAACATATCATATCTATATGTTTTTGGAATCAGGAACCGACAAGGAATAAGATGAAAGTGTTTTTAAATTGATTTCGAAAATTTAATTTTGATAATAATTTTTATATATTTAATTTTCAGAGCTTGTTTTTAATCCAAATATAACATATTTATATGTTTTTGGAATCAGAAAATGATGGAAAATAAGATGAACGTAAATTTGGATCGTTTTATAAAAAAAGAGAGAGAGAAAGAAAAGAAATAAAGTTAAAAAAAAAAGACAGACAGAAATCAGACAGCTAGAAAGAAAGCAAGAAAGTAAGAAACAAAGAAACAAAGAAACAAATAAAGGAATAAACA
>NC_090254.1:28540163-28555080 GCF_037325665.1 Littorina saxatilis
ACCAGTGTCACTGATCTCAGCGTGATAATGATTGTCAGTGTGTACCCTTCCAAAGATCGTCTACTATTACCTAAGATTAGCGTAGCAGTAGAAGAACTTTGACCCCTCCTACGCTCTCACCAAGGCTTAAATAGCAAAGATTGTAGAAACGATACATGCACGAAATACTTTCAGTGTTTCCGATGTATGTGTCCCTTGTTCTATTATTGTTGTTTTGTGTTCTTTTTTCTTTCCTTTTTATATTTAGTCAAGTTTTGACTAAATATTTTAACGTAGAGGGGGGAATCGAGACGAGGGTCGTGGTGTATGTGTGTGTGTGTGTGTGTGTGTGTGTGTGTGTCTGTCTGTCTGTCTGTCTGTGTGTGTGTGTAGAGCGATTCAGACTAAACTACTGGACCGATCTTTATGAAATTTGACATGAGAGTTCCTGGGTATGAAATCCCCGAACGTTTTTTTCATTTTTTTGATAAATGTCTTTGATGACGTCATATCCGGCTTTTCGTGAAAGTTGAGGCGGCACTGTCACGCCCCCATTTTTCAACCAAATTGGTTGAAATTTTGGTCAAGTAATCTTCGACGAAGCCCGGGGTTCGGTATTGCATTTCAGCTTGGTGGCTTAAAAATTAATTAATGACTTTGGTCATTAAAAATCTGAAAATTGTAAAAAAAAATAAAAATGTATAAAACGATCCAAATTTACGTTTATCTTATTCTCCATCATTTGCTGATTCTAAAAACATATAAATATGTTATATTCGGATTAAAAACAAGCTCTGAAAATTAAATATATAAAAATTATTATCAAAATTAAATTGTCGAAATCAATTTAAAAACACTTTCATCTTATTCCTTGTCGGTTCCTGATTCCAAAAACATATAGATATGATATGTTTGGATTAAAAACACGCTCAGAAAGCTAAAACAAAGAGAGGTACAGAAACGCGTGCTATCCTTCTTAGCGCAACTACTACCCCGCTCTTCTTGTCAATTTCACTGCCTTTGCCATGAGCGGTGGCCTGACGATGCTACGAGTATACGGTCTTGCTGAAAAATGGCATTGCGTTCAGTTTCATTCTGTGAGTTCGACAGCTACTTGACTAAATATTGTATTTTCGCCTTACGCGACTTGTTTTTATTCAGTCTTGTTTTCTTCTGTTTCCGATTTGTATTTAACTGTTTTCTGTTCTCTTTCTTTCGTTTTTCATTTCTTTCTCAATTTCTTTCTTTCTCTCTTTATTAATAATCCATAATTATTTCACACACAAAACGCAGAGATAAAATAATTCTTTTCAAGCGTGTATACGTTTATACGTTTGTAAATTAAAAATAAGAAGAAGAAAGAAACAAAACACACACAAACAAAACAAAAAACAAAGCAAGCAAAATAGAATTTTTTTTTAAAGGTAAGCTAAAATGAGAAGAAAAACAGTAACACACACACACACGCACTCACGCACGCACGCACACACACACACACACACACACACACACAGAAATAACCCACAATCCCTCTTCCCGCATGCCAGTATAGCACCATCGACATTTAGAAAGACTCGTGTCGTTTCAGTTCCTCAGCGACGGATCTCAGTGCTCATTTTACTGTCGAACAATTGAGCCTGAAACTTAAAATCCTTTACCACCACTCATCACGCGCTGGTCATAAGAGTCCCGCCGCTAGCAGGAAGGTGACATACCGTCGCTCGACGCCGCGTTCCCATACATCACGCTGTCATGTCACGCAGCGCGCGAGACGCACTCACATCTGGCCCGGGCCAAGCTCGCGGCACGCTACTTGTCAACTCGGCTTGCACGCGCGGGTGACACTTCATTATATTGTCTTCTTGTATGCAGACTGATGGGCAGGAGGATATTAGACGCTGATAGTAGACACACAGTAGGGTCGCTTTCCTGCTTGCGGGGAATCAGAATTAGTACGGGATTGTCAGTGTGTGTGAAGGAATGCTGGCGGTGGTAGATGATTGCGTGTGGATATGAGCGAGTTTTATTGCGCGTGGGGAAAAGACACGCTATGGGTATAGAAGTGACTGACTTAAATGTTTTCATCTGATGGCGTTACAGCGGTGTCACACACAGGTGAACAGTGCCACCAACAGGTGATGATAGCGCAACAAGCAACTTTCAGGTGTTTTAGCAGTCAGCTGATAGCAAAGTCCCGTTGTGCAGAAACAACAACTCTCACACAGCCACTTCTTGGCTGGGAGAAATAGTATCGGAATGTCTCTGTCATTAGTTTCCTTGTTTACTTTTAAAAATAAGGAAGATAAAATACAACGAAGAGACGGAGCAGTATTCTACAAGTTTAATCAACAGACAAAAGAAGAAAATGTGTTTTTGATGAAGTAAATAAAAAAAATACTAAGCAACTGACTAACAGATGGACTGATTAACTACATATCTAACTACCTAACAGATTGACTGATTAACTACATATCTAACTACCTAACAGATGGACTGATTAACTACATATCTAACTACCTAACAGATGGACTGATTAACTACTATCTAACTACCTAACAGATGGACTGATTAACTACATATCTAACTACCTAACAGATGGACTGATTAACTACTATCTAACTACCTAACCATACAAGTCAATCAGACAAACAATCAATAATGCATGCTTGCGTCCATTCATTTATTTAGACAATCAATCATTAAATCAAGCAAGCAATCAAGCAAGCAAGCAAGACATCCATCAAAGCCATCAATCGATTGATCTCAAGTATCTATTAATAAAGCGAACGGATTGTGATAAAAAATTCTCTGACAACTTGGACAAAAAGTCAGATACACAAGTAGATGTTGGCGATAAGGCACAAGCAAACAAAAACAAAAAAACATATATTGTACAACAAATAAAGAAAAGAACAAGAACCCGTCTGCATACCTCGAATACAAAAGAAGATATCTAGAGAATAACAACAAAGCAGACAATCAATAAAGCAAATGTATAATTAAGAATGACAGAAATGTGAGCGATAGCGTGTGTTATGGATATGAATGAGTTTCATCGTGCATGCGAAAAGACACGCTTCGATGTTTTCACCTGAAGGCGTTACAGCGGTGTCACACACAGGTGAACAGTGCCACCAACAGTTGATGATGGCATACCAAGCGGCAACTTACAGGTGTTTTAGCGGTCAGCTGATAGCAAAGTCCCGTTGTACAGAAACAAAATCACAGCCACCTCTTGGCTGGGAGAAACAATATCGGCATGTCTCTGTCATTAGTTTTCTTTTTCGTCGTTGTTTACTATCAAAAATAAGGAAGATCAATAAAACGAAGAGACAAAGCAGTATTTGTCAAGTAAAATGAACAGATAACAAAAGAAAATTAATGTATTTTGATTAAGTAAATAAAAATTGCTAAGCAACTGACTTACGGATTGACTGACAATCTATCATACATTCATGCATCCATTCATTTAGTTAGACAATCAAGTAAGCAAGCAAGCAATTGATCTCAAGTATCTATTAATAAAGCGATCGGATTATGATCAAACATTCTCGAACACATTGGACAAAAAATCAGATGTTGGTGATGAGGGAAAAACAAATTAAACTGAAACATTGTAGGGAAAAAAAGAAAGAACAAAAACCCTCATGCTACCCTTGGGTACAAGAAAAGACGGAGAAGATATTAATGCACAAAGAATAACAACAAAGCAAACAATCAATAAAGCAAATGTATAATAATGAAGCATGTCAGAAATGAGAGCGATCGCGTGTGTAAAGGAATGCTGGCGATATGGACAGCTGATTGTGTGTGGATATGAGTGAGTTTTATTACGCTTGGGAAAAGACACGCTGTGGGTATAGAATTACTGACGTTAATGTTTTCACGTTACAGCGGTGTCACACACAGGTGAACAGTGTCACCAACAGGTGATGATGGCTTACCAAGCAACTTACAGGTGTTTTAACGGTCAGCTGATAGCAAAGTCCCGTTGTGTAGGAATTTGAACTTTGCTTTTCGCAATGAGGAAGAGTAAGAAAATCAGAATGTCTCCGACATTGTTTACTATTAAAACAGTTCAGATAAATAAAACAAAGAGATGAAGCAGGGTCGGATTTTTTGTTTAAAGTCAAAGCAACACACAAAAAGAAGAAACACGTATTGTTGATGAAATAAATTTTTAAAATGCTAACAAACTGACTAACTGATTGACTGACGAACTAAATATTTAACTACCTTACCATATAAATAAATGAAACAATACCTTCTTCTTCTTCTTCGGCGTTCCAGGAAACAATACCAAATCATTATCCCATGCGTCCATCCATACATACAAACAAACAAACAAACAAACAAACAAACAAACAAACAAACAAACAAACAAACAAACAAACAATCAATCAATAGATGAATGAAGCAATCGATCGATCTATCTATCAATAAAGCCAACGGATTGTGATTAAACATTCTTGCACACATTGAACAAACATAAGGAAGATGTTGGCGATGGTCTAAAAAAAAACCCACCAAAAAACGTAACATTTTACGGCAAAATTAGGAATAGAACAAGAACCCTTCAGCATACTTCGGATACAAGAAAAGACGGAGAAGATATCTAGAGAAAAACATCGAAGCAAACAATCACTAAAGCAAATCTATAATTAAGTATGTCAGAAATGTGAGCGATAGCGTGTGTAATGGTATGCTGGTGATATAGACGGATGATTGTGTGTGGATATGAGCGAGTTTTATCACGCGTTGGGTATAGAAGTGACTGAAGGCGTTACAGCGGTGTCACACACATGTGAACAGTGCCACCAACAGGAGATGATGGCTTACCAAGCAATTTACAGGTGTTTTAGCGGTCAGCTAATAGCAAAGTCCCGTTGTGTAGTAACATGATCCACACCCACCTCTTGGCTATTGGAATGTCTCTGTCGTTAGTTTTAATTTCCGTCGTTGTTTGCTGTAAAAGATAAAAAAAAACAAATGAGGCAAAGAAGGCGGAAAGATGAAAAATGTATACAAAGTTAAATTTAAAACAACAACAAAATAAAGTAAAGAGAAAAAAAAAGAAAAAAATAATTGACTAGCTACCTACCTACCCACCTACCCACCTACCTACCTACCTACCCATCTACCTACCTACCCACCTACCTACCTATACCTCCATACCTACCTAACTAACTAACTCACGAACTCGCTCACTCAATAGCTAACTTAATGAATAATTAAAAAGTACACAAATACAAGAATAAATAAGTAGATGGATGAGTCAACTAACTATCTTACTAATAAATTAACCAACACAAGAAGAGCAAACGCTCGATCGAGTCACTTTCGCAGTTCTGAATATTATATGAGGCATCAGATGGACAGGAAGAAATTGCTATTCACAACACAATGAGTCACGTTCACATAAAATTTGAGCCCGGTCACTTTTATAGTTTCCGAGAAAAGCCCAACGTTAAGTTGTGTGTTGCCGAACAGAAAAGGCTAGTTATCTCCCTTGTTTTTCTGATAACGTTCGTAAAAGGCTACAGATGTAAATACTTTGATGTAAAGAATAATCCTACAAAGTTTCAATCACATCCGATGAACTTTGTCAAAGATATAAAATGTCTAATTTTTCCTTTGACGCTGACCTGTGACCTTGAAAAAGGTCAAAGGTCAACGAAACCATCGTTAAAGTGTAGAGGTCATTGGAGGTCACGACTAAACAAAATATGAGCCCGATCGCTTTGATAGTTTCCGAGAAAAGTCCAACGTTAAGGTGGTGTCTACGGACGGCCGGCCGGACGGCCGGCCGGACAGACTAACACTGACCGATTACATAGAGTCACTTTTTCTCAAGTGACTCAAAAACAACTAAATAAGTGTATAAATAAATAAATAAATAAGTAGATGGGTGAGTGAGAGAGGGTATACAAGGAAGATAGTTAGTTAGTTAGTGTGTGTGTGTGTGTGTGTGTGTGTGTGTGTGTGTGTGTGTGTGTGTGTGCGTGTGTGTGTGTGCGTATGTGTGTGTGTGTGTGTGTGTGTGTGTGTGTGTGTGTGAGGATGAGCCTGCGTGCTTGTGCGTGTGTAAATGTAGGTGCCTGTATCCATGAGTGATTGCAAAGAATGTTATGGATCTTTTTAGTGGAATTTTTAACTGTTAGTGATTGAGATGTTATTTATGTTTTAAACCGCCTGACACTGCGAGGCAATTTTCCTTGGTTTTTTTATAAGGACATTAAAATCTTTGAGTTGAGTTGAGTTGAGTTGAGTTAATGAATGAAAGAATCAATGATTTTATTTGTATTTAAATAACGCGAACTGATCGCAATTAAACATTGCTTCATTATGGACCAAAAAGCCAGCAACACGTGAAGATGTTGCTGATGTTGTTGTTTACTCAATATGCGTTTTTTGTAAATAATGCACAAACGTTGAATAAAACAGTTTAAACCAAACAAAAGAATTAACGGGTCGGTTTACTGTAACCAATGATTAGAAGAAGAACCCCAGCTTCTGCTTATCAGGGGTACAAGGAAGGTCCGAACAACGGTCGGTAGAGTAACAATGGAAACACTACCGAGATTTAAGAAACAGCACGTTTCGTTTTGCAGCTCGTTTCGTTTGGTGAATGAGTCACCCCGCGAAACGGAACGTGTAACGAGACGGCATAGGCCGCAGACAAGATTTAGATGTATTCACGTTTCGTTTCGGAATGAAAGGCCGGGCATGGCAGGATATGATCCGCTGACTGGGCATGGCATAATTTCAACTCCACGAGTCAATAAAGGATTGACATACTCGCATTGCACGCACAAGAGCTTCACATTTTTCAATTCATGCACCTGATCACATACGAAGCCAGAATAAAAATTCGATGCGATGACCTACTTCTGCTTCGCCATTTGCTTTCTCACCATGAAGTTGGATAAATGTACCAGGATCAGCACCCTTCAAAATATTTCAGTTCACAACAGTTGTCTACCTCCAATGAACACATTCTCAGCGCTGAAAGACTGTGAAAGGGTTGATGAATCTAGCAATGCATAAAATGGCCAACAAATAAAACTGTTAGTGTGCAAAAATACTCACAAAAGTTGACGAAATATTGTTCGTTTTTTGGGGGTGGAAAACGTGACTGCGTTTTGACGTTCCACGTTCCGTTTCAGTTGACCTTCACCTTTCCAGCGAGAGACCCCCGAAATAATGACGTTTACCACAACTTCAAAACGAAACGTCCCAACGTTTCGTTTCTTAAATCTCCGTAATCACTCAGGAGTGACGAAATGTCTCCGTCATTAGTTTTCTTTTACGTCGTTGTTTACGTTTTTCGTCTTTTAAACAATAAAACGAAGAGACAACCCAAACACTGTACTAAAAGGAACAAGAACCCTTCTGCTTACCTCGGATACAAGAAAAGACGAAGAAGATATCTAAAGAATAACTGACAAAAACAAAAACAATCACTAAAGAAAATGTTCAAATCAGTATGTCAGAAATGTGACTGAGCCATAGCGTGAGTAAAGGCGATATGGACAGTTGATTGTGCGTGGAGAGTGAGTTTTAGTGCGCGTGGGAAAAGACACGCTACGGGTTTCGAAGTGACCGGTTGGGTGGCACCCCCTTTCGCTTGGTGTGCCTCTGCCCTGATGGCGTTACAGCGGTGTCACACACAGGTGAACAGTGTCACACACAGGTGATGATGGCTTTCCAAGCAACTTACAGGTGTTTTAGCGGTCAGCTGATAGCAAAGTCCCGCTGTGTAGTCACGTGAACCCTCTGCTGACAGTGAGAGTGTCGGAACGGCTGTGTCTTCCACTGGAAGAAAGAAGGAAAGAAAGCAAGGAATGTGTATTGATTATCAATTTTAGAACGTGTCCATAAGCAGTCTGCTTGTTAACGTTCTTAATGTTGTTACTGTTTATAACGTGTATACAAGAAATTAATAAAAACACGCTTAAACCAAGGAAAACGAACGAACGAAAGATCGAACGAACGAACGAAAGATCGAACAAACGAACGAACGAACGAACGAACGAACGAACGCACGAAAGAAACGCACACACAAATAGGAAACAAATACATAAGGATAGACAACCAGGTAAAAAAAAAATATAGTTGTCTGAATAAAGAACAAGTCGCGTAAGGCGAAATTACTACATTTAGTCAAGCTGTGGAACTCACAGAATGAAACTGAACGCACTGCATTTTTTCACAATGACCGTAGTCCGCCGCTAGTGCAAAAGGCAGTAAAAGTGACGAGTCTGTTTAGCGCGGTAGCGGTTGCGCTGTGCTGCATAGCACGCTTTACTGTACCTCTCTTCGTTTTTACTTTCTGAGCGTGTTTTTAAAGGCACAGTACGCCTCCCGTAAACCATCACAGATACGGTCAGGCTTTTACACACAGTACAAACACCCTTCCATTTGAACGCTCACCAAACGGGAACATCCTAGGTGGCCTACGTAAAGAGCGAGCAATTTTCAAAGAATTTATTTTTGCGTGGTTTATCTTATCCCTGAGCCATCGTGAACCCGTGTGATCCAGTTTCCCTTTTTCACAATGTAGTCGTCAGTTAGTCATTTGAATGCGACTCGATGTGAGCTTATTTACAATAGCACGTTTTTATGCACGAAACAAACGGCTGTGGTTCACAAGAACTCTTGCGATGGCTTTTGACTGTTGTGAGGAACGGCGATATGCACTGATAAACCGTCGTCTGCTACGACCCTTGCGTGACCCTGCTTCCGGGCTTTTCTTTTTTCAAACTTTCACAACTTCGAATTGTACTGATCTTGTCTTGATGAAAAAAGAATTCTTTTATGATTAAAGAATGTTTGTGTAACAAGCTGTCAATTTATTATTTAGATTTTAAAAGTTAGGTCTAGCGCAAAAGCGCACCACGGTCCAAAAACATTTTGATAATCATCGATTCACGGCTATCGCCAGTTTACATCGATAGAATGAGACCCGAAGGGAAGTAACTCATGTTTGACCTGAGTTCAGGATGGGTCCAAAAAGTGTTCGAGACAATCTGCAAAATTAATTCTTTAAAAATTGCTCGCTCTTTACGTAGGGCACCTGGGATGTTCCCGTTTGGTGAGCGTTCAAATGGAAGGGTGTTTGTACTGTGTGTAAAAGCCTGACAGTATCTGTGATGGTTTACGGGAGGCTTACTGTCCGGGCTTGATTTCCGGTATCATAACAGCCGTCCAGCACCAAAACGAGGCGCCATTGTTGTTGGACCAAGTCCACGAAAATAAATTCTTTGAAAATTTCTCACGCTCGACAGAAAGCAGCCAGGATGTTCCCGTTCGGTGAGCGTTCAAATGGAAGTAGGCCTATGCTTGTACTGTATGACCAGTATGTAGACGCTCGGGGAGCTCTGTGATGGTTTACGGGAGGCTTACTGTGCCTTTAATCCAAACATATCATATCTATATGCTTTTGGAATCAGGAACCGACAAGAAATAAGATGAAATTGTTTTTTAAAACGATTTCGGACATTTTATTTTAATCATAATTTTTTATATTTTTAATTTTCAGAGCTTGTTTATAATCCGAATAAAACATGTCTATATGTTTTTGGAATCAGAACATGATGAAGAATAAAATAAAAGTAATTTTGGATCGTTTTATAAAGAAATAATTTTAATTACAATTTTCAGATTTTTCATGACCAAAGTCATTGATTAATTTTTAAGCCTCCATGCTGAAATGCAATACCGAAGTCCGGCCTTCGTCGAAGATTGCTTGGCCAAAATTTCAATCAATTTGATTGAAAAATGAAGGTGTGACAGCTCCGCCTCAACTTTTACAAAAAGCCGGATATGACGTCATAAAAGACATTTATCGAAAAAATGAAAAAAAATCTGGGGATATCATACCCAGGAACTCTCATGTAAAATTTCATAAAGATCGGTCCAGTAGTTACACACACACACACACACACTCACACACACACACACACAGCACACACACACACACACGCACACACACACACACATACACACACACATACATACACACACACACACACACACACACACACACACACACACATACACCACGACCCTCGTCTCGATTCCCCCTTTATGTTAAAATATTCTGTCAAAACTTGACTAAATGTAAAAAGTAACGGGAAAAAGACAAGTAATTACATTATTTCATAGATTTTGTTTAAATAGTAGGGCAACACAAAAAGTTTGAATTTCTGTACAAAACTGAACAATTTAAAAACGTGTCAACAGGCACATTCAAATTGCTAATGGGGGTATTTTAGGATATTTTGTTTTTAATGTATGGGTGCATGCTTCTTCTTCTTCTTCTTCTTCTTTTGCGTTCGTGGGCTGAAACTCCCACGTACACTCGTGTTTTTTGCACGAGTGGAATTGTACGTGTTCGATCGTTTTTTACCCCGCCATTTAAGCAGCCATACGCCGTTTTCGGAGGAGGGTGCATGCTTTAATAATAAGGACTTACCAAGAACGATCTTGCTAGTTTCCGGGGAAAAGGGTACGAAGGTAATAAACTGTTATAAAAGAGAGAAAGAGAAAGAGGGAGCGAGGGAGCGAGAGAGAGAGAGAGAGAGAGAGAGAGAGAGAGAGACAGACAGACAGACAGACAGACAGAGAGAGACAGAGAGAGACAGAGAGACAGACAGACAGACAGAGAGACAGACACACAGGCAGGTAGACACACAGGCAAACAGACAAACAGACGGCAGACAGACAGACAGACAGGGACAAAGAGATATCAGTCGTTCAAATTACGCTTCGCTTTAATTGGCGTTACGGAACAAGAGCAGGAAGGAAGTAATGCATGGTGGTGACTGTCGAACAATTAACAGCATTATAGTGTACTGTGTACTATTATTACTCATGTACAAACTAGCTCGCTGATTAAACTTAAACAAAATTCTCAGTTTCAGCCTAGATAAAGTCCGTTTTACGTATTGGCAGTTTTGTCATAATTTGCTAGTTAGCCTTAATGCCAATAAGAGAGACAGAGACAGAGACCCCACTTTGTTGTATCTTGCTTTTCTGTTTGCATTTATAAATATATTAAGAATAGAATCTTGATTTTGTCCGCCATCGTGTTTACTTCTGTTATGCTTCCCCTTGGATTCGTTAATATAAGCTTTATGCTTGAGTTTGGATTCCCTATGTCACATATTGTATGTCAAGATACTAAAACTGAATACCAGAGGAAGATTGACAGAGAGACAGAGACAAAGAGAGATTATGTGATTGCTTGAAAAGGCCGTAAAGTTAAGATCAGCCCTGACTTTCTCAAGTGTGGGGTTTCCCCAAAACACGAGTCACAGATAACATTTCGCTCACAGAAAAGAACCTCTCCCTTCCCTTTCATCATAGCGGCGTGTGACAACGTCTCCCAGTGAATACATCTCACAGCTGAATACGTCATGACCTAGAAAGATCGCATTACAACACTGACAATTGACAACTTTTGAAAATTCAACCGTCCCAACCGTTACAGGCCAAGACACGAGGGTTGGGGGTACCCGGGGAATAAACCATACAATGACGTGTAGAACGGGTGGTGTTCGTACAATGAAGAGGAAGGAGATAATGACCCCTCCTCCAAGATAGAACTGAAAAGGTGCGGAATCTGTGGTCGTTACAATACAGGGGAACCTCCTTTTAGGACCCGCCAATGTCAGAGTTTACCCTTTGGTTACTTGTTAATTGAACTTTAAATGTGTCATTACTATTACTAACGTTTGCTGTCTGTAAATTTAGAGACTGAGCTAACGTTCCAAAATTCAGAATCAAAAAACAAGAATCGTAGGTTTATCACCTCGCCGGCATCTTGCAAGCGAGATTCATCGACGATTTTGAGATAAGTTCATTGTTTGCATCATAAGTGTTTGCCTGTTGACCTAAAAGACCTCGATCTGGGTCGACGTACTGTAAATGTAACGTTCTGTTTTGTCAATAATTAAACGTTCGTATAACCTACAATGGTTTTGTTACTTTCTGTTTTTTAGAGAGACCTCCCCTGTCAACACCTTTCTTGTTGTTGTTTTTCTAATTGTTTGGGATTTTCTGCTCATAATCACTGTAGAATTGAAGTAAACCCTTCTCTTTTCTCAGTAAGGCATAGTAAGACCTCCTTTTTGTCAGATTTAAAGAAGCCAGCCTAGGGAAAAAAACTTGTGGTATGGATGGTTATGATGCGCAGGTGGTCGTTGTTGAGAGGTGGTCGCCGGGGACAGGTTCGACTGTATAAGAAAAGAACAGAAAAAGGCCGAGAAAGACTGAAAATTACAGCTGAGATGAAAAGAATCAGCGGTGACTGAATGTAAATGAAACGTGTGACAAATGACTTGAGGGCGAAGCAGGGGGTGGGGGGTTGTAGGTGAGGGAAGGTGTTGGCGTCACACTTCATTGCGTGTGTGTTACTATGCTTGACTTGGCACGCGCACGTTCTTGACTATGGAAAGCCGTTTGGCTCATAACTATTACAGGTGTAATTATTTTTAAATACAGCTGTATTTAATGTTAAATACAGCTGTATTTAATCATAAATACAGCTGTATTTAAAAATAATTACACCTGTATTTAAAAATATATACAGCTGTATTTATTATTAAATACAGGTGTAATTATTTTTAAATACAGCTGCATTTAAAAATAAATACAGCTGTATTTAAAAATAATTACACCTGTATTTAATAGTAAATACAGCTGTATTTAAAAATAAATACACCTGTAATTATTTTTAGATACAGGTGTAATTATTTTTAAATACAGCTGTATTTATTTTTAAATGCAGCTGCATTTAATAAATGCAGCTGAAATAAATTAGAACTTGAATCGGAAAATGTACGACATGCAAAGCGACAATCTCGTGGAGATACTACTTCCGGTTTGCGCCATGCACTTCCAAAATAGCGACGCCACTGGATCAGACCCGCCATTCTTGCGTCAATTTGTTGCAGTCTGGTAATGAGCCAGAAGAAGTTTTAAGAAGGTAAGCAACGTTTTGTTTGCTTGTTCATTTGTGACTTAATGGAAGAAACAATGCGTGATCTTTGAAACACGGGTACCGGGTCCCGGTTTCATAACCACTGGCAGTGGCAATCAAAGATGGCGTGTGACTGTGAAAGCAACTTTCTGTGTTTTGGAGTTCATTAAATGTTGGGATGAATATGTCAGGTTTGAGGATGCACATTTCTGTAGGTTCATCTCGGTATTCCACCCCCTCGGCTTTCTGTTGTAAATATTTAGCTGAGCACGGTGATCGAATGTGGAAGCTACGTTTGGTCAAAGGTCACAGAAGATTTGCGTCGTGCAGCGAAGGAAAGAATCGCGATCTTGTTTCCGAATCGGTACCTCTTTGTTTTTCATTAGACCTGTCATTCTGCTTGCTCGGCTTTGTTAGATGTTTGCATATCGTGTTGCTATTTTCTTTGCTTTTATTATTGTTTCTTACTTGTGCTTCGTTTATCGATACAACGCAAGTAATAAAAGTGTGGCAATTTTCAGGGAAAATGGAATGCTACAAGTACAACGCATGGTGTATTCCAGGATATCTGATCAAGAGTTGGATGCGTTGGTGGAACCAATTACTGCTTCCAACAAGCTTACTGGGTCCTTAATGATACAAGCTCGTCTGAAAGGACAGGGGACAGTACTTCAGGTAACTCTTCTGTGCTGAATATTAGAATAGTAAAGCTTCAAAAAGGAATTTTAAACTGTTGAAAAACAACTGAGAAATGGACCAATGTTTCACAGTCACAGATTCTGATTTTAAAGTTAAGTAATACCGTTTTTATATTTAGTCAAGTTTTGACTAAATATTTTAACGTAGAGGGGGGAATCGAGACGAGGGTCGTGGTGTGTGTGTGTGTGTGTGTCTGTCTGTCTGTCTGTGTGTGTGTTTCGATCCATCATACAACGCCGCAGCTATGGAGGTCAATGCGTTGCTTCGGCAGGGCACTGTGGACTCCCCTAGAGTTGTATTTTGGGACCATGATTTTATGTTTTCCGCTGGAAAACAGTTTACGTTACCTGAATTTGCAGTGTCATTTCCTGGGTGATGGTGTGCATCTAGCAAACGTATATTCCCAAGCTTGGGACCTGTTGGCGTAACATATCAAGATCAAGAAGATCAAGCAACGTCAGGACAGGCCAGGTTGTACAAGTCCCTTCGTCAGGCGATAAACACAGTCGGTTTTTGTGTGATTAAATAATGTTGTAGCCGGGTCAGGTTGCATTGTGCGTTTTGACTGATCAGCTTACAAAGCACGGGTATAGGAACAGGGAATCTTCAAATTGTTTACATTTTCTTTCTTGTTTGATGCGGGTGGGTGGCATTATAAATCGACGGCTCTAAATGGGGTCAACCAGATCGGTAGATGGGAAGTAACTCGAGTTTATGACAGGCTCGTTGTGGATGATGTCCCTTGTCTAAAAACCAGTTCAAGGTGGAATGGTTCTTCGATCAACACGATTGTTGAGTGTTCTGTCAAATCAAGATATCGTGACATGTTTCAACAGTATGTTTCTGTGTTGGTGGATAGTATGGATCAGTGTTTTTCCAGAGTACTTGGAAATAATTTTCAGGTGAGATTCTGATGAACATGTTGGTGTTACGATGCCTTTTCATGTGAGCGTTTGTCAATTCAGAGAATCGGAATATTTGTTCCTGTGGAGGTACTGTATGTCAATTACCTCGGGTGTTTGTCATTTCAGTGAATCAGGAAATATTGGTTCCTGTGGAAGTACTGTTTTGTCAATCACCTGTTATTTTGCCTAGGAGATTCCAAATTTATTTTGGTTGTGGGCTAGGTAATATTTCATGTGTTGTTTGACTTAGAGAATCGGGAAATGTTTTTCCTGTGGAGGTACTGTTGTCACTTGTGTTGGCTGGTGCCTCACAGATTACAAACACTATTTTGGTTAAAGTACATGTACT
>NC_090254.1:28555280-28582780 GCF_037325665.1 Littorina saxatilis
GACAGTAATCTGTAGGTCAATTATATTTCACTTCATAAATAGAACTTTTTTTCCCGAGATACTTAAACATGAAAAGAACGCAAAAATATTTGCCTTATCGTCTTAGCAGAACAACTATGTACTTTATTTTATTCGAAATTAAATTAACTGCTATAAAGAGTTTGCAGAATTGCGCAATTTTCACAGAACTCTTCAACCATGGATTAATCACATGCTTGTGCAGGTAGACTGGCTGAGTGAATAATACTTGATCAAAATAATTATGTGTGCTGTGGGCAGGCTGTCTGTCTGTCCAAGGACAAAAAATGTAACGTTGAGCTGTTATCTCAGAAGTTTATACAGCTAGACCTCTGAAACTTTGCACACTTTTAGGGTTTGATGATTTCACGAAGTGACCCCAGTTTCGTTGACCCTCATCAAATTTTGGGGTCACAGCGGGGTCATGTTCGAATCAAAATATCTTAACATTGATGTTATCTCAGATGTGTTTTTAGCTAGAGCTTTAATAGTACGCACACTTCTAGGTTTTGATAATCTACCAACTTGACATAAGATTGTGGGCGGGGATGTAGCTCAGTCGGTAGCGCGCTAGATTTGTATCCAGTTGCCTGCTGTCAGCGTGAGTTCGTCCCCACGTTCGGCGGGAGATTTATTTCTCGGAGTCAACTTTGTGTGCAGACTCTCCTCGGTGTCCGAACACCCCCGTGTGTACACACAAGCACAAGACCAAGTGCGCACGAAAAAGATCCTGTAATCCATGTCAGAGTTCGGTGGGTTATAGAAACAAGAAAATACCCAGCATGCTTCCTCCGAAAGCGGCGTATGGCTGCCTAAATGGTGGGGTAAAAACGGTCATACACGTAAAATTCCACTCGTGCAAACCACGAGTGCATAAGAAGAAGAAGACGACATAAGGTTGATTGACCTTCGTCACAGCCCACTTCGTCAACATCACGGGCCAAAGAATCTAGACACAGCCCATCGTCGAACGCTGAAGAAGAAGAAGATTGACCTTCGTCAAGTTTTGTGGGGTCACAGGGGGTCATGTTCGAATCAAAATATCTTAACATTGATGTTATCTCAGGTGTTTTTGAAGCTTGAGCTTTGAAACTTTGAACACTTGAAGGATTTGATCATCTACCTACGTGACCCTAGTTTGGTTGATCCCTGTCACATTTTGGGGTCACAGTGGGGTCAAGTTTGTAAAAGCTTTACATTGCGGTTTTCTCAGTTATTTTTATTAAATTTCACTGAATTGTATGTGTTATTAACCAGCTGACATTACCAAAATTTTGCTATATTTTATCAAATTTTAGAGTCCCAGCAGTTAGTGGAATCTCCTTTAAGACCTACAAGACCCTTAAGGCTTATGGACATGACGAAGAAAAGTCATATAAAGCAATTGCTTTTCTTGATTTATTTTCTTTGCAAAATTGAAGAAAGGTGGATTAAATGGGTTACACACCTTTTCTCAATGATATATATTAAAAATAATGGTCTTGATTCTCGGTCATGAAAAAGCACTTTGACCATTACTTTTTAATATTTACTGAGCATGTTACCTGTACTTATTTCCCAATAACTCTTTAATCAGAATTTGTGTGTGAAATCACATATGGAAACGGATCTCTGTTTGTTATATTGCAGGTGGAAAATGGTGATTCATGGGGCAATCGATGGCTTTAGCCGGGCCACTACCTTCCTCCATGCCACCGAAACAACAGGTCAGAGACCGTTCGGGATCTGTTTTGGGTGGAACCCAACGCTTTGGACTCCGCATGGACCATGGTGGCGAGAATCTGGATGTCGTCGCCCTCATGAATGAACACAGGGGAGAAGGGAGAGGCAGTGCGATGCAAGGCCGCAGTGACCATAACCAAAGGATCGAGCGTCTCTGGCTCGACGTCTGGAAAGATGTGGTGAACCCTTACCATGACCTGTTTACTGCAATGAGAACACCACAGGCAGAAGGTGGTCTGGGGATACTGAACATGGACAATCCCATTCACTTGTGGGCCCTCCACTATGTTTTTCTGCCGAACCGGTCCCTACAGTGGATTGTGGAACAGAAGAACCACCAACCCCTGAGGACAGAGCGCAACAGAACTCCCCTGCAGCTCTTCTTCAGGGGGATGCTGGAGAGACGAGCCAGCACATCCACAGCAGTACAGGACTTCTGGAAAGGGAGAAGCCTTCAATCGATAATCGAGGACCATCCTTTGCCAGACAGTCGTTAGGATATGTGCCTGCCACGGCTTGCCCCCTCTCTGAGGAACAGCTCGTGCAACTAACGGAGCGCATTGACCCTCGGAGTGGGCCACCCACCAATCAACATGGTCAGATGTTGTTCTCCAGTTCGTTGCCAACATGCTCGAGTAAAAAAAAAGTTAGCTTGTGGACACCCCAAACCTGAAGTGTATAGCAGACCTGTGAACCCATACGATTTTGCCATATTTTGTACGCTTGATTGTCCAGACTACAAGCAGATTGGTCAGTGGAATCACAAGAAAAATTCATTGTCTACTTTTATTTACAAGCGCATTCCAAAGCCGATCCAGTGTTTTGACACATGATTACTGCTTTTGTCAATGAAAGAAGCATTCGTTTTAAATTGTAAACTTATTAGGCTACTTGCCCTATCCGCTCCAGCCACGTAATCGTGCAATAAATCTGCAATATCTTGCATGGCGTTGGGAGGTGTGCCTCAATTTGCGGGTTTGCTTTGAGACCTCAGAGTAAGGATGTGTCTGGGTGCAGACACTTCGCCTTCAAAAAAGTTAATTTGCACTGAGCAGCATTGGGCTGCAACAATGAAAGCCTCAAAAACAATCATAAAGTTTGTTCAAAGTACCAAGCATGGTAGAAGGTATAAGCAACTGTTTTTTTCAAATTGGTTTAAATCTGCGCTCTAATTCTAAACCAATCTTTGTAAAGTGGAAAGTCATTCAAATAAAGCGAAATTATGTCCGCTGTGTATTTTATTATTTTTAAACACAGGTACTGCACCACAAAAACAATATTGCTAAAAAAAAAAAAAAAAATATGTACACTTTGTGAAAGAAAGTTGTAAAGAAAGTTTTACACAATGATTTGCCATTAGGTTACCTGTTTAATTGCACCAAACAGACATGGGATTCTTCCGTAAAATTACGGAATTCCGTAAATTTTTAGGCTCCAGGGATCATTCTTGAGATTCGTGCAAATCCGCTGAGAAAATGTTGGGATATATGTAGGTAAAGACCCAAGTTTTTCGGCCGGTCCGCTGATCGCGACGCTCCATTCCATACTATTCTTGAACGGTTGGTTCCTAAAACGGTCAGACTGTTGCTGGTCGATCCGTATGGGAACGCGCTCTGTGTCTTTGTCTCCTACAGTCACCGTTTCAACGTAGCTATCGGGGATTCAGTATAAGCTAAAGCATACCGTATGAGAATGATTCGGCGCCATTTTTACATCGCTTCGAGCCACTTGCCAAAATGATGAGGAAGCTAAAGCGAGACGAAACCGTTCTTTCCCGGAAATTGACCAGCAGAAGTACAAGAAAAATCTCTGGAGATTCGACTGGCTCGATGAAGTTGTATCATTGAGCTGGAAATACGAGAAAGGCCAGAAGACACAAGACGTGAAACTGAAAGTTGGCGATGCTTTTGCTAAAATCAACTTGCCGGGAAAAGCTTAGTGCACTTTGTGCAACGATGTTAATGTTATCAACTACGGTTCCAATGGAAAGACTGCCCTCAAAAGCCACTTGAAAAGCAACAAGCACCTGACTATCCTGAAAACCCAGTCGTGTAATCAGTCACTGGAGTCGTTTGGCACCGACAAGGTAAGAACATTGAAACCACACCGTCACACGCCACCACCCCCCCCCCCCCCCATCCCCGCCTCTCTCTCTCTCTCTCTTCTCTCTCTCTCTTTCTCCTCCTTATTTTGAGTCTTAGCGTAAAATTAATTTGAGAAACATGGGAAGGAAGAGAAAGGGAGGGGGGGGGGGGGGGGCTATGATTAAGCTGAAATATGCATTTCAGGGCCATTTTTGTGTGTCTAAAATACTAAAAACCTTCAGCTTCTGGGGGTGAAGCCCCCAGACCCCGACCAGGGGCGTTGCCCCTGGACCCTACTGGGGGCCTTCTGCGGCCCCCAGACCCCCACTTTTTTTTTCCCTTAATTATCACTTTTTCTGAATCCCATGTCTGACCAAATTTCTTTTGATGTATCTATAGTATAGATTTATAAGGTTGAAAATTGCTGAAAGTTTTTAAAACAGACTATTGTTTTTGAAAAAGACCTTAGTGTATTTTTAGGTTTATTGATGCTAGATATATTTATATATATATATATATATATATGGCTTGCCCAATCCAACGTATAAAGGAACTCATTGTTATTCAGCCATTAACCTTCGCCGGCACTCGTTATCGACTACACACGGACGCATTCGTGGGGCCGTGCAGACCCATGCTTCTCAAAGAAGGAAAAATGTGCATATCCTTACGTGGGGCCGTGCAGACCCATGCTTCTCAAAGAAAGAAAAATATGCATATCCTTCCGTGGCACTCGTGGGTCCGTGCGGACACAGAAGGGTGTTTGATGCAAATATCTCTTAAACGAGTTGGAATTTTTTAATGAGCTTTTAGAAATGCCTCAGACACCTAAAAAGCTATCATCTCCTAAAAGCTCATTAAATTTCAGTGATAATTAATTAATTAATTAATGGTCAAATTTAGACTGCACACGGTATTTGGTAAAATATTATGGGTCTGCATGGCCCCACGAGTGCCACGGAAGGGTTTGCACAATTGTCCTTCTTTGAGAAGTATGGGTCCGCATGGACCCACGAGTGCCTCGGAAGGGTATACACGCTTTTCCTTCTTTGAGAAGTATGGGTCCGCACGTCCCCACGAATGCTTCCGTGTGTAGTCTAAATTTGACCATTAATTAATTAATTAATTAATTAATTATCACTGAAATTTAATGAGCTTTTAGGAGATGAAAGCTTTGTAGGTGTCTGAGGCATTTCTAAAAGCTCATTAAAAAATTCCAACTCGTTTAAGAGATATTTGAGACAATGACAAAAGGTGACGTTTTCATGTCAGTATGTCCCAAATGACATCACCAGTACATTTTTCATTCTATCTAATCTGTTTTCGTTCTATTTTTTCTAATAACATGCGTTAACAATTGATTGCCAACTGGAATGGAAGAGCACAAAAAGTGTAACTTGATATGTAGTTTCTCTAGAGGGAAAAACATCTTCCACTTTCATGTCAGTGTGTCCCATGCAACATACATTTGCCAAACAGCTATGTGTAAGTAGATTATTTGTTAGTGGTATAGAAAATACTGATCAACAATCAAAGTCAGTTTTCACATTCATTTTCTACCTATTTCTTATTTGTTTATTCTTTTGGCAATGGTGAAATGTCAGCAATCGTGTGTCATTCGGGACAGTAGACATGACACCTGACCTTTTGTCACTGTCTCATTTGCAATCAAACACCCTTCTGGGTCCGCACGGACCCACGAGTGCCTCGGAAGGGTATACACGCTTTTCCTTCTTTGAGAAGTATGGGTCCGCACGTCCCCACAAATGCTTCCGTGTGTAGTCTAAATTTGACCATTAATTAATTAATTAATTATCACTGAAATTTAATGAGCTTTTAGGAGATGATAGCTTGTTAGGTGTCTGAGGCATTTCTAAAAGCTCATTAAAAAATTCCAACTCGTTTAAAAGATATTTGCAATCAAACACCCTTCTGGGTCCGCACGGACCCACGAGTGCCGGCGAAGGTTAAAGACATTTTCCGAATTACAATGGTTTAATAGCCAACTTGCACAATACCCCTTTTGAACAGCTCTCTGGTGCGAAAGATAAGGAAGGTTCACTTCCCTACGGGCAAACATTTTGCTCTCACAAGCACTGGTGTTCTCTGGCTTGTGTAAAAAAAACAAAATAAAATCTCAATCGCCTTACTTTTGTATACAGGACATGCTTGGGTACTTTGAACGAACTAAAGGATTATTCTTGCGGCTATTATTGCCGCAGCCAATAAACCTTTAACGACTTTGTGTGTGTCGGTGTGTGAATGCTCTGATTTGTTTTGCTATTGTGTATTGCCGTGAGCTCTGGCGAGAAGGGGTGATTAATTTATGTTCATTATTATTATGTCTCACTGTGTTTTCACAGCTGTACAGAACAGTGAAAGGGATACTCGTTCAAACTTTGGTATGATGCCATGAGCGCCATAGTTTAACTAGAGTCAAATCAGTTATTTTTCTTTTTATATTCAATGGTGCCTCATTCACCCATATTCATCAGAACATAAGCTTTTTGCAACGTTCATTGAAGGTCAAGGTCCCTTTAAGTTACCTATCAAACCTCATAGTGGTGTTTATTGTTTATGGTTAGTGTTTTCCCCTGGAGCAATTTTTTGATTAGTGCTTTTGTGAACAAGAAACAATTAACAAGTGGCTCTATCCCATCTCCCCCCCCTTCCACGTGGCGATATAACCTTCGTGGTTGAAAACACCAAATAAAGAAAGAAAGTGTTTTAAACATTTTCAGTTCTCCATTTAGTTTGGTGAAGTAGTGTAGAGCATTTTTTGAACATCAATAATCATGTATGAATTTATTGCATGTTTGTTGCTAGAATATTAATCATTCTTCTGCTGAAGAACTTTGTGCCTGATGAAAGTAAACATTGTGGTCAGTCGCATAGGTACCCCCCGCGGGTTTGGGGGAAGAATTTACCCGATGCTCCCCAGCATGTCGTAAGAGGCGACTAACTGATTCTGTTTCTCCTTTTACCCTTGTTAAGTGTTTCTTGTACAGAATATAGTCAATTTTTGTAAAGATTTTACTCAAGCAGTATGTAAGAAATGTTATGTCCTTTGTACTGGAAACTTGCATTCTCCCAGTAAGGTAATATATTGTACTACGTTGCAAGCCCCTGGAGCAAATTTTTGATTAAGTGCTTTTGTGAACAAGAAACAATTGACAAGTGGCTCTATCCCATCTCCCCCCTTCGTGGTTGAAAACAATGTTAAACACCAAATAAAGAAAGAATAGGCACCCCCTAAAATCAAAGGTGAGTTTTAGATACTAAAATGTGCCAACAATTTTAACAGCACACCCGAGTCCCCTTTTTACTTTAGTTGCAAGATCAGTACATGTTCTATCACGGAATTTTGTTTTGTTTTTGTAATTATGTGTATTTAGAGATTTTTCAAACCAAACTATTAATCTTTGAGCTCAGATGTCCTACTTTTTGACGTATTGGTATGTTTATTCAAGGTAAGCTAGACGAATCATTTGTATCAGGAAACTAAAATAAATGAAATTCTGATTTTATGTGAAAAATTGAATCAGTATCACAACAATTTCAAAAATTATTCATATTATGTGCTGGTTAATGACTATTAAATTTGCAAGCCAAAGCTCTGTTTGCATTCTGAATTTTGCATGTAAATGTCCCATTTCAAAGATCACCTATATATTTAGGTGTGTGTGTAGTCTTTTTAAGAACATCAATTATATACATTTATTGGATCTTGATTGCTTGAATGTGTATGACATAATTCTTGTGTATGAATAAATGTGTATGACAAGTTTGAATATTGGATAATACAAATTGTTTGTATGGATTTTGATTCCTGTATGGTGAGGCAATGAACATGTGCGAGTGAGATGTCTATGATGGACAGCAAAATGTAGTTATGGATTCATGGCTGCTAGTCTCATTTCCAGTCATATTAAAAAAAACAAGTTGTTTTTACAAAAACACAAAACATAACTCAAGTTGTCTGCCACAAATACAATTAATTTTAATCAAACAAGTGTCATGCAGAAAATCCACTTTAAATAAGGAAAATCATCACAAAATGGAATGCATACTTTATGTTTATCACATCACAAGACACACTGGTAATACTTGGCAGGTGAGAGTTAACCCATCACACAATGGAATGAATATTTTTATCACATCATTAGACTGGTATTACTTGGCAGTTGAGAGTTAACCTATCACAAAATGGAATGAATACTTAATTTTTATCCCATCATAAGACTGGTAATACTTGGCAGTTGCGAGTCCATCCATCACAAAGTGGAATGAATACTTTAATTTTATCACATCATAAAGAATACATCGGTTCTACTTGGCAGGTGACAGCTGAACAGTTAGCAAAACAGTCACTATTTAATACTGGTTACAGAGACGAGGAATTGAGGCTGAAATTTATAAACTAAACAAGAAAGCTGAAATTGTGTGAGCCGTTTGTTCGTTCATGGGCTGAAACTCCCACGGCTTTTACGTGTATGACCGTTTTTACCCCGCCATTTAGGCAGCCATACGCCGCTTTCGGAGGAAGCATGCTGGGTATTTTCGTGTTTCTATAACCCACCGAACTCTGACATGGATTACAGGATCTTTTTCGTGCGCACTTGGTCTTGTGCTTGTGTGTACACACGGGGGTGTTCGGACACCGAGGAGAGTCTGCACACAAAGTTGACTGTGAGCAATAATAAATCTCTCGCCGAACGTGGGGACGAACTCGCGCTGACAGCGGCCAACAGGACTGAGCTACATCCCCGCCCTTGTGTGAGCAGTGACCTTCACTACAGAGGAGTGTAAAACTATAAAAGGAAAAGCAGTAGACAACGCCAGTTTTGGTTAATTTGGTAAAACATAAAAACAGACTATCGTTACACAGGGCACGAATATCACATTATCATAACTGTTACAAACGCTTTTGAGTTTATTAATTTGTATACCATTATGAGACAGTATAACAAAGTTGTTAGCGTGCAATTGATTTGTTTGTATCCGGTTTATGGTGTATATTGCCAAGTTTTGTATGGGACACTGTAACGCTAGTCCGAGTGCTTTTGATATTTTGCTGGCAACGTGTTATTCGTGTAGTAGGGGGGTTGAACCATTTATTCTGTACATTAGGTAACTGATACCTGATATGATGTGAAGTGCTTAGTTTACTTGATCAATAGTCGAGAGAAATACAATGCTTTACATGTTTTCCATGGACAGCGTTACACGGAACACGAAAAGCAGGCAACATAATGACAAACAGTGGTGCAAAAAAACAAATAAGAACAGAACACACTCTTGAAACACAACGGCAATTTAAATAATGCAAAACACAAACATCAAATCTTCGAAAGTCTCTCTCTTGCATTTAATAGCAAGTAAGAAATGATGTACGGTACAGGCACCCAAAATAAAGCTTATTTTACTGAGAGAAAAAACCCACACACACCTTGTCTTAATAATTTTAAGATTTCAAAGTTCAACGTTAAACACCCCCCCCCCCCCCCCCCTGCAAAAAGCAAAGAAAACAATCAAAACAAAAACAAGGTATGTAAAGGAGTATAGGAAACCGGTTAAATCAGGGTCATGTTTTTTTTCTTCCTTTGCAGCATGACCTCAAATAATTCAGTTTGAATACATTTGTGAATTCTCTTCAAAATTGCAGAACAAACATTTTTTCGCAGGGTGTGTACAGAAAGAAACACCAACACCTACGGCTACCAAGCAAAAATAATGCGAAACACAAACATCAAATCTTCGAAAGTCTCTCTCTTGCATTTAATAGCAAGTAAGAAATGATGTACGGTACAGGCACCTAAAATAAAGCTTATTTTACGGAGAGAAAAAAACCACACACACCTTGTCTTAATAATTTTAAGATTTCAAAGTTCAACGTTAACACCCCCCCCCCCCCCCCCCCCAGGGTGTGTACAGATAGAAACACCAACAGCTACGGCTACCAAGCAGAAACTAAACGCACCATTGAAGGAAAGTTTTTACAATAAATAAAATCCACCCCCTTCAAGAACAGCCTGGGACAGCTTCTGCCTCAGTTCTTGACGTGTCGGGCAGACACCTGCATTCTGAGGGCACAAGTTGACACTCTGGGGAGTGGCTTTTCGGGTGTGTCCACAAACACCACGGTCAGAGGACTCTGGTACCCTCCTGGTACTGTGGACCGGCTCCCAGACATGAAAAACACGAAATCTGAGATGGTGGTTTCTCCGCACTTTCCATCTGAAACAAGACAAAAAAGAAATTCTGAAATAAAGGAAACATCATCCCGCTTTCTTAATAAGCATACAAGTACCAGGACTCAAAAGAGAGGGAATTATTGCATGCTTGTGTTCATTTGTAGAAGCGTAGAAATGTTAAGCATGCTTTGCGACACAGAATGAAATGCTATTTTGAAAGCGTAACTTTTCTTGAGACTTTTTTTGAGCTGCTTGACGTTCAGTTTGATATGTGAAGGCAAACGAGATTCATTTTCCCAAATCTTTGGAGCTTTCAGGGGTAAAACCATGTGTTTATCATTTGCTGCTTTACATACAAGTTATTCTCCTGGGCCGTTTCCCATTTTGTGACATGTATTTTCAGTCCTTAAAACATGTATTAAATGGCAACTTGAATGTATACTCTCCCAAAAAAGAAACTTGACACAGGTAAACATTGATGTTTTTCAAATATATAATATATGTTAGAGGAAAGCACCAAAATTCTGTTTGAAGTTTGTCGGTTACATTGTTGCTAACAACTAACCCATAAAAAGAACATAATTGAACCAAGACTTTACTGGGTGGTCGCCCTTTTATTGAATTGCAAAAATTCTCGTCTGCACAAAAATCATGTGCATGGAGAGTATCGAGAGTATACATATTTTCTTTAGTAATAATTTTTTTTCCAGTAAACCCCAGGTTGTTAATGATGCAGACTTGCAACAAAACAACATAGAATATATATATATTATTTTCTTGGTAGTGTTAGCAGTATTCAAATTCATGTCACAACTTCCGGTTTCCATGTTATGAAGGTGCTTTACTTTAAAACCTTTGTATATTTACTGAACACTAAGACAAACAAAATGTGCAAGTATTTGTTATTCTATCTCTGCAGGCCAAGGATATTTATGAAACTAGTATTTGTGAATGAAATTAATTTGTACAGCTTAAATGTCTCAAGTTAAATTTAATAAAAAGTCTACTTTATAACATGGTTTTCCCTGGTACACAGCTCTGGAGATTAAAGCTGTGGTCTATTTATGACTTTCCTGGGCTACGAGGTTGAAAAATAGGGATACAATCATGTACAGAATTCTGTACAGCAAACGCTACCCGAAACCCCACCTATACGGCGTGTGTGACCTTGAGAGCTTCAGTCAACGCTTGAATTTTTCAGGGATAACAGCCGGTTTGCTCTCTCATATTTTATCTTCAAGAGAGATCAAGGGGAAAAAATAAACGCCCCGGCGAAGATTCGAACTCTCGACTTCGTGTCTCATGTCCTAACCACTAGGCTACTGCGCCAATTGAGAAAATGAAGGAAAAACATTGATATGAATTCATGTTATGTTATTCTTGAAGCAGCATGATTTATATCTCTATCCGCCCATTGTTCAGAAGTTTGTTTGTTTGTTTGCTTAACGCCCAGCCGACCACGAAGGGCCATATCAGGGCGGAGCTGCTTTGACATATAACGTGCGCCACACACAAGACAGAAGTCGCAGCACAGGCTTCATGTCTCACCCAGTCACATTATTCTGACACCGGACCAACCAGTCCTAGCATTAACCCCATAATGCCAGACGCCAGGCGGAGCAACCACTAGATTGCCAATTTTAAAGTCTTAGGTATGACCCGGCCGGGGTTCGAACCCACGACCTCCCGATCACGGGGCGGACGCCTTACCACTAGGCCAACCGTGCCGGTTGTTCAGAAGTGAATACATGTATAACTATTTCTTAGATGTCTGGTTTCAACTGGCTTTGGAGAGATTCAATTACTGTTCTTGTCATTTTCTTGCATGTTGTAAATAGAGATATCGCAGCTATTTGCATGGCGCGAATGTCGTGTAGCATGACGGTGTAAACATGTACTGCGATTCTGTAAAACATGTTTGCAAATAAAGGCAAATTTTAATGTCAATTTTTACGTTTTTGCAACGCATAAATGATAATTCAAGCGTAGAATGATATAAAATTATCAATTTTTTTATCTTTGACAATACTGGTGAAGTGGCCTAGCGGTTAAGACATCGGCCCTGACATTTCGAGGCCCCGATGCCTTGAGTTCGAATCCCTGCCAAGTCGTTTATTTTTTCTGCTCGATCCTTCTTGACAACAAATATGCTCAGCTCTGCGAGAGCAAACCAGATGTTACCACTGCAAAATTCAAGCGTTGACTGAAGCTCTCAAGGTCATACACGCCGTATAGGTGGGGTTTCGGGTAGTGTTTGCTGTACAGAAATCTGTACATGATTTTGTCCCTATTTTTCAAACTCGTAGCCCCGGAAAGTCATAAATAGACCACAGCTTTAACCCATATCAATCAAGGTTTGTTATGAGCCAAACGGCTTTCCATATGAGATTATATACGTACCACTGCCGCCGCCACCAAATAATCATAATATACACTTTACAACGGATTACACACACACACACACACACAGATAACAAGGTAATCTTGAACTTTAGCGTGACGAAAATGCACCGAAAATGGTGTACGTTGTCAACCATGGGACATCATCTACACGAAAGATTTGTCTCCCTTGTCTGGTCACACGGATAATTCCTTCTTTGATGGGTCAAATGCATTCGTACAGTTCATCATCGGAGTTCATTCCGTAACTTCAAAGGGATCTAAAATGACTTGTTATGATTACAAGTACAGGTTCTACAAATTTGGAGACTTAAATGCCTCTGAATTAAGAGCTATGAATTTAACACGCTAAAGTTCAAGATTACCGATAACACGATATAGCAGCTAGTCTCTCGCACCGAATTCCAATATTTTGCATCTTTGGTCAAAAACGCGTACAGGCCTCCCTTCAAGTTCAACTTCTGGATGTGGATGCCCCACTGACTCGGTGTAGATCGTCACAAGAACCGAATTCGTCTGATAAAACAATTAACTTACCCTGCTGTGCGAGCCTGGGCAACAGCGTTAATTAAAACTGCACTCGCAAACCTTCCAAAACATCAGGGACATTTGCCACCCCCGCCATCTTGAGCTGTTCAGTCTGTCAAAAGGCGGCAAAGCGAGGCGATGAAGACGCGTATAAGCTTAGTGTTTTTCATGTGGATTCCCAGTCCAAGTTTTTAAGTCGCTTAACCACGTGACTAATAACTGATTAATACAGGTGTATTTATTATTAAATACAGGTGTATTTAATTTTAAATACAGGTGTATTTATTTTTAAATACAGGTGTAATTATTTTTAAATACAGGTGTATTTATTTTTAAATACAGGTGTATTTATTATTAAATACAGGTGTATTTATTTTTAAATACAGGTGTATTTATTTTTAAATACAGGTGTATTTATCATTAATTACACCTGTATTTTATAATAAATACAGGTGTATTTAATAATAAATGCACCTGTATTTAATAATAAATACACCTGTATTTAAAAATAAATACACCTGTATTTAATAATAATTACACCTGTATTTAAAAATAAATACACCTGTAATTTATAATAAATACACCTGTATTTAATAAAAAATACACCTGTAATTAATAAAAAAAATACACCTGTAATTAATAATGATACTTATTGTATACGTTTAAGAAATAAATACAGCTGTATTTATCATTAAATACAGGTGTATTTATTTTAAATTACAGCTGTAATAGTTATGAGCCAAACGGCTTTCCATACTTGACGATGGGCCCGGAGGCGGTGAAAACCATAGCTCGTGCTCCCTTCCCGTGACGGTGTTGCGCAACCTATGGAGCGCCAACTGTGCACAAAGTGATCAGTTCAGTTGGACGATTCTCTCACCTCTCATAGTCTCGTGCAGTTTGTCTTTCTCATTCTCACACGTACCAGAGACAGACAAACAGATTACACTGCTCTATATATACGTGCAGCCCCCTCATCTCTCATCACGCTCCCACTCCCAGCCCCCTTTCGGTCACTTACACTGACATGCACATACACATACAAAATAAAGACAGACAGACACACACTCACACAGAGCGAGAGAGATAAAGAGAGAAAGAGACAGAGAGAAAGAGACAGAGACAAGCAGACATACAGACTCCAGACCAAGAAGAGAGAGAAAAAGTCGAAGAAAGGCACAAAGAGAGAAAGAAAAAGAAAGAAAAAAAGACTGAATGAATGAAAAGGGAAATAAAGGAAGAACTAACGAAAGAAAATACAAAAGAAAGAAAGAAAGAAAAAAAGAAAGAAAGAAAGAAAGAAAGAAAGAAAGATAGAAAGACAGCGGAACTAAGTGAGAAACAGAGCAATCAAAGCTTCAATGCTTGCTGAGTCAGAATTTAAATGTTTCATAATCTTTGCTTTAGCCACGTGGAGCCGGCTAACAAAGTGAAATCCGCACAGATATTCCTTACAGGTAGGAGTTCCAATCAACACGGCGTGAGACAAGCGTTTAATGGGATTAACGCCTAATCCCACGAAGCACGCAGAGATAATCCGCTGTTGGATCAAAATCAGCTAATGTTGGCGGTGTTGATGAAGCACAGGTGTGTCACGGTGTTAAGTCTAAGTCCTTACCTACAGGTGTTTTCTGAGAAGTTATGCCTTTACATCATACAAAATTATTGATAAGTTCATAGTGTCATCTACAACAGACTTATATACGGTGTTTGTTTGAAAACAAAACAGACAATTAGACACCACAATACGCCGTAGGCTTGTTGCTTTCTTATTTATAAATGTATGTAAATGTCATGAATATAAACAGTAATAGAATATTGTTAAAACCCAAATAGAAAACATGTTTAACCGATTTAGCCTTACCGGTTTTGATCCCGTATAGACAGGTTTTCGTACCAAACTAAAGCTACTGCTTTGTCATCATGAGACGGACCGTTTGGATCAGTAAAACGTATCAATGCATACCCCGTCAAAGGTAATTCAGATTGTATAATTATGATATTATCATCTTTACCAAATCCTTTGTCTCTGTGATACGTCCACAAAGCAGGAAGATAGGTAGATAAAAGTGTGACAGAGAAAAACAACTTTCACAAATGAGACAAATACGTACAAAAGAATACAAACAGAGAGTAAAACAATAAAAGTAAAGACAGCAAGACTGAACTATTCAGAGCAAATCCCTTTACTCAATGTGAGAGAGAAAGGAAATAAGAAGGTAAGACGAAAGAAAGATTAAAAAAAAAACAGATTGAAAAAAAAAAGAAGGAGAAAAGAGAAAGAAAGAAATATCTACAGACAAAAAGAAAGAAAGACAGACAGAAAATAAGAAAGAAAGACAACAACAAAAGAACGAAAAAACGAAAGACAGTCAGACAGATACAGACACACACAGAACACAGTAACTGCAATACATAAATATAATAGAGGAACATGATAGAAAAGGTTAAATAACACAACATTAACATACATAAAAAGAAAACAAACAGGAATTAAATACGTTTCGAAATGAATAAATAAATTGTTGGGAACCCTATCATCACATGTCCATCAACACAAACACAGCAAGGTGAGCATTTTATCGCTTTGCTGCAGGCCTCTCGCACCCCTCCCCCAAACACCCTCCCCCACCCCCACCCCTAAAAAAAATACCCTCCTTCCATCCCCCCACCACCCCTTCAATAGCTCGCGAGCCCACCAAACAATATCAGCGCCAAATCAGACCCGGTTGAGTGTGTTCTCACCAACATAAACAATGCGAATTCCGCCGCACGGTTTCGCCCGTCGCGTTCCCACGATCCGGGGCTCCAGCAATTCGGCAGATTCCGCCACTTGTCGTGTGGGACTGATTCCGTGGGCCGAAGGTAGCCGAGGGGAACGTGAGCACAGGCACGTGACAGTCACTTCGGGTGGGGGCAATCAGAGTGAGCTGCTAAACCTGCCACGAATGAATTCTCGCTTTGGTTTTCAATTAAAAAATAAGTTGAAAATTCTTGGAATTTATTTCAGTGATTATATGCCTTGCCTCTTGTATTGAAGAAAATTGAAGTAACGTGGAGTCACCATTTTCACGGTGAAAACTGTAATTATATCGTATTCTGTTTAATTTACACGTGAATTTGTTTCCATTGATTCAGCGCTGACTAGTTGGCACATTATTGCATGATTATATGGTGGTGCCAAAACCAAACAGTTCAGAATAACAAGACATCAATAAATATATGATCCACTAGCTTTCCACTGGAGGAAGCGACCCCCATGTGCTAGCATTGGAATAATAGAGCAAATGGAATGAAATCAATCAATCAATCAATCAATCAATGAGTCTTATATCGCGCATATTCCGTGGGTACAGTTCTAGGCGCTATGCAGTGATGCCGTGTGAGATGAAATTTTATACGGCCAGTAGATTGCAGCCATTTCGGCGCATATTTACCTTTCACGGCCTATTATTCCAAGTCACACGGGTATAGGTAGACAATTATTAACTGTGCCTAAGCAATTTTGCCAGGAAAGACCCTTTTGTCAATCGTGGGATCTTTAACGTGCACACCCAATGTAGTGTACACGGGGGGAGGTTCGGACACCGAAGAGAGTCTGCACACAAAGTTGACTCTGTGAAATAAATTTCTGCCGAACCTGGGATCGAAATGAAATCACCTACCATTAAAAAAAAGATTCATATGACAATTTAAAAATTCACGTGAAAATTTGAATTGTCGGTTGTGGCTCCTTTCCAAACAGCTTGTCAGAGACTAATAATTAGACATTGATAAGAGAAGAAAAATGTAATTAACTACAAAGTGTGTAAACGTTTCTCCGGAAAACTTCAATTTCCATGCCCCCAAAAATAATGATCTGGTTTTGGCACCAGTCAGCCGTCATATTCATTGCTATGTCGCAGGTGGACTCAGAAGAAGGTTCCGAAGAATCGGGGGACGTACCGACACATGTTTTGGATTTGTGTGATTTTAAGCATCTTGGACACTCCATCACTACACATTATCTGAGCCAGATGACTTAAGATTCCGACTAAGACTCGTATTGGCGAGACAAAAAAGCGTGTGGGATCAATCATAAACTATAAAATAATAACTAAACTGGGTAAATACATGAACGTTCTTTCCATTTTTGACTAAAATAAGACATTAGACAAAGATCTCAACAGTTATCATCCAGTATTGCAAAACAATGACTCTCTCGTCATGTGTCAAATGTCGTAATTTGGTTTTAATTACAAATAACGCAAAATATCTTGTTCTACAATATATTATGTGCCATAAACAATGCACACACATAAAAACAACACAATAAATAAACAGCTAAATACATTTAATGAACAGGTAAATAAATTAATAAACAGGTACATACATTTTTTTTAAAGCAAAAAAACAAACAAACAACATATTTTAAAAAGCCAAAAATAAAATAAAATAAAATAAAATAAAATATAAAAAAATAACATAATAAAAACAAAAGTTTTCACAGCATGTGCCTGTAAGCGCGAGCCACAGTGCACCACCACCGAGTGGGAGCGACCATCAACAAGTGCCTAGCAGCGCGCATTATACACTCTGACCCCTCACCCCTGACCCCGGCTCGTGCCATGGCGGCTGGGGCGAGAGGGGAGAACACTTTCCCACGGTCCGCACAAAAGTGGCCGCATACCTCAAGCCACGAGTCGCTCGAGGGGGGATCAACTAGGGGAAGGAAGGGGCGAGGGGGGAGGGGTGGGGGTAGGAAGGAAGGGCGGAAGGCGAGAGCTAGATGGATGGTGGGCGTATGGAGAAAGGGTGGGTGGTGGTGGGGGGGGGAGTGTATAGTTATGAAGCGATGTTGATAGGGGAAGGATGGTGGAAACTTGTAAGGGGGGGTGGGGGTCTGTATAGCAATGAGAAAGTCAAAGGGGGAGAGGAGAGAGAGAGAGAGAGAGAGAGAGAGAGAGAGAGAGGAGAGAGAGAGAGATTGAGAGAGGGGTAAGGAGGTGAGGGGTGGGGTGGGGGGGGTGAAAGGCTCAACAAGCGGCTCGGGTCGGACACACGGGGGTCTTTGTGTAGAGGAATGCTTACCACGGCCTGTGTTGACACAAGTAGTGGGGCAGAAGCGTGAGCGAGCGAGGGGCGTGGTTTTCCCACACTACCCGCGACCCGTCACCTAATCCCGCTGGCACGTGCGCCTATTTATCTGCCTTCCGCTCACGGCTTCTGATTGACGCATCAGCTAGCGCGCGCCACGAGCACAGCTGGCCCCCAGCCAGCCAATCAGCGCCGACCTGGCGCAAGCCACCCTGCTCCCTGGCCCCGGATTGGTGGACACTATCGGCATGAGAGCGTGGGAAAGTGAACGAAGGTGCCTTCACACAGCTAGGGGCTCAAGGCATGTGTCATGCCGTATAAATAGTCCGTGTTGACAATTTGGCCACCACAACGACACTCCGATCAACAAGTCGCACACCGCTATTCCTCCACTCTCTTCTGTCTGCATCTCTCTCCCACCTGTTGGATGCAGAGACCTGTTGTTCTGTGATCAGTATTGATTGGACATCAGCTGGTGATTGTGCTTTCTGATTATTACTGACTTTGCTGAATTCTACCTGTGGATTATACTGTACTGCGTCAACGATGGCAGAAACTATGATTGCTACTCATGTCAAGAGCGAACATAGCACTAGAAAGGTGAGTTTGACTCTCTGTGTTAGTTTTATATTGTTTGTGTTAAATATTTCGTGCATTTGTTTTTTTTAACCATGTCTTGTTCGGTATGCATTGTAAAATTGTAGAATATGGTTTCTTTTAATGAGATGTTGTAGAATCCTCTTTTTGTAGTTATGCAAGTGTTACCAAAGCAACAGGTCTGCAACAAATCAATTTGGTCTTCTATTATTAATTAAAGAGACACTAGCATGCCTTTGAAGCTTATTGGTTAATAGACTGGATTTATACTGTTTTCCAAATGTATACCAATTACAATTTGACAGTATTTCATAGTATCCTCTGCAGAACAGTGCCTTATGATGTTCTTACTTGTGTTTTTCAGAACAAGAAGCCCCTGATGGAAAAAAGGCGAAGAGCCCGCATCAACAGCTGTCTGTCCCAGCTCAAGTCTCTCGTTCTCCAAGCCATCAAGAAAGATGTAAGTATTGAGATTATTCTCGTGTACACCAGTTAGTAATGGTTTTAGTGGAATATGCGCTCTCTTTCTCTCTTTCTCTCTCTCTCTCTCTCTCTCTCTCTCTCTCTCTCTCTCTCTCTCTCTCTCTCAGAACCACACACACACACACGCGCGCGCGCGCACACACACACACACACACACACACACACACACACACACACACAGACCATGTGTTATTTATCTATCTCAAAACTTTTCCTTCAATGCACAGTGACTTATGTTTTCCTCCTTTCTGTGTGTGCAGAGCTCCCAGTTCTCCAAGCTAGAGAAAGCCGACATCCTTGAACTGACGGTCAAACATCTCCGCGCCTTGCAACGTTCACAGGCCGCTGGAGTGATGACGCAGGACCCTATCGTCGTCAGCAAATACCGCGCAGGCTTCAACGAGTGCGCCAAGGAAGTGGTCCGCTACATGGGCTCCGTCAGAGAGGTCAACGAAGACATCAAGGACCGCGTGCTGGGTCACCTGGCCGGCTGTCTGCAGGTGGTCAACCACGTCACCCCCGTGGAGTCCATGCAACAACAGCAACACATGAAGCCTCTGCACGTGCACATCCCTTCCCAACAGCAAATGAGCGCCGGCGTTACAAGCATGGCTCCCTCCGTCATCATGCACACGACACCTCAGAGTTCCATGCACGCCGGTCTCAGCTTCGCCCCTTCTCCGCTCAGGTCTTCTGCTTCTCCAGACTGCCAGACCCCCTCACCCGTGTCTGCTACCCCCCTCTCCGCCCTGCCCATGCAGTCTGTGGCTTCTACCGTGGCCACCACAATGGTGTCACACAACCCTGCTCACATCTCGGGGGCCTTCAAGATCGTGCCCAGCTCGTCCTGTCCTGGAGGCGCCGTGGCTCTCTACCTGGGGGGATCCGGGGTCCATCCTCGCTCCAACACTGTAGACGCTGTCCCTCTCTACTCCGTCGCCCTCCCACAGTCTGATGGGGCTGTCACAGCCTTCGTCCCTCCTCCCCCTACCTGCTCATCTGCTTCCTCCTTCTCCTCCTCCCACACTCCCATGGTGGTCGACACTCGCCTGACTGCCAGCTCCTCTCCCGTGACGTCAGACTACCACCACCAGCATCACCACATGGTTACGTCACTTCCCGTGGACTTGCGTCAGTCGCACAAGGTTAACGCTATGGTTGACCATGCAGTTCACCACCCCATGTCCTTCGCTCAGTGCAGTCCTTCCTCCATGGCTGACGAGAAGCTGTGGCGTCCGTGGTAATGTGTAGAGACTTGAGTGACCTTACTCTGTGGACACACTCTTCAGTCAAAAGACGCAGACTTCATCAATGCTTGCTGCAAATCACAAGTGCCAGTGATGGTTGCTATGAGAATGCTTGAAGCAACGGACAAAATGACAAATGCCTGAGTCTAATGACTTTCGTCTACCTTGATTACATGGCTGAAGGAGACACATGACATTTAGCTGAGTCAATTGACTTTTACTGCAGGGGTGCTTGGAATAAGTGACACTGGTATCGTTTGGCTAAGAAACTGAAGGCAGCAAAGATGCTACTATTTGCAGCTGACATTGTGTTTGAATGCGAGTGAGCGTTTTGCTGACTAAAAATGTGATTGTTTTGGTGGATTTACTGATGTGTGAATGAAAGTGCGAGAAAACGGGGGAGGGGGGAGGATGTGAGACGGAGAGTGAACACATGAATGTCAAACTCGCTTCTGTCTGATTGTAAAGTGAAAACTGCTTTGAAGACATTGTGTTTTTCAAATGTGATTGTTGAAATGAAGCTGTCGTGGATTTGCTGCTTAGTATTGTTACTTTTTACAAGATAATTTTCTAAAGAATTCTAGAATTCTACAATACCTGCTAATTGTATAATAAAGGCAATCTGTACTTAAAATGATGTCGAGGCAAGAGGTGCTTATTTTACACCCTGTTCTGTTTTGATTTGTGTACTGACAAAATCTTCATTATGTGATAAGTCAGATCACAGAACAAAGCTCTAAGTTGGTTCAAATACTTCAGAAATGGCAGAATGACTAAATGAAAGTTAGATCATACTCCCTAAGTGCCTACTACTCACAACTGATCAGCATTATGACTCGACCTTTAACGGATCAAACTCACGATAACCATTGTGTTTCAATAGATAGAATATGACTCTGTTGCTTTTATGTTGTCGACCAATCTCAGTGAAAGTGTCAGAGAGAGAAAGACTTGTGTTTTGAAGTCGTTCTACACTGTCAAACAATTGTATTCCAGAAATGTATGGGACCAGCGATTTTATTGTTGTTTTGCATCACAATTTTTGTTTACCTTCCATGTTGAATACATTGCCAATGTGCCTACATTCATAATCAAACACTTCCAACTGCGTGTGTGTGTTCATGACTGAGAAAAGAGAGAAAGTGAGAGAGAGTTTCAGCTCTCGCCCAAAGATGTCTATGCAATTTTTATGGCAATTTTTGTCACACTTGTTGATGTTGTTTCCTGAGAAAAGCTTCAATACAACGATTTTAAACTTGAACAACTTGACTTTCTGTGTTTGGAGTGTGTGTATGTGTGCGTGTGCGTATGTGTGTGTGTGTGTGTGTGTGTGTGGCCGGAACAGGCGAGCTTGAGTGCATAGATTGCTCACAAGAAAAGAACACTGATATATATAGAAATATTTTACATAAACACGACAATACATCCGACGCAGGAAACTACCTCAATTGAAAGCAAAATACACGTACACACAGACAAGCAAACACAACACATCATACAAAAACATACACATGCTCATGTGCACATAGACGAACGTACAAACACACACACTCAAAACAGAAGTGTTCCACCATACACATGCCCATGTGCACATAGACGGACGTACAAACACACACACTCAAAACAGAAGTGTTCCACTTTTGAACACACTCTCTTTAACAAGTTCAGAACACTGTACATAAAACACTAGTGTTTACCATGCGTGCTACTATTGCTAGTAGAATTATGCACTCTGTCACACTGTATTTAGACTGGTTACAGAACACTGTACATAAAACACTAGTGTTTACCATGCGTGCTACTATTGCTAGTAGAATTATGCACTCTGTCACACTGTATTTTAGACTGGTTACAGAAAGGGTGTTCAAAAGTGGAACACTTCAGTTTAGAGTGCGCAGTTTACATACCGCGGTTAATGTTCAGCACTCATACCGGAAGGTTATCAATCATCCTGAATAGACTTGTAGGTTGAAGGGACATGAAAACCCCAAAACCAACCAACCAACCAACCAACCAACCAACCAACCAACCAACCAACCAACGTCATATGATCGTTAGTAGACTGACTGAAGTAACCGTAGATATTATTTTTAGTGCAGAAAAAGGAAGAACAGAAAATCAGATCTAAAATAAAAATCACCATGCAAAGTAATAGAAAACAAGTCGCGTAAGGCGAAAATACAATATTTAGTCAAGTAGCTGTCGAACTCACAGAATGAAACTGAACGCAATGCAACGCAGCAAGACCGTATACTCGTGGTCCACCGCTCACGGCATAGGCAGTGAAATTGACAAGAAGAGCGCGCGAGCGGGGTAGTGGTTACGCTATGCTGCATAGCATTAGCACGCTTTTCTGTACCTCTCTTCGTTTTAACTTTCTGAGCGTGTTTTTAATCCAAACATATCATATCTATATATTTTTGGAATCAGGAACCGACAAGGAATAAGATGAAAGTGTTTTTAAATTGATTTCGAAAAAAAATTTGTGATAATAATTTTTATATATTTTATTTTCAGAGCTTGTTTTTAATCCGAATATAACATATTTATATGTTTTTGGAATCAGCAAATGATGGAGAATAAGATAAACGTAAATTTGGATCGTTTTATAAATATTTTTTTTTTTAAATTTTCAGATTTTTAATGACCAAAGTCATTAATTAATTTTTAAGCCACCAAGCTGAAATGCAATACCGAACCCCGGGCTTCGTCGAAGATTACTTGACCAAAATTTCAACCAATTTGGTTGAAAAATGAGGGCGTGACAGTGCCGCCTCAACTTTCACGAAAAGCCGGATATGACGTCATCAAAGACATTTATCCAAAAAATGAAAAAAACGTTCGGGGATTTCATACCCAGGAACTCTCATGTCAAATTTCATAAAGATCGGTCCAGTAGTTTAGTCTGAATCGCTCTACACACACACACACACAGACAGACAGACACACGCACATACACCACGACCCTCGTTTCGATTCCCCCTCGATGTTAAAATATTAAGTCAAAACTTGACTAAATATAAAAACACACACGCTATTTTGACGATGCAAGGTGAGTGTTCGTGATTTGCACACGGAGTTTAAAACTTTGAATTTCAAAATTCATACTTCGAATAACTAGAGCTTCATGACAGGAACTGACTTGCATAGTTTTATTTGTTTGTTTGTTTGCTTAACACCCAGCCGACCACGAAGGGCCCTATCAGGGCGGTGCTGCTTTGACATATAACGTGCGCCACACACAAGACAGAAGTCGCAGCACAGGCTTCATGTCTCACCCAGTCACATTATTCTGACACCGGACCAACCAGTCCTAGCACTAACCCCATAATGCCAGACGCCAGGCGGGGCGGGGACGTAGCTCAGTTGGTAGCGCGCTGGCTTTGTAGCCAGTTGGTCGCTATCAGCGTGGGTTCGATCCCCACGTTCGGCGAGAGATTTATTTCTCGGAGTCAACTTTGTGCAGACTCTCTTCGGTGTCCGAACACCCCCGTGTGCACACATGCGCACGAAAAAGATCCCACGTTCACAGCGAAAGTCTCAGGGCTTGGAAAACACGAAGACACGCATGCATCATCTCTCGTCTCTGATTATCATGATCGTATTTCGATACTTTGACGAGACAAACCCAATGCTGGTGTGTCGAAGAAGATAGCCACAGCGGGCTTGTTCGAATCAAAGTATCACACCATATCTTCAGCGTATTACCAATACCTGTCCCAATATAGACCAGTTGGTCTAAGAGGACGTTAAACTCTAATAGCCAGCCAGACGCCAGGCGGAGCAGCCACTAGATTGCCAGTTTTAAAGTCTTAGGTATGACCCGGCCGGGGTTCGAACCCACGACCTCCCGATCACGGGGCGGACGCATTACCACTAGGCCAACCGTGCCGGTTATAGTTTTATTAAATACCCTTCTCCTTCAATACAAACACAAAGCACCAGATACTTTGTTTGAAGCTTCGAATTTGACGCCGAAATTGCTATCAACAGAGTCAGTAATCTATTAAAACTAGACACGGGTTGCACCATCAATCATTTAACATGCAGGCCATCAATAAAACTAATGTAGAAGTTTATTGCAAAAGATTGTTACTTTTAGGTTACGTACAGTAGTCAAGTTTCACAGCACTTCCATGTCCCACTCCCGTGTCATTGCCATAAATGCAGGTGGCTGATGACACGCACACGCACACACCTGGGAAGTGCGACTCGTCTTATCGTTTGTTTTCCATTAGGAGAAAGCGACCCGAATATTCAAGCAATGAGGTTAATAAAGTAATGAAAATAAAACCCAAAAAGCCAATATTATTTTAAGCACTAAAAGAGAGGGCCCCTCCGCTCATGATTGGGTAAATATACACTTCTTTCCCGAGTGAATCGTCGTCAAGAACAAAAACACAGATTCAGATTTGCTTGTCCCAAACAGCGGAGGACATTGTACATCATGAATCAGCAGCCACCCTGTTTGGTGAGAAGGGTCATGTTCTACTCTGTCAAGTAACTTCTATCAGTGTCACCGGTGGTCGCTTTTGACTGCAGAAGTGTTGGTGAGATGACTGCGATCTTACTTCTTACATTGGTGACATGCGTACTGTTTCTGTCTGTCTGGCTGTATATCTGTCTTGTCTGTCTCTCTCACTATCTCTGCGTCTCTTTTTACAAAGGTCTCTCTCTGTCTCTCTCTCTGTCTCTCTCTCTCTCTCTCTCTCTCTCTCTCTCTCCCTCTCTCTCTCTGTCTCTCTGTCTCCCTCTCTCTCTCTGTCTCTCTCTCCGTCTCTCTCTCAGTCTCTCTCAGTCTCTCTCTCTCTCTCTCTCTCTCTCTCTCTCTCTCTCTCTCTCTCTCTCTCTCTCTCTCTCTGTCAAACCACTGTCAAAGTGACCCCATTGACACAGACAACCCATGATCAACCGCTGATTAGCACAAGCAGCACGCGATCCGTCCCGCATACTATTTATGTCTGTCTGTCTGTCTGTCTGTCTGTCTGTCTGTCTGTCTGTCTGTCTGTCTGTCTCCCTATTCCTCTCCCTCTCTGATACATATGTATATTCTTTGCAATGTGCACATCGATGAGAAATGTTGCAAATTGTCCTTTCTTGATTCTGTGCATTGAAATGTTTATTATTGTACATCCACCTTCTTGTTTCCCCGCCTTTTAACGCAGATGCATTGTTGACAAGTACCGTCTGAAAGACTTTAACACGTCTCGTCAATCTGTAGCCATCAAACTAAAAGATCTACTCCACAAACGAATCATCGGCGAGACTACATTCAGATAGTCCAAAGACCGACACTGGTCACGTTCGTCTCCGCGAAGCATGCGAACATTATAATTATACTCAACCTATTTTCTTTAATTCTGAGCGCGTTTTTAAAGTAAACATAACATATTTATATATTTTTGAATTCAGTAGAAGACGAGGAATACAATGCAATGATTTTATAATCTGTCAGTGAAATTTCGTTTTTAATGACAACTTTAGTGAGAAAACCAATTAACTAATTTTTAAGCTTCCGAGCTGAAATACAATCCCAAAGTCTTGACCAAAATTTCAATCTTCAAATTTGGTGAAAAATTTAGGGCGCCTCAAATATCACTAAAAGCCGAATATGACTTCATCAAAGACATGATTGTATCGAAAATTAAAAAAAAAAATTTTGTTGAGATATCATACCCAGGAACTCTCATGTCAAGTTTCATGAAGATCGGTCCAGTCTCGATTCCCTTATGTTAAAACTATTAGTCAAAATTTGAGTAAATGTAAAAACGGATGTCTTAAAGAACTATCTTTTCCCCCATTCATAGTACATTATTTTGTTTGTTACACACACTTTCTATTCTTAGTTTTTACTGAAAGTTAACGTTTGAACGACATCTCTCATACCCCCCCCCCCCCCACACACACACACACACACACACATACACACACACTCCTTTTTCTAACTCCCTCCCTCTACTTCCCTCTCATCATATCTACCTCTCTCTCAATCCCCCCTCTCTATCTCTCTCCCCTCTCTACCTCTCTCTCTCTTTCTCTCTCTTTCTCTCTCTCTCTCTCTCCACCCTTTCTCTCTCCCCCTCTCCCTTCCACTTCCCCCTCTCTCCTTCTCTCTATCTCTCCCTCTCTCACTCTCTCTCCCTTTCTCTCTCTCTCTCCCATTCAGCATTCTCCCTCTATCACTCTCTCTCTCTCTCCTCGCTCCTTCTCTCTCTCTCTCCCCCTTTCTCACTCTATCACTCTCTCTCCCTCTCTGTCCATCTCTTTTCCCCCTCTCTCTCTCTCCCTCTCTCTGTCTTTCTCTCTCTCTGTCTCTCTCTCTCCCTCTCTCTGTCTCTTTCTCTCTCTGTCTCTCTCGCTGTCTGTCTGTCTCTCTGTCTTCAAAGTGTCTCTGTCTCTGTCTGTCTGTCTTTCTCTCTCTCTCTCTCTGTCTCTGTCTCTCTCCGTCTCTCTCTCTCTGTCTCTCTCTGTCTCCCTCTCTCTCTGTGTCTCTCTCTCTCTCCGTCTCTCTCTCTCTCTCTCTCTCTCTCTCTCTCTCTCTCTCTCTCTCTCTCTCTCTCCCTGTCAAACCACTGTCAAAGTGACCCCATTGACACAGGCAACCCATGATCAACCGCTGATTAGCACAAGCAGCACGCGATCCGTCCTACAATCCACACTCCTTTATCTATTTTTTTTTTAAATCGAGCCTGGGAAAAACGGAACGCGCGTCATTTTGAAAGGGAAGACAATAAAGGGGAAGGGAGACAATGCCGGTGAAAAGGGAGATGACACTGGCGGGGTGTGGGAAAATTCCTGCCGAGATGGTGTCCCCTTTCATAGCGCTGTGTTCTTCCAACAGGTGGCGGTAGCGGCGCGCTTTATGCGCTGCTGGCTTTCCATACACTCTCGCGACCCTTCCCAGGATCTTCCAACCGCCAGAGAATAGATGAATTTTTTTTTGATAATGGGATTTAGTGTGGGAGTGTGGCATGAGCGATAAAAAGTGAGGGTGTACGGGAAGAATGAGGGGAGGGGGGGCAGAGTGAGGGTGGGGCGGGGGAACTGGGTGGTTCCTACCCGGAATAATGTGCTTCTTTGAGTCGTGAGATCTTGTTCCGTTGTCGTGTGCATGGCCCTGTGTAGATTACTCAGACATCATGTGGGTCCAT
>NC_090254.1:28587780-28658119 GCF_037325665.1 Littorina saxatilis
CACGACCTCAATAAAACGATGACTCCTCACACATCTCTGATAACTCCAGCCTGTTCAAATGATCTTTGGCCGTCGAACCGCTTGTTTGTTTCAAGTACCGACGCTTCATGCGAGCGAATTATGCCCCCAACATCCAAGTTTGACGCTGGAGATAATCTCCTTCTGTACACACATCACTCAGGATTAAGGCTTCAATCTGTTTATATTGTCTCCGTGTCTGTGGTGATTGGATTGCACGCTGTGAGGGATGAGTGGTGTGTGGTTGAAGTGATGTGATGACAAGCCAAGGATCAGCGTTTGATTACACGTCAGTGTGGGAAAAGAGTGCGCGACTTGCGCTGATTTGGCGGCGGGGCTGCGGGAACGGCGATTGGGAGGGGGGGGGGGGGGAGAGTCGGGGGCGAGAGAGTGAGAGACAGAGACAGAGAAACATAGTAAGACGACAATCATCGGTCAAATAGACAGAGAGACACACAAGCAAACACACAAACAACAAACAAACAGACAGGCCGAGTGACTGAAATCAATAAGCACATTTCGTGACGACCACAGTGAGCAGAAAAGGCTTTTTTTTCGTGACGAAACGAAGGTTATAATGCACGAAGTATGACAGACCGAACCTGGGCAAACTGCGCAGAGAACAGTCCCTCAACATAAAAACAAAACACACTGCATGCATTGTTATGACGTAAAAAAAAAATGCCACCAGTGTCAGTGGAAAACAGAGAACCAAAACAAAAAAAGCGCAACTGAAGTACCAAAAGATTACACAAAACACGTATAGGAGAAAAATGTCCGGAATTTAGTTAAGAACGCCTTCTAGAATGTTCATTTGAGAACAATGCACGTCCGACTATTTGTGTTGGGTCATTTGGTTGGAATTTCACTCGCTTCAATGTCTGTCTGCGTAACGATGCACCCCTTTTGCATCATGGTAAACTTTAGTAACTAATAAGCCTAATAACAATTACAAAACTGAACGGTGGGGGATATGTCGGGGGATGGGGAGATCGTTTTGGGGATCATATAGCGGCGGGGAGGGGGTATAGGAGGGTGTGTGTGTGTGTGTGCGCGTGTGTGTGTGCGTACGTGCGTGCGTGTGTGTGTGTGTGTGTGTGTGTGCACGTATGTGTATGTGTGTGAGTAAGTGTGTGTGTGTGTATGTGTGTGGGATTGCGTGCGAGCGTGCGTGCGTGCGTGCGTGCGTGCCCGCCGCATGTGTTTACCTGTCTACATGTCTGTCTGTCTGTCTGTCTGTCTGTCTCAGTGTCTGTCTGTCTGTGTGTCTGCCTGCCAAAAAACAACCAGTATCTATAGAAAATAAAAAAGCCAGATAAGGCCAAAAAGAAAATAGGTCTGTTTACGGTAACATAGGCCAAAAAAATAGGGTCGGTAGGTCGGGATTTTTTTATTTTTATTTTTATTTTTTCTCCAAAAAACCATATTTTTACGTTATTTTGCAAAAAAACCAATTTTTTTTTTTCCCTCCCAAATGCCAAAAAAAGTCTAGGGTCGCGCGAAAAAACTAGGGTCGGTCGGGTTACCGTAAACAGACCTATTTTTTTTTTTGGCCTAAGCAGCCACAGATTTAGATAATTCAAAAGGAATAAAACTCCGTGAACATGTCACGTACGTGTTGGTTTTTTTTTCAGGGGCCGCTCGGCAAGAAACCTAGTCAATGGAGTATTTAACTTCCTGTCTCAGCGCCACGCAACACGGCAGCAGGTTTTAGGCAGTCAGTATTGATTTTTACCCTTTTCTCAAATTCACGCGAAAAGTCATGAATGAAATTCCGGCATTGGCCAAGCCACAGTGGAGGCGCCAACATGAGTCGGCAGGTGCTGCCTGCAATGAAGGGGTAACAAAAAAAAGGTGATTTGCATCCCGTCGTTAAAAACATCCCATCCCCCTGCCCCGGGCTACCCTCTTTCGTCCCTACCCCTTGGGGAATGGCGGCATTTCTGTCTGTCCCACCCATTTCACCCCACCCTGCCCGAACGTGGGGAATTTTATGTACTGTTCCTGGTCTTGCAACGTCACGTTTCAATGTGTGGCGCAATGCCTGACTCGGGTGGGGTGTGGCAGGGGTGGGGGTGGGGGAATACTGCGTGTTTCACTTTCAGATCATGCATGCTGCTGCAAAAAAAAATGAATATAAAAAAAGAAAAAAAAACAGGGGGGGGGGGGGGGGCACATAAAACAACAGCACCCAAATTCCCGGAAATAGTTATCACTGATTTACGCGGAACTGTAAAAAATGCAGGTGTCTGTTGCGTTTGCTGAGCATGTCTTTGATTGGCTGGTCGTTTGCTAAGGTACTGCGAAGTGCTTGTTGTTAGATTTTTCTCTTTTCGTTTCTAATTCCTTTCCAATATTTATTCTTCTTTTTCTTTTCTTTCCTTTCTTGCTTTTTAGATATAATAAAAAAGATTCCTTTCATTACTTCCTCGATTTAATGTAAGGAACTTTCAAGTTATAGAATATGGCCAGATTTGGACAAATTCTCTTGTCTCGAAGGCGAGTAAACTGCCTCAAAGCAAGGTCCACTGAGTTCACTCGCTTTCTGCCCTGCAACCTCCCCCCCCCCCCCCTAAAAAAACCACCCACACAATCCCCCACAACTTTCTTCCGCCTTGAAGGTGTTAAACCTCTTTACATAATGGATCTGTAGGGCGTTTTCAGGGAATGATTATAACTTCAAAAAGCAAAGCTTTGTCTTTTAACGTTTGTTCTGTATTTATTTTTGTTTGTTTGTTTGTTTTGTTTTTGTTTGTTTATGTGTTTGTTTGTTTCTTTATTAAAACTTTGTTACAGAATTTAGAAAATGATCCTCACAAAAAATATGATCCATTCAAAATTGGGACAGCTTCAAGCAACAAAATAAGCTTGTATATTGTGTGTATAAAAGGAAGTTTATTCGTAAAAATACATGTTATTTTAAGAATGCTTAAGCCACGGATTTATCTGTGAAATATTCTCAAGGGGATGCCTCTGCTCTTCATTGCACAGTTAATACTTTATTTTGAATGAGAAAGTGGACGTTATGCGGAACATGATTGAGGGAAAAGTATTGAAATGAAAAAGGGACTTTGATCTTCAATTCTCTTCATTTTTATTTTTATCTTTATTTGAGTTCAGTCCCTAGTCAAACTTTCTTAAATCAAGGTCAGTGTTCCAAATTAACTCTATTCGCAAACAATCGCCTCGTACATTTCCCTGTCCCTGTAAGTTCTACAACACATAATACCATTGCTTCAGTCTGCTCTTTTCAAATCTCTGCCTTTAAGGTAAGTTCTACTGCACACAATACCATTGCTTCAGTTTGCTCTTTTCAGTTCTCTGCCTTTAAGGTAAGTTCTACTGCACACAATACCATTGCTTCAGTCTGCTCTTTTCAATTCTCTGCCTTTAAGGTAAGTTCTACTGCACACAATACCATTGCTTCAGTCTGCTCTTTTCAATTCTCTGCGTTTAAGGTAAGTTCTACTGCACACAATACCATTGCTTCAGTCTGCTCTTTTCAGTTCTCTGCCTTTAAGGTAAGTTCTACTGCACACAAAACCATTGCTTCAGTCTGCTCTTTTCAGTTCTCTGCCTTTAAGGTAAGTTCTACTGCACACAATACCATTGCTTCAGTCTGCTCTTTTCAGTTCTCTGCCTTTAAGGTAAGTTCTACTGCACACAATACCATTGCTTCAGTCTGCTCTTTTCAGTTCTCTGCTTTTAAGGTAAGTTCTACTGCACACAATACCATTGCTTCAGTCTGCTCTTTTCAGTTTTCTGCCTTTAAAGGTAAGTTCTACTGCACACAATACCATTGCTTCAGTCTGCTCTTTTCAGTTCTCTGCCTTTAAGGTAAGTTCTACTGCACACAATACCATTGCTTCAGTCTGCTCTTTTCAATTCTCTGCCTTTAAGGTAAGTTCTACTGCACACAATACCATTGCTTCAGTCTGCTCTTTTCAATTCTCTGCCTTTAATGTAAGCTCTACTGCACACAATACCATTGCTTCAGTCTGCTCTTTTCAGTTCTCTGCCTTTAAGGTAAGTTCTACTGCACACAATACCATTGCTTCAGTCTGCTCTTTTCAGTTCTCTGCCTTTAAGGTAAGTTCTACTGCACACAATACCATTGCTTCAGTCTGCTCTTTTCAGTTCTCTGCCTTTAAGGTAAGTTCTACTGCACACAATACCATTGCTTCAGTCTGCTCTTTTCAATTCTCTGCCTTTAAGGTAAGTTCTACTGCACACACTACCATTGCTTCAGTCTGCTCTTTTCAATTATCTGCCTTTAAGGTAAGTTCTACTGCACACAACACCATTGCTTCAGTCTGCTCTTTTCAATTCTCTGCCTTTAAGGTAAGTTCTACTGCACACAATACCATTGCTTCAGTCTGCTCTTTTCAATTCTCTGCCTTTAAGGTAAGTTCTACTGCACACAATACCATTGCTTCAGTCTGCTCTTTTCAATTCTCTGCCTTTAAGATAAGTTCTACTGCACACAATACCATTGCTTCAGTCTGCTCTTTTCAATTCTCTGCCTTTAAGGTAAGTTCTACTGCACACAATACCATTGCTTCAGTCTGCTCTTTACAATTCTCTGCCTTTAAGGTAAGTTCTACTGCACACAATACCATTGCTTCAGTCTGCTCTTTTCAGTTCTCTGCCTTTAAGGTAAGTTCTACTGCACACAATACCATTGCTTCAGTCTGCTCTTTTCAATTCTCTGCCTTTAAGGTAAGTTCTACTGCACACAATACCATTGATTCAGTCTGCTCTTTTCAGTTTCTCTGCCTTTAAGGTAAGTTCTACTGCACACAATGCCATTGCTTCAGTCTTCTCTTTTCAATTCTCTGCCTATAAGGTAAGTTCTACTGCACACAATACCATTGCTTCAGTCTGCTCTTTTCAATTCTCTACCTTTAAGGTAAGTTCTACTGTACACAATACCATTGCTTCAGTCTGCTCTTTTCAATTCTCTGCCTTTAAGGTAAGTTCTACTGCACACAATACCATTGCTGCAGTCTTCTCTTTTCAATTCTCTGCCTATAAGGTAAGTTCTACTGCACACAATACCATTGCTTCAGTCTGCTCTTTTCAATTCTCTACCTTTAAGGTAAGTTCTACTGTACACAATACCATTGCTTCAGTCTGCTCTTTTCAATTCTCTGCCTTTAAGGTAAGTTCTACTGCACACAATACCATTGTTTCAGTCTGCTCTTTTCAGTTCTCTGCCTTTAAGGTAAGTTCTACTGCACACAATACCATTGCTTCAGTCTGCTCTTTTCAGTTCTCTGCCTTTAAGGTAAGTTCTACTGCACACAATACCATTGATTCAGTCTGCTCTTTTCAGTTCTCTGCCTTTAAGGTAAGTTCTACTGCACACAATACCATTGCTTCAGTCTTCTCTTTTCAATTCTCTGCCTATAAGGTAAGTTCTACTGCACACAATACCATTGCTTCAGTCTGCTCTTTTCAATTCTCTACCTTTAAGGTAAGTTCTACTGTACACAATACCATTGCTTCAGTCTGCTCTTTTCAATTCTCTGCCTTTAAGGTAAGTTCTACTGCACACAATACCATTGCTGCAGTCTTCTCTTTTCAATTCTCTGCCTATAAGGTAAGTTCTACTGCACACAATACCATTGCTTCAGTCTGCTCTTTTCAATTCTCTACCTTTAAAGTAAGTTCTACTGTACACAATACCATTGCTTCAGTCTGCTCTTTTCAATTCTCTGCCTTTAAGGTAAGTTCTACTGCACACAATACCATTGCTTCAGTCTGCTCTTTTCAGTTCTCTGCCTTTAAGGTAAGTTCTACTGCACACAATACCATTGATTCAGTCTGCTCTTTTCAGTTTCTCTGCCTTTAAGGTAAGTTCTACTGCACACAATACCATTGCTTCAGTCTTCTCTTTTCAATTCTCTGCCTATAAGGTAAGTTCTACTGCACACAATACCATTGCTTCAGTCTGCTCTTTTCAATTCTCTACCTTTAAGGTAAGTTCTACTGTACACAATACCATTGCTTCAGTCTGCTCTTTTCAATTCTCTGCCTTTAAGGTAAGTTCTACTGCACACAATACCATTGCTGCAGTCTTCTCTTTTCAATTCTCTGCCTATAAGGTAAGTTCTACTGCACACAATACCATTGCTTCAGTCTGCTCTTTTCAATTCTCTACCTTTAAGGTAAGTTCTACTGTACACAATACCATTGCTTCAGTCTGCTCTTTTCAATTCTCTGCCTTTAAGGTAAGTTCTACTGCACACAATACCATTGTTTCAGTCTGCTCTTTTCAGTTCTCTGCCTTTAAGGTAAGTTCTACTGCACACAATACCATTGCTTCAGTCTGCTCTTTTCAATTCTCTACCTTTAAGGTAAGTTCTACTCTACACAATACCATTGCTTCAGTCTGCTCTTTTCAATTCTCTACCTTTAAGGTAAGTTCTACTCTACACAATACCATTGCTTCAGTCTGCTCTTTTCAATTCTCTGCCGCCTCATCAACTGTGCATGTATCACGTGAAAAATGCAGCGGGTGGCAGAGTTACACCTGTCAGTTCTTAATTAATTATATTGTATTTTCCTCTTCTCCTCTACCCCGTTTGAACTTCTTTCACAGGTATAATTGACGATTATTTAAAAAAATGGACACAACACCTGTCTCCAAGGTTGTACTTTTTGTTTTTCCTTTTAACCAAACAAAGTCTTAATCTATGGGGGGTTTTCTCTCTCTCTTTTTACCCTTTTTTTCCAAGAGACTGTATTATTTGACAGTCAATGAAATCATAAAAGCAAAACGTTAACTTCACACAATTTCTCTCATTTTCCCCTGTATTTTCTCTCTCTTTCTTGTTCCTCTTCGCCAAGTTCTTCTTTGCCTCTTTCCTTTTTCTACCCACCATTCATTCTTTTTTTGGTCGATGATTTCCGAATGTGGTTTTTTTCCCTGCGCAGAAACTGAAGGGAAACAGTGTTCTTTATACCCCTTACAAAACGACACGTGCGTATTGTCTCGTAACATGAATGAAAAATCCAATATATCTGTCTCCGTCGCAGATAAAAAGCTCTTCTGCACATGTCGCTCGTTTAGCCAATCAGTAACGCCCCCTGCAGCAGGAAACTTATTCTGATTGGTCGAATTTGTGAATGAATTTCTTGGCTTCATTTTCACCGCGGAAACATCATAAGAAAAAGACTTGCGATAGACCGTGCCGTAATTTATGAATGGAAACAGCGAGGAAAGTTTTTTTGAGGAGGGAATTGTTTGCGTGTCATACAGTGGTACCCCCCCCCCCCTTTTTATCCAAGATAGAAGAACATCTAAGAAAATCAGGTCTTATAAAACAGAAGTGAGTTTCAGAAATAGAGGTTAATACCAGAAGTTGAACTGAAAATGTGAGAAAACAGCGTTTTAACAGGAAGGGAGTCTTAAAACGGGGAAACATAATTATACAGAGGTGATTGTCAAAAGCATCTGAGAAAACAGGCAGGGAGTGATCGGGGGTTATAAGGGAGGTTCCTCTGTGCCGTCTTCTGTCGACTTGCGAACAGTACAGACACTTGCACACCGACACAAAAGAACTCCACCTACTCCTGAGGCAGATGGTGCGTTGTCTTGAGCCTGGAGTCGGGTCGCAATATTACCACACCGACCGAGAAACTACAAAACGTTGTGTGAATGAACCGCCACAAACCAGATCTGAGAACATGTAGTGCTCAGAACAAACGAAAATAACAAAGAAAAGAAGAGAAAAAAAAGACAAGAAGAAGAAGAAAATAGAAGACGGGTGGAAGGGAAGGTTGAAGGGACTGAGAAGGGTTGGAGGAGGGGGTGGTGGTGCAAAGGAATTGGGACACAAAAGCTTGAGAAAAAAAAAGTCTGAATGAAAAAGGAAGTTGTATTTATCTTCAGTATTGGAACCGGAAGCAAATTCTTGCAACACTGTGGCGATATGGTATAAAAGGCGTGTCGCTCACTTGTTCAGAAAGCACGCCACCTGATTTTACTCACTTTAGGATTTTACCATACTATTTTGACACACTGATAATAGAACTTTAAAAAGATATGGACTAGTGCTAACGTTTCAAAATCCAGAATAAAAAATAATTTTAAAAAAGGTTAGTTATTGGAACGTGACTTCTTTTTTGTTTTACAATATTTTAGTGATTGTCTTGTTTTGTCAAAAATTAGACGTTCCAATAACTAACATATCTTGCATTTTGATTACAAAATTGAACGTAAAACATATCACAGACACAGTTAATTCTGGTCTACACCGGTCTGGTCTACACCGGTCTGGTCTACACCGGTCTGGTCTATTCTTGAAAACTGGCTGACTCTCTGTTCTTCTTGTTGGTTTTCTTAAACGTGGGTTAGTATCCTTATTAGTGACAGCTTTCTTTCTCTGCGGAACAACTTGAATCTAGTTGCTCTTCTTATAAGACCGACGTGTCCCATCAAGGAAGAAATGCGAAATCCTGTCACCACCATTCTTTCGACGGTTTTTCTTTTTTTCAAGAAAGTCAGCATTTTGCCAGGTAGACAGCAAGACAGACAGTTAGGCAGATATAGAGAAACAGACAGTTAGGCAGATAGACTGAGAGAAACAGACAGATAGGCAGAGATAGAGATACAGACATATAGGCAGAGATAGAGATACAGACAGACTCAAAGACGGACAGACACAGAAACAGATACAGAAACGAAGAACATCGAGTCGTCCACTTGACTCCGCGGCCAGTCAGTCCCCCCCCCCCCCCCCCCCCCCCCCCCCCCGTCAGTTCGAACTTGCACTCAATAATGCCACACTCGCGGGACTATTTGCGCGGCGCAAACAGCGACAAACGGATGCCAGGCGCAAGGTTACAGCAAAAAGTGCAAAGGTTACATATCACTTGCCCCCACGCCGGATGCAGACGACTTTTGGACAAAGCTCCCACGTCGCGAGCGAACACACACCTGTGGGCATGGCAGACTTGCTGGGCGGGTGGCCGGGCTAGTTGGGGTGAGGCGGGCATAGACTGCCATAGTGTTCTGAGGGGGTAGTGAACAAAAATCCGGGTGGGGCTGGTCAGTTAAAACAAGTATCAAGGTAAAGGAAAATTTAGTAATTAACTGTTTAATCATTATTTTTACTATTGTCGGTTTTTATTTAACATTCTCTCACCGTTTGTATTATGTACATACCCATTTTTGTTTGTACAATGCCTTAAGCTATTGTAAGAAGGGACAAGTAATAAGTGTTCGTTATTATTGCTATTATCATTGGCAACACAATAGTTATGATAAATCATAATTTGCATACACCCAACAGCACAAAGAACATTGTTATCAAAGTACGATTTCCTGTTCCCACCCAATCTCATTCGCTGCAACAAACTTAAAATGGTCAGTTGTACGGCTCCAAAGTTGGGTAATTTTTGAAAGATTCCGCGGCTAAGACAGTGTAATTGTTTTAGATTTTTGTTAGTACTGTAGTTGTGCTAGGGCGAAACTCTGATACAGGAATTTAGTATCGCTTCATCAACTCAAATATAGTACACATATTTAGTTCAATACGTGTAAAACCATCAGTATATCAAAAGGTGGTATTTGTCAGTTTATTTCAAAACTATAACTACTCTCCAAGCATTCCTTAAACTAACATTTCTGTATTGTTTATTTGGTATACCAACGAGGGGTGCCATCAGAAAATAGGGCATGCACATACGACAGACATTGTAAACAATAACAGCAGCTTCTTCCCTCATTTTTGTTTTCGCGATAAGATTTTATTTTACTGTCACGAAACAATTTTCCCAGGACACAGTGACCAGAGTTGCGGTTATTGGTTCTCTTCCTTTGCTGCACTCTTCAGTCTCGGCGAGAAAAACACTTCATTTGGTCCCTGAATCAAAGAACTGTCGTCTGCTGCACTTTTTGTCGCTACTCGACACCACGATGGGCTAAGGGGCTCTGTAAGTAAAAAGTAAACTTAATTGCAAGTGGTTCTGCCTTATTACCGCCAAAACCACTCAATGTGATTGCTTTTCTTCGGGCGAAGTTGTCGAATCAAGGAAAAGCTGACGATTATGAATGTGGGAAAATGCCCTTATTAAACCAAGGAAATAGGTACTACGAAATAGTGTGTGTAGGAAAGCAGACGCGGCAATTGCACATAAACAACAACAACGACAACAGCAGTAACAACAACAACAAGCGTAAAGCCAAGGGGGTGGTTGGGGAGGAGGCGGTGGGGGGTTATCCGGGGGGAAGGGACGAGGGGACATTCACTACCGAAGGGCAACCTAAACCATAGCCACCGTCTTTTTCTCGTCAAGTTTACATGTTCAATGATGTTGACTCTGAGTTCATTCATTTGTAATGTATTGGTGTATTTGTTTAAATGCATCATCTATCAAGCTCAGATAAGTAGCAACCTTTTAGCTCATTGCAGTGAAATGTGTGCATATCAATATTGCATCAATTGATATAATGTGTTTGTCTCTTTTACACGTTTCGTGCAATGATATTTGATGTAGCCCTTTTGCTCAACAGTTAAAATGTTCTGAACAACCCACAAAAAACGTAGCCCAACCTGACCTGCGTCAATGTCTCTCCCTGTGCGATCGCACGTTAGTGCACGAGTACGTGTATTCTGACTTGGGGGGAAAAAACCCACAAAAAACAACGAGACAACACTAGTGCGATAGAACAATGCACGTCCCGATGCAGTAGGTATTGCATCATCAGTGACCACTCGAGTTTGTCCCAGCGTTGACTGACTTTCAGCCCATCACGTAGTGTACGCGGTGATCTGCACGCCTGAGAAACACTGAACGGCTAGAACCACAGGCCCGTGGATCAACTAGAATGACGTCACGTGCTGCACCCAACCCTCGGAACATATATATCTATGCAGAACCTACAGCAAAGATCTTCTCCGTTGCGATGATGACCTGAAAAGTTTCCTGCAATGTATCGATCCTAATCCTAAAGATCTTTGACCTGCAGTACATGGCCGGTATACAGAAGTCGAGTACAGATACTTCAGTTCGGGACAAACTGAACTGAGTGTACAGTTTATCCCGGACTAAAGGCTCTAACCTCGACTCTTGCAAACTGACCCAGGGGTCTAACTACCGGGTGGGGGTCGGGATCGTATATCGGGGAGGGGGCAGAGCTTTTATGTGATTAAACTGACTTTGTTTTTATAAAATGCAAATTCTCTCATTTGTAATGCTGTCTATCTTTAAATCAAAGCCGCGTTACAAGGCCCAAGGTAGCCTGGACTTGTTCTCCGGCATTGCTTAGTTCTTGCACATCTCAGATATTGCAACTGCCGACCAATGCGTCCTTTTCTTACAAGAAAGCTTCATGAATAATCATAGCTCTGGCCAGGCATTGTCAACTTTGAACTGACATCAGCTGATTGTGAGCCCTGTGGTTAGGGCGAAACATGTAATTACGAAAGAGCCAAGCGTTTTCACCCAGCGGCCTGGGAAACAATGGAGAGCTCGGAAACAATTAATTGCATCACTTCGCCGAGCGTTTTGCCCGAGGGCACCTGTTGAGTGCGGGGTCAAGTCATTGCAAGAGGTCATTGTTGGCTCTAGTATCAACAGCGTGAATTTGTACATGTCCACAATACTGTGTGTGTGTGTGTGTGTGTGTGTCTGTATGTATCGTCTCTGTCTGTCTCTGTCTGTCTGTCTGTCTCTGTCTGTCTGTCTGTCTGTCTGTATGTCTCTGTTATTTGTATATTTTTGTGTACGTGTTGAGTGCGATGAAATGATGTCACCCTTTCGTTCACACCATATCCAGGGGCGGGTCACATCATTTTTAGGGGGGGTTTCCAATTTTCTTTTTTAGGGACAATTTGACGACGCGAAGCGATTAGTTGAGGGCGTGAAGCGTTCGAACCTCCTAGGGGGGTCCGGGGGCATGCCCCCCCTCCCTCCACTCCCGAACATTTTTGATACAAACAACGAAAATGGAGAAAACTGGTGCAATCTGAGCCAAGAAACTTCCCCTAATATACCTTCCAAAAATAAAATTTAAGAAGACAAATTTAGATCAAAACAAGGACAATTGACCGATCTGGTGTAACCTGAGCCAACAAATTACCCAACTACTTTCTGAAATCGCCACTTAGAAAAGAATGGCCGGCTCCAAGGGGGGTCCGGGGGCATGCCCCCCCCCCCCTCCCCGAATGTTTTTGGATAAAAATCAAGGAAAATGGTGCAATCTGGTGCAATCTGAGCCATAAGTTTGTCTTTATTTAAAAAAATTAATAAAAACTTTTTTCTTTTCTCTTTTTACAATTTATTTGGGGCTATGGGGTAGGTATCATTAGGGTCAATCAGTTGCCTAAACGAAAAACCATCTGCGCCTGCCTCTCCGTGTATAACTATGTGTGTGTGTGTGTGTGTGTGTGTGTGTGTGTGTGTGTGTGTGTGTGTGTGTGTGTGTGTGTGTGTGTGTGTGTGTAGTGTTGTGTGACACACAAGTCATAGACATCGACTGAGAGACAGAGAAACAAAAACAAAAAGACAGAGACAGACAAAAACAGAGAGATAGTGAGACAGACAGATTGACAGAAATACACAGTCTCACAGACACAGACAGAGATGATTCATGTGCTGAAGCGTGTCTACAATTGCACGACCAGGTTTCTACGTGCAGTTTTTCATGTGACAATCAGACACAAAGCTGCGTCTCTCTCACTCGCGACACACTGAACTGAATTCAACTTGTTGCTCCTTCTTCTTCTGCGTTCTATGTAGACTGATCATGTCCTAGCTAGACATGGACGTACATGTATAAGTATGTCCTTGATGAACTGGGCGGTGGTTGTAGATCTTCCTTCGTTTCCACTCATGCAATTATATATAGCCACCCAAGGGCGGCGGGATCGTGGGGGAGTGTCGACGGGTCTCCCCCCCTACACAGTCACACACCCGTGTCTCCTCCATAAAATCCCGTGGATGAGGTAAATATCAAAAACAAATAACAATAAAATAAAGAAGAGGAACACGAAGAAAAACAGTCTTGCTATTCATGTACGACATTTAGATAAAACCAAAGGGAAACTAGTAAGATTTTTTAACATTTTTTGTAATAAAGGATACAATGATAGAGCTACAATCGAAGGCGACCCTCCCCCCCCCCCCCCCCCGGCTCCCCTCAGTACCACACACACATAAACGAGGGGTTGGGGGGGGGGGGGGTCGCCTTGGACGGTTTGTAGCTCTATCATTGTATCTTAGAAGGGAGGGGGGGGGTACAAATAAACACGATTCACTACCACCTTACACTGAGACATAGCACAACGTGACTAGCACGTGCGCCGTGTCAAGTCAGCATTGAGTCCTCCCGCCCTAAACCAATCAAGCCGTCCAATTCACAGTGAACAACCCTTGGCCCTTGTAACCGTTTGGGGGACTTTATGGGGCAGGGCCTTTGCCCTTTCCTCCTATTCCCCCATTGTGTGCAAATGTTACAATGCTGTTCTCCTTCAACCGCTCTTCCGGTTTTGCTCAGTATCGCGTGTAGAGTGTACGGCAGCGTAATATTGCCAAAAGCGATAATGATAAAGACCTCATTGATTTGTGTTTTTGTACTTGGTCTGTGCACTTGTGTGAGAGTGCGAGAAAGAGAATGTTTGGACAGTGTGAACGACTGTGTTGGGAAGCATACGGATGTTTATCATCTGACAAATACCAAGCAGGTGCAAAAGCCAGGCTCAGTGGCAGAATGTTAGAATAGTGTGAACGCGCCTCTAGAACCTAAATTACTAATTAAAAAATGACAATGAGCTGGTTAAATTGTTGCTGCTGCCTGCTGTTTATTCATTGGCAATTAGTTTCGTAGAGGCCAGTTAAAGTTCGGATATAAAGTCAACATAATCAGTAACAATTCAGACTTGTGTGTCAGGAAACTGAACCAAACCCGAACGTTTTAACCAGCTGAGTTCAATTTCCCGAAATAGCCCCGTGGAAGGCACATCACATACTGACAGAGGAGTAAGCAACTTGACATTCATTGGGTGTGACGACGAAACTAACACAGGAATAAATCCCAACATGACAAAATGATCTCTTTTGGCACCAGCATGCCGCCATAGAGGTGTGATGGGGCCTGACAATAGCGTTCCCAGGTGGGCCGGAACAGGGCAGATAGTCAGGTAGTGCTAACGAGTCATTGGACACCTTGCACACGCCAGCTCGCCTTACAAACTGTTCGGGGTGTCACGGCCTCTAGACGGGATGTGATGGGATGGGCATGACCCGGGGTGGAAGCCCGAAAAGGCCCCCCACCCCCTTCGGGCTAAATCCTATGCTCCCTTCAAAAAGGGGCTAAGGCTGAGAAGTGGGTAAAGGTTTAACCTTCCCCCCACCCCCCTCCACCCCAAACACACACACACACAGCGTCAACTACAGTTATCAAAACAAGCACCGCAATAACAAGATCTACCCGGCCCGAAGCGTTCAAAATCAAGAAACCAGTGATTCAATCGAAGACAGCGTCAAACATGCAAACACGCACGCACGCCATTCTGATAATCATCGCTCCACGGCTATCGCCAGTTTCTCTCTGACAGCATGCTAAATTATTGCGCGAATCTATCAAAACAAGAATACAGAGTTATCTCCCATATGTTTTTCGCGAGCATTGATCTAAATTTGAGATCCGAGCCTCGCGAGACGAAAGTGATTGCAGATTGGCCGACTTCGACAGTGATCTCCGTTCTGTTCTTCACAGTTATGATAAAGACATCGTTCTAAGGTCAAAACAAGTCGAAATTTTGAGACTGCTGTCGGAAGGAGACCGTGATATATGGTTGCATCACTCTCAACTGGTTACAGAAAACATCGTCTCGCGGCACCTGGGCGCACCGGAGCCAAAGTTGATTATCACGTGACACTTTAGAGTTGTTTGTACAGTATATATATACATCCGCGAAAGATAGTTCGCTTGAAACTGTCTTACATATCAATTCCTTTGTAGTTTAAAAATTACACAACACCATGAAAATCATTATCGGCGATCGCGAATCTGCTTATATCCATAACACATTACAAAAAGATCTAAATATGTAAAAAAATCGATTTCCTCTCCAGACAAGGAAAACCAAGGCATCCTGTCAGGGATAGAATGAGACCCGAATACGAAGGGAAGTAACTCATTTTTGACCTGAGTTCAGGATGGCACGCACGCTCGCTCGCTCGCTCGCTCGCACACACACACACACACACACACACACACACACACACACACTCACACACACAATTTTACTCTCTGAAAAAAGTCCACAGATCATTAATTGTGTGTTTGTTTTCGTAGCGAAACCGTTAGGTTAGATTTCATTTATTATCAAAGTTACGGAGAATTTTTGATTTTATCATTGCAGGCGTGTTTTAAATTACAGCACAGTAAAATTCAATGTCCTTTTGACTTTTTACGATTAAGTTCACCACAAAAACACACCGGTGACACTGTGACGGTTCCCCTACGCTTTGTGTTCGGTGCCCTGACCCTTTGTGTTCGGTTCCCACTCGGTTCCCACACGCCAAAATTCGCGGACAAAACATCCATTTATGGTAGTATTACGCAATGTTGCTCTCTGAGAATGGTCTTGTTAGATCTGTGAGTGTTTACACTACATGCCTAGGTGCTGTTGGATTGAAGGTTTTTGATATTTTAGCCGTTATTAGGTAGAATGCCTTCCACTTTACTGCAAAACTGCATAATTCGTAGCATCGGCAAGAAATATCCTACCAAAAAATGCCTGCTTGGAACTGTCCGTGGTCCAGCAAAAAGTTCAACATGTCTGTAGCAGACAGCCCAAGTTTCAAGATTGTAGGGCCATCCAAACAGCCGTAATAATAAAAACAACAAAAGTAGTCAGTGAAATTGGCTGTGTTCGGTCCCCCCACACTTTTGTGACGTAGGCGTGACGGTTCCCATAATTCATTGTGTCGGTCCCCACTTTCTGTGTCGGACCCCACTTTCGACCTAATTTCTCTGTGACGGACCCCACAACCAGCCTATTTTGTGTCGGTCCCCACACCTTCTTGGATTTATGACTTGCCGGTTACTTGTATCATTGTATTCATTGAATCTAATTGTCTCGGAGTTATTTTTCAGCAAAAACCGGCAAGGCAGCACCTTTTGTGATACCAAGTAAGTCAGATGACATCAGTATGTGTGTGTGTGTGTGTGTGTGTGTGTGTGTGTGTGTGTGTGTGTGTGTGTGTGTGTGTGTGTGTGTGAGAGAGAGAGAGAGAGAGAGAGAGAGAGAGAGAGTGAGAGAGAGAGAGATTGACACCTTTCCAGATCACTCCGGTTATGCGACACTACCGCGAGCGTCACTACCGCGTGTAACACTACCGCGTGTCACACTACCGCGAATACGACACTACCGCGAGTATAACACTGCCGCGTGTCACACTACCGCGCGTACCACAACCGCGAGTACCATAACCGTAGAGAGAACGCATGCAAACTTACTTCTTGTGAGTTTGTGTTCTAACTTTGATTGGAAGCAACCCATTCTATATGTATATATATACGACTTGTGTCTGTGTGTCTGTGTGTGTGTCTGTGTGTGTGTCTGTGTATCTGTGTATCTGTGTATTCGCCATGCACGGCCAAAGTTCTCGATGGATCTGCTTCAAATTTGGTGGGCTTATTCAGAGAGACCCCGGACACAACCTCATCGATGAGATATTTCAACACGTGCTCTCAGCGCGCAGCGCTCAACCGATTTTGGTTCCACCTCAGCTACCCGGGCCCCCATACCGACACACCAAAGCCGCTACACCACATCACAACGCCAAAGTTCTCGCTGGATCTTTTTCAAATTTGGACACCGTATTCAGCTACACCCCGGACACAATATCATCGATGAGATATTTCAACACGTGCTCTCAGCGCGCAGCGCTGAACTGATTTTGGTTTTTGTGTTCATTTCACCATTATAAGTAACTCTTCCTTATCTTCTCCAGTGTTTGGCGTTTATCTCCCTTCCTTCGTGTGGCTTTCCCGTTTGTAAGTTACTATTACTATTTTTAGAATGTCACTGCGCTGTCCACTGCGCTGTCCACAACGCTTCCCTTGCACCCGTAAGTTGTTCTTACTGTCAAAGTGAAAAGGTCGAATCAATTTATAGCCACGCGAAAAATACACTCTCACCTATCTCTATATATTTATAGATACAGATATGCATATATATATACGGCTTCTCTCTGTGTGTGTGTGTGTTTGTGTGTGTGTGGGCAAAAACCTGTGTATTGTAGAGTTCTGTTTGTGATGTGGTCTAGCGGCTTTTGTCTGTCTGTATGTTCTGGCATTTGAGAAGCCACAGCAGATAATATAGGGCTAAGAAATAAGCTCTAAAATTCTCAATCCCGTTTGACAGGACTTCGCCTTCAAAGGTGATTGTGGTGAACCGCCACGCTGTCTGTCTCTGTCTCGCGATTCACCCCGGCGAAGCCGGGTATTCCTCTAGTTCTATATGTATTCTGATAGTGTGTTCTGATCGTTTTGAGTTCTTGGTTAGCATGACAAACATTGAATTAGTGTTCAGAGAACAGACCAGGCCTTTTTGTTTTATATTTCAAGGAAACATTTCAACCTTTGCCTTCAGCCATGGAAGTCATAAAATGACACGCGGTAATGTTATACTCGCGTTAGTGTGACACGCGGTAGTGTTATACTCGCGGTAGTGTCGTACTCGCGGTAGTGTCGTACTCGCGGTAAGTTCTGTTTCCGTACCCGCGACAGCGGCAGCGACAAAAGAAAACGCGCGCAAACGCGTGACGTGTTTCCGTACTTGCGTTTTAAACATGCAGTAAAATCTGTAAACTCCCGCGTTGCCGCGCGACAACGCGAAAAAATCGCTCCAGGACCCTTTCAAAAAAATCGCGTCGCTTGCCGCTTGTCGCGCCGCTAACGCGTCGCGCGTGTGGAAACACTCCTGGTCATTTTCTATGTGCTTGATTTTCGTCGCGCCGCTGGAAAAACGCTGTCGCGGGTACGGAAACACAACTCTCTCTCTCTCTCTCTCTCTCTCTCTCTCTCTCTCTCTCTCTCTCTCTCTCTCTCTCTCTCTCTCTCTCTCTCTCTCTCTCTCTCTCTCACACACACACACACACACACACACATACTGATGTCATCTGACTTACTTGGTATCACAAAAGGTGCTGCCTTGCCGGTTTTTGCTGAAAAATAACTCCGAGACAATTAGATTCAATGAATACAATGATACAAGTAACCGGCAAGTCATAAATCCAAGAAGGTGTGGGGACCGACACAAAATAGGCTGGTTGTGGGGTCCGTCACAGAGAAATTAGGTCGAAAGTGGGGTCCGACACAGAAAGTGGGGACCGACACAATGAATTATGGGAACCGTCACGCCTACGTCACAAAAGTGTGGGGGGACCGAACACAGCCAATTTCACTGACTACTTTTGTTGTTTTTATTATTACGGCTGTTTGGATGGCCCTACAATCTTGAAACTTGGGCTGTCTGCTACAGACATGTTGAACTTTTTGCTGGACCACGGACAGTTCCAAGCAGGCATTTTTTGGTAGGATATTTCTTGCCGATGCTACGAATTATGCAGTTTTGCAGTAAAGTGGAAGGCATTCTACCTAATAACGGCTAAAATATCAAAAACCTTCAATCCAACAGCACCTAGGCATGTAGTGTAAACACTCACAGATCTAACAAGACCATTCTCAGAGAGCAACATTGCGTAATACTACCATAAATGGATGTTTTGTCCGCGAATTTTGGCGTGTGGGAACCGAGTGGGAACCGAACACAAAGAATCAGGGCACCGAACACAAAGCGTAGGGGAACCGTCACAGTGTCACCGGTGTGAAAAACGCTTCTCTAAAATGGATACTTCAATGCAATATCTTGAACCTTACCATATTTGGTGCATAATTATGTGTTGCTTATCATGTACTGCTAAATAACGTTACACATGCCACAGTCATACTCTTTGTATTTTTTTCTGCTGGAATCTTTATTTATTATTGTACTCGTTTATAAAAATGTACGAATGATCATGACATGTGCAGTTTGTGTATGTACTGAAGTGTTTGTTTACGATGTGGAAAGGACAGGTTTGAGATGAGCATGTGCCCATGTGCTCTTTACTAACACCTTTACCCTTTTGTAATAAAGTTAAGTTTCAGATTCAGAAGCACTCTCTCTCTATCGCCCCCTCTCTCTCAGACACACACACACACACACACACACACACACACGCACGCGCGCGATTTTTCTTTTTTTTTTCAAACTACTGGAATTTTGAGGCCAAGATGCAAAGCTAGTCGTATGAATGCATTTTATTTGTTGATTATTTCTGTACGAAATCAGTTGTTTGAAACGCGAGAGGCCCGTTACATGATGACCAAAATAAACAGCAAATGGAGCAATGCGATTTTTTTATTTCTCTTCTTCTTCTGCGTTCCCAAATTTATTTTTTAATTTCAACACATTTAATTCTATTTCTACACTCAAATCGAAACAGGAGAAAAATGGAAAGAAAATCTCCATCTTCCGCCCCAACGAACTTGAAAAACGGACGCCGGAAGCCAATCACATGTCACCACCTCATTTAAAAATGACCTTGACTCGCACTGATCCAGGTCAAATCAGATCATTATCATAATGACGCATTTATTACCTCTTGCCATTTTTCCCGTCCCCTTTCTTCCCTTCATTTCAGAAGATCTCGAGGCTGATCAGAGAGCAAGCAAAAGAATATTGCAAGGCAAAGCCCGGTCTTCCGCACACTAACGGCCAGAGTCGCAGAAGGGGTCTCGTTCGATACAGCGTGGCTGTCTTTCATGGGGGCGTTTTCCAGGTTTTGCAGAGTGAGAATTTGTTGATGAATTAATTTCTAAACTGACACCCTGTCAATATGCGAAATTAGTACATAGAAACAAATCCCACTCTGCGCAGGAAGCAGTCAGGATGTTGATTCTTGGTATGTAGTCAAGTGGAAGAATGCCCTTCACTGAAGTGAAAGCCTTGGTATGTAGTCAAGTGGAAGAATGCCCTTCACTGAAGTGAAAGCCTTGGTATGTAGTCAAGTGGAAGAATGCCCTTCACTGAAGTGAAAGCCTTGGTATGTAGTCAAGTGGAAGAATGCCCTTCACTGAAGTGAAAGCCTTGGTATGTAGTCAAGTGGAAGAATGCCCTTCACTGAAGTGAAAGCCTTGGTATGTAGTCAAGTGGAAGAATGCCCTTCACTGAAGTGAAAGCCTTGGTATGTAGTCAAGTGGAAGAATGCCCTTCACTGAAGTGAAAGCCTTGGTATGTAGTCAAGTGGAAGAATGCCCTTCACTGAAGTGAAAGCCTTGGTATGTAGTCAAGTGGAAGAATGCCCTTCACTGAAGTGAAAGCCTTGGTATGTAGTCAAGTGGAAGAATGCCCTTCACTGAAGTGAAAGCCTTGGTATGTAGTCAAGTGGAAGAATGCCCTTCACTGAAGTGAAAGCCTTGGCAGATCTGAAATAGTAGGCCTTCAAGTTCAAACTACAATTTACCATTCCTTGATCCCAACTTGACCCCACCCGCTGTGACCTTGAAATATGAAGAGAGTAAAAAAGACATCTATCTATATACGACTTGTGTCTGTCTGTCTGTGTGTGTGTGTGTGTGTGTGTGTGTGTGTGTGTGTGTGTGTGTGTGTGTGTGTGTGTGTCCGCGATGCACGGCCAAAGTTCTCGGTGGATCTTTTTATATTTAGTCAAGTTTTGACTAAATATTTTAACATCGAGGGGGAATCGAAACGAGGGTCGTGGTGTATGTGCGAGTGTGTGTGTGTGTGTGTCTGTGTGTGTGTAGAGCGATTCAGACTAAACTACTGGACCGATCTTTATGAAATTTGACATGAGAGTTCCTGGGTATGAAATCCCCGAACGTTTTTTTCATTTTTTTGATAAATGTCTTTGATGACGTCATATCCGGCTTTTCGTGAAAGTTGAGGCGGCACTGTCACGCCCTCATTTTTCAACCAAATTGGTTCAAATTTTGGTCAAGTAATCTTCGACGAAGCCCGGACTTCGGTATTGCATTTCAGCTTGGTGGCTTAAAAATTAATTAATGACTTTGGTCATTAAAAATCGGAAAATTGTAAAAAAAAATAAAAATTTATAAAACGATCCAAATTTACGTTTATCTTATTCTCCATCATTTGCTGATTCCAAAAACATATAAATATGTTATATTCGGATTAAAAACAAGCTCTGAAAATTAAATATATAAAAATTATTATCAAAATTAAATTGTCCAAATCAATTTAAAAACACTTTCATCTTATTCCTTGTCGGTTCCTGATTCCAAAAACATATAGATATGATATGTTTGGATTAAAAACACGCTCAGAAACTTAAAACAAAGAGAGGTACAGAAAAGCGTGCTATCCTTCTTAGCGCAACTACTACCCCGCTCTTCTTGTCAATTTCACTGCCTTTGCCATGAGCGGTGGACTGACGATGCTACGAGTATACGGTCTTGCTGAAAAATGGCATTGCGTTCAGTTTCATTCTGTGAGTTCGACAGCTACTTGACTAAATATTGTATTTTCGCCTTACGCGACTTGTTACATTTAGTCAAGTTTTGACTAAATGTTTTAACGTAGAGGGGGGAATCGAGACGAGGGTCGTGGTGTATGTGCGTGTGAGTGTGTGTGTCTGTCTGTGTGTGTGTGTAGAGCGATTCAGACTAAACTACTGGACCGATCTTTATGAAATTTGACATGAGAGTTCCTGGGTATGATATCCCCATACGATTTTTTCATTTTTTTGATAAATGTCTTTGATGACGTCATATCCGGCTTTTCGTGAAAGTTGAGGCGGCACTGTCACGCTCTCATTTTTCAACAAATTGGTTGAAATTTTGGTCAAGTAATGTTCGACGAAGCCCAGACTTCGGTATTGCATTTCAGCTTGGTGGCTTAAAAATTAATTAATGACTTTGGTCATTAAAAATCTGAAATTTTTAAAAACGATCCAAATCTACATTCATCTTATTCTCCATCATTTGCTGATTCCAAAAACATATAAATATGTTATATTTGGATTAAAAACAAGCTCTGAAAATTAAATATATAAAAATTAATATGAAAATTAAATTTTCGAAATCAATTTAAAAACACTTTCATCTGATTCCTTGTCGGTTCCTGATTCCAAAAACATATAGATATGATATGTTTGGATTAAAAACACGCTCAGAAAGTTAAAACAAAGAGAGGTACAGAAAAGCGTGCTATCCTTCTGAGCGCAACTGCTACCCCGCTCTTCTTGTCAATTTCACTGTCTTTGCCGTGAGCGGGTGACTGACGATGCTACGAGTATGCGGTCTTGCTGCGTTGCATTGCGTTCAGTTTCATTCTGTGAGTTCGACAGCTACTTGACTAAATGTTGTATTTTCGCCTTACGCGACTTGTTCAAATTTGGAGACCGTATTCAGCTACACCCCGGACACAACCTCATCGATGAGATATTTCAACACGTGCTCTCAGCGCGCAGCGCTGAACCGATTTTGGTTTTTCTCTGGATCCATTCCCAGTAACTCTTCCTTATCTTCTCCAGTGTTTTCAGCCGCGATTATCTCCCTTCCTCCGTGCGGTGCGCCGGCAAAGCCGGCGTACACCCGGCATAGCCGGGTCCCCGGCGCAGCCGGGTATTCGGCTCGACTTCTTCCCGGCGCAGCCGTACCCGGCGAAGCGGGTATTCATCTAGTAATATATATATATAAGGTATATATGTCACCAAATCAAACGTGCAGTTTCAAAGCTCAAGCTTCATATTCTTGTGAGAAAATAAAAAGTGTCCAATTTCTGACCCGAACTTGACTCCGCTGTGACCTTGAGGTGATTTAACCATGCAAGTGTCTGAAGGTACACAGGTCCAATTTCAATACGATCCAAGAAAACCGCGATGTAACGTGTTTCATCAACGATCAGCCTCACACTACAACAAGACTCTCCTGGTTGCTCGGGTGACCCTCAAGCCTCAATTGATTGAGCGAAGTTGACTTCGCGAAGTCTACTTTACGAAGCTTTGGCATTGAATTTTCGGTAAAAAGATTTCAGTTCGGGCTTTATTAAATACAGCCTTAAAATGAATACCGAGGGAGGTTAGAAAGGAGGAATTCTCCAAAAGGAGGGACATTCCCATGTCTAGAAAGGCACCCAGTCCGTATCAGATCAGACCCCTTTCTCCCCAGTGGCAGCAAAGAGTGGCCATTCGACCCAAAATTAAATACCCAGGGAGTGAGAACAAAAGGAAGAACAATCCCATGTCTAGAAACGCACCCAGTCCGTATCGAATCAGACCCCTTTTTCGCCAGTGACCAAAAAATGAATACACAGGAAAATGAGAAAGTCCTCCAAAAGGAAAATAACAAACATTCCCAAGCCTAGAAAACTTAAATGCACCCAGTTCGTATCGAATCAGACCCTTTAAGTGGCAGCGAAGAAGGGTGCAGCCAGTGCGCGGCCTTGAGGGGCACCATGCGCCACATCTAATCTCACCGCCAAGGACGTCGTGCCCAGGGAGCAGGTAACATGGAGATGAAACTTGATTAAAATCCCCCACGACCTTTTTTGTGCGAAAGTGTGTTGGAGACTGAGAGCGGGAGGGAGAGGGAGATAATTGGAGAAAATGACGGAGGATGGAGAGAGTGAGTGTGAGACAGAGGGAGAGGGGGGTGGGTGGAGAGAAAGGGAAGGAAAGTGGTAGGGGTGGAAAGAGAAAGAGAATGAGACAGAGGTTCGGGGTACCAGTGATGTGTGTCGAGGAAGGAAGGCGGTAAGGGAATGGGGAAGGGGAGGGGGGGGGGGGGGGGGCATTATGGTGGGGGAGGTTTCTGCGTGAAGACAAAAAACAGAACTGGTCCGCCTCCCCCGCAAGGCCGTTGTGTCAAAGGTGACACAGAAGGAGGTCGACAGAAAACAGAAACGAAACATGCAAAATGGGTGACCGCGGAAAAATGTTTTTAAGGAGGCGCGTTTAGGGTGGGGTGAGGTAGGACGGCTGAAAAGGGAAAGAGAATGAGGGGGGGGGGGGGGGGAATGGGGGGGGGGGGGGGGGGGGGGGCACGCGACTGTGCTTGTGACCAATCTCAACAAAAATGTCATTGAACACGGAGATACATCTGACTGTTCTTCTGGCTCGTTTTCGTCAGGTGTGATTGGTTCAAAGAACTCGCGCCAAGCTTTGTCTTCCTCGCTCCTTTTGTGCTCAAGCATCAGCGGTACCACAATAGCAAATGATGAAGAAGAAGAAGAAGAAAAGAGAGAGAGAGAGAGAGAGAGGGGGAGCGTGAGAGAAAGGGGGAGCGAGAAAGAGAGACAGAGAGAGAGAGAGAGAGACAGACAGACACACACACACAGAACCAAACTTAACTTTATTTAGGCCTAACAAAAAAAAAGGTGTGGTTACGTAACCCGACCTACCCTATTTTTAGGGGCCGACCCTATAACTTTTTATTACATTTGTCAAAAAAGATTTATTTGAGTGAGAATTAAGCCACAAACACCAATTGAGCCATGAACTGTTTCCGTCTCGAATTCCTCTGATCTTCTAAGGATTTTTTTTTTTAAAAGGTAAGTTCTAAATTGTTCAAAAGAATATCCATAGTCGCACACTTATTTCCCTGTCAAGTAGGTTTAATTTGTATACATTAGAAAAAAAGTTTAAAAAAAAAAAGTGATTGCCTACCTTCCTACCCTATTTTTTTTGGCTATGTTAGCTTAACCACACTTTTTTTTTTTGCCTTACCAAGGATAAAGATTTAAGGCTGGGCCTTTTTTCACAATCTGTCCTTGAAACAGAGAGATATAGACATGATAAAAGACTGAATCACTATTTCATAAAACTGTTCAATTTATTCACATTATTAAACAATGTTACGTGTTGACGTGAACCAAAGAACACAGTAGACAGGTACATCTTATCGTTACAGACAATGTAAAATAAGACAGCACATAACTTAAAGAGCCATTCAGTGGTTTCAATGTACAAAACAAAAGCATGACAGTATTATCACCTGCTCTGCCTGTTAAAAATCAAGTCTTTCATACAAAAGTCACTTGCACTCTGCACATCCGCCCAGAAACAATAGTTAGCATAGAAATGAAACCCAAACCCACTGCCACCCTCAAATGTCATGTTAAACTAACTGTTTCCTACATTATCTTTAAATGCACAATACCACCTTTTGAGAAACCTGCAGTCATTCCATGACTTTTATTGAAGATATATCAAGTAATCTGAGATTCAACTAACATGAACTGACACTAAACAGGATATTAAATCAATTGATTTTCATTCACATATATGTTGTAGTAATTTCCACCAAGGACGCCACTTTTTGAGAAAAAAAACCTCCAGATTTCAAGCGTTAGAATTCTATGCCTGAAAACAACCCGTTCAATGAATTAAGAACAGGTGCCACTTTTAAAGCATTTAGCACTTGTTTTATTATCAAAAATAAAGCGTAGGATATGTGTGAAAATCGATACAAGCTTGTGTACCTTATGATCTGTGTCTATGAGGAATAAATTGAGTGCTAGTGTGTATCTAGTCATGATATTTTGCTTCTTCTGATATCGTTGGTAGTGAATAAAGTAGAAGCAATGTTTACTTGTGACAGTAAAACTAAATGCGAACAGTGTCCTGCAAGCGGTACAATATCTAATTTAGCACCAATAGGAATTTGTACCAACAATGCCGGATTGAATGAGCGTGCAAACATTTGGCCAACTTTTACCACCTATTACTTTACATAATAATCCTATATTTGTCCCGTCAGGTAAACAAGGATAATTAGAAATTACAGTAAAAACACAAATGATTTTGAATTTTCATTACAAAATTGAAATTGACAGTCTTGATAGATTCACTGCCGATATGACGAAAGCATTTAAAAGCAGCGTTTGATACTGCTGTCTAAACTGAACTATTGGATGCCAAATTATAAAAGCACAATGAATTTAATTTCCATAAAAAAAGAACATTAAAGAGTGTCCGTCTTGAACTACCCACTGCTGATCTGAGTAAAGAGTTTCAAGGCAGCATTACTGTTGTCTCCACAGAAGTCAGTATATCAATCAATCAATCAATCAATATGAGGCTTATATCGCGCGTATTCCGTGGGTACAGTTCTAAGCGCAGGGATTTTTTTTTTTTTTTTAATTTTTATGCAATTTATTTATGCCGTGTGGGATGGAATCATTTTACACAATACATCACGCATTCACATCGGCCAGCAGATCGCAGCCATTTCGGCGCATATCCTACTTTTCACGGCCTATTATTCCAAGTCACACGGGTATTTTGGTGGACATTTTTATCTATGCCTGTACAATTTTGCCAGGAAAGACCCTTTTGTCAATCGTGGGATCTTTAATGTGCACACCCTTATGTAGTGTACACGAAGGGACCTCGGTTTTTCGTCTCATCCGAAAGTATAAAGCACAAACATCTTAGGTTTCCAAAAAGAATCTCTTGATAGATCCACTGTTGAATGGAGTGAAGTTGTTTCAAGGCAGCATTTGATGATGACTCCACCACTGAAATATTACTGTTTTCACATTTTAAGAGAGTTTTCAAGAATGCTGCCAATGTTCCAGTGTACCAAATGCGTCTGACAGCTAGAAAAAGTGGTGCACAGCTTTCAAAGCTCCAGAAAGTCATACATTGCTTCCCTGTTGCAGCTCGTTAGCTTGTAAACACGTAATGTCTGAGAAACATGTAATGTCTGAGAAACACGTAATGTCTGAGTCGCTCTCTTCAGCTGCCAATCTTTTCAATCTCATCAAGGTCGTCTGTGTCCAGTCTCACAATCTTGCGACCTGAAAAAAGAAGGAGAGAACATTTTAAGTTTTGTTGTTGTTTTGTTTTTTAAATGATGCGTTCACAATGCAGCCCCTGTTAGTGTTAGTGTTACATACCATGTCCCTCAGTCCCTGCTTCGTTCTCACAACGTCACAGGGCCCTAGTGTGTCTGCACACAGCCATTGCCTAGCAACAATGCCTGGCAACAACCGTACTCTGTGCGCAAGGATGTGCTCATCATTGGGATTTAAATAAAACAACAGCAACAACATATAAAAAGGATTGAGGCTATTGACCCACTACCATACTTGTATACATAATAATATTGTGACCCTCCACTACGGAATGGGCCGCATGTCACCTTTGCATGATTTTCATATTTTTACATTTTCTAAAGAGTATTTTATGCTCTATCCAGTTTGTTTGTTTGTTTATTTGTTGCTTAACGTCCAGCCGACTACGCAGAGCCATATCAGGACGAGGAAGGGGGGGATGAAGGGGGCCACTTGTCAAGCGATTCCTGTTTACAAATGCACTAACCCATTACTTGTGTCCCAGCAGGCTTTAGTAAAACTAAATTAATACCTACTGGAAGATTACCAGTTTCCAGTATGTTAAAATAGGCTTAACCTATCTACTGCTGGACTTACATCAGAACACTAACAGATTAAACTATACATGAATCGCGAGACAAGCGGCAAGAGAAGAGATTTTTGGAAAAAATACAGGTGAATGAGCAAGAAGGCAGAAAAAAGAAAAGAATTCATGAAGAAAAAGAGAGCATGACAGGAAAGAGGAACCAAAAATCTACCTAACAGCAAACTAGAAAGCTCCTGCGGTTCCAAAAACAGGAGGGGCCTTTAATTTCATAACCGCAGTGTCCCACTGCGGGATGCTCTATCCAGTGGTGAAAATTGTTTTAGAAAAGAGCGAAAACTGTTTGAGTTATAAGCCTGTCCATAAGGTGACCCTCACACTGTTACCAGACCAGACATCAAAACTTGACTAAATATAAAAAGAAGACTAGTTTTTAGGCTAAATATTAACCCAAGGCAAATCACATTAAATAATTATATATTATAATAGTCCCGAATTACCGAATTAAACCCATGGAAGAGACATCAAACGATACTCAAAGAAGAGCAACTGAAGAGAAAAAGCACACTTACTCACTCACTTAAAAGCAGCTATGCTTACGCTAAAACACTGATTTGAAATATATGTAGAAGTGTACAATTCATGCTATCAACTGGTATCATGGCACCCATTTTTGGTAGTTTGTATGTCATTGTCTTCTTGTCTTCCAAGCCCTCACACTATGAACTTGAGATACTAGACACGCACACAAACATGAAATGGTGTTTGAATACTCAAGATTTTACTGTCCTAATGAAAACAAGGAAAACTCTAACAAGAGCATGTGCAGAGTTGGCTCTTGGAAATAAATGCCTCCGGCCCGGAATGAAAACCTACAGGCTACCAATAAACTTATCTTTCAGCCAAACACACTAGCTGTTTCCATAACTGCAGACTGATGCTACAACCATGAGCACAGTTTGTGCTGGCGAGGAATGCCATGCAGGCACTCTCACCGCTACCCATGTCCCTCAGACCCTGCTTCGTTCACAGAACGTCACAGGGCCCTGGTGTGTCTGCACACAGCCGTTGCCTGGCAACAACCATACTCTGTGCGCAAGGATGAGCTCATCATTGGGACTCAAAGAAAACAAGCAAATTGGACAACAACAAAAACAAAATCTGAGCAGCGCTAGACCTATGACAATACACAATAATATAGTCATAGTCCCGAAATTAACCCCATTCTTCTTTTTCTTCTGCATTCGTGGGCTGAAACTCCCACGTACACTCGTGTTTTTTGCACGAGTGGAATTTTACGTGTATGACCGTTTTTTACCCCGCCATTTAGGCAGCCATACGCCGTTTTCGGAGGAAGCATGCTGGGTATTTTCGTGTTTCTATAACCCACCGAACTCTGACATGGATTACAGGATCTTTTTCGTGCGCACTTGGTCTTGTGCTTGCGTGTACACACGGGGGTGTTCGGACACCGAGGAGAGTCTGCACACAAAGTTGACTCTGAGAAATAAATCTCTCGCCGAACGTGGGGACGAATTCACGCTGACAGCGGCCAACTGGATACAAATCCAGCGCGCTACCGACTGAGCTACATCCCCGCCCCGAATAAACCCCATGGAAGTGACGTCACATGACACTGAAAGAAGATTTATCGTTTGATATTCACTCGATTGGGACCATGAACCTCACACAAAGCTATAATTGGGTTATTGCCAGTATCTTTTCCAGTGTTCTCTAGGATTTAGTCTCAATGCTGTAGCAAAAAAACACTCACTCGCTCACCTCAACACAGCTATGCTTATGCCAAAGAAATGATTTAAAATATATGCTGAAGTGTAAAATTCATGCCTTCAACTGGTATCATGGCACGCTTTAACAAAAAAATATTTATGTGAGTACGTCTTCTTATCTTCCATGACCTGATACTATGAACTGGTGTTTAAACACTAAAAACCACTCAAGAATTTACTGTCCTGATAAAAACAAGGAAAACGCTAGCAAGAGCATGTGCAGAGTTTGCTCTTGGAAGTAAATGCCTCCCAGAATGTAAACCTACAAGCTACAGAAAAACTGGTCTTTCAGCCAAACACACTAATAGCAGACTGATGCTTCAACCATGACCACAGTGTGTGCTGGCGAGGAATGCCATGCAGCCACTCTCACTGCAGGGTTTCATTTACTAGTGCGCCTTGCGCCATTGGCGCATAACATCTCGAAATGTCCCATTGGAATTGCCTTCTGTGCGTCAAAAGGCGCACTGAGATTACGTACCACTGCGCCACCCCATGCACACTTTTTACGGGAGTACAATGTTCGGAGTGAGCTAGGCAAAAACGTGTGCCAAGCCGAGCAACTTGCGAGTTTGTAAAATGCAATGTGATTTGCATTTAAAATGTAATTCATTAGTATTCAACCAATTTTGCGAACTATCTGTGCTTGCGCGATTACCTCTGTGGAAACTGTCAACAGAAGCAATATCGATCGAAACACAGACAAACACACACACATACACTAACCAGATACACTGGCAAATTCTCATATCATCATATGGCACTAAATAGCACTATTTTGCATCTTTCGACAAAAGCATTTTTGGACCGCCTGCTAGTGCGTTTTGCCTTCGACTATGTCATGTCCCATCAGAATTTGGTTGAGGGGGACAAATGTCCCATTGTCTTTTTCTTCCAGGCTAAACCCTGCAGTGCAAACCATGTCCCTCAGTCCCTGCTTCGTTCACACAACGTCACAGGGCCCAAGTGTGTCTGCACACAGCTGTTGCCTAGCAACAATGCCTGGCAACAACCGTACTCTGTGCGCAAGGATGTGCTCATCATTGGGACTCAAATAAAACAAGTAAATGGGACACACACACAAAAAAAGAAAAAAGCTCAGAGGCTAAAGAGTAGCGCTAGACCTAATACAATACACAATAATATATTGTGTGAAGTGATGTCACATGATGCTGAAAGAAGAGTGACAGTTTAAGAATTAAAGATTCATTCAGTTGGACTGTGAGCGTGAACCTCACAGGGGGCTAAATCGTATTATTGCCAGTCTCACTATCTTGCACAGTGTTCTCTAGGATTAAGTCTCAATGATGCAGCAAAAACACACTCACTCACTCACTTAGGTGCAGCTATGCTTATACTAAAGAAATGATATAAAGTAAATGCTGAAGCTTACAATTAACACATGCCCTGAACTGGTATCATGGCACACGTTTTTCCTTTCTATGTGTGCATGTCTTACTGTTTTCTGAGCCTTGACGTTTGTACTATGACCTTTGGATACTTGGACATGCACACACCCACACAAAATGGCGTTTGAACACTCATGACTCCAGATCAGTTTTACTGTGCTTATGAAAACAAGGAAAACACTAACAAGAGCATGTGCAGAGTTGAATCATGGAAATAAATGCCTACAGGCTACAGATAAACTGGTCTTTCAGCTATACACACTAACGGCTCAGCTGATTCCAGCCCTGAGGACTTAACCTTCAATAAAGACAGTTTGTGCTGTCAAGGAATGCCATGTAGTCAATCTTACTGCAGAACAATGTCCCTCAGTCCCTGCTTCGTTCACCGAACGTCACAGGGCCCTAGTGTGTCTGCACACAGCCGTTGCCTGGCAACAATACCTGGCAACAACCGTACTCTGTGCGCAAGGATGTGCTCATCATTGGGACTCAACAACAACAAATTTTAAACTGAGATTGAACATTACCACTAGATTATTATATCACACATGTTAATCTGTTGAAAACCAAACCTTTAAATCAAGGCTAACCTGGTTTTTAATCCAGACACACCAACAACTGAGCAATACCTCAATCCCTCTCTTTAAAGACTCCCTCTTTTCAAGACCTAGATTATGCAGATTGTTAGTCTTAAAATAGAGGTGCCACAGTATAATTCGAGGAGAAGTAGGGTCTTTCTATTGTCACTCACAAAAATGCTTTTCAATCATCTTTTCTCCACAAATTCCTAAAAGAACTTAATTTATTGCAGTATAATAGACGTGTTCCGAAATTAACTCTGTCAGGATTTTCAAGAGTTGTGGAAGAGTTAGTTTAGTGTCCCAAACAATAACACATGGTTGATCAGTTCAAACCAGCAATGGCAGCGACTAACTGACTCCGAACAATATGTTGTACAGCGTCCGCACGATATGATCCATTTCTTTCAAAAATTGAAAATTTTCATCTAAATTTTAATTTGATTATATACTTACCCAACTCACATCAAGCAATTTACTCCAGTTTAGTGCTAGGACGCTGAATAGCATCGCCTTGGTAACAAGGGGAGGTCACCCTAAAAAAGAGCTACCTTGACCCCTTATCATGACAAAGTCACGCGTGACTTCCTGACCTTGCCGCCATCTTTGAATCATTCAATCGAAAGCGAACATAGAAAAATTTCCCTCTTTTTTAGGAAAAAACCCCCATAAAAACCCCAAAAGCGGGGCAGGCGGGCGGGTATCAACTATGTGAGTTGGGTAAGTATATAATCAAATTAAAATTTAGATGAAAATTTTCAATTAAATTACATTCTTATCCCAACTCACATCAAGCAGAATGCTAATGAAGGAGGTGGGGAAACAAAATTCCACTTGTCCAGCCGACAATGGCTGGTAGGGAGCTACTGCCACCATGACGAGTGCTGGCCACATCTCGCAGGTAAAAGTTGATGAAAACACCCTGCGATTTCCAGTAGGCAGCGCCTAAGACCTCTGCCAGCACGCCTGAGCGGAGGACTGCCAGAGAAGTAGCCCAGGCTCTGGCTTCATGAGTTCTTGACAACTTCATAGGAAGGACAGAATGCCCAATCCCAACTTGTCTGTGCCACCACGCATACGCTTGTTTAATAAGCGTAGAGACCCATCTTACCAAAGTGACCCGCGACAAGTCCTTGCTCCTTTCAGTGTCAACTGAGATGAAGAGCAGTTTATGGTCCCTAGACCTAATGGGCGTGGTACGGGATAAGTAGCTGGTAAGAGTACGAACAGGACAATTGACCATATCAGGGTCACCAGACGCAAGAATCCTACTTAAAGGAAGAATGCGAATAACAGAGGAGGACAGACCTTGTTTTTGGATTTGGCAAGGAACTCCGGCCGAAATCTTAAAACAAAAGAGCCATAGCTCTCAAAAGAAATATCCTTAGCCAGGCCTGAAAGAGCGTGCACCTCACCGCCTCCACTGGCAGAGGCTAACAAAACGAGGAACAAGGCTTTACGAGTCAAGTTAGCTAAGCTCGCTGAAGCTAAAGGTTCGAAATCCGAAGAGGCTAGAAACTTGAGTACCAAAAAATAAGTCCCACGCGGGAAGAGGGGACTTAGCCTTCGTAAAACCAATCGCTGCCCCCTTAAGAACACTAGCAATTACACCGCCCAGGTTAATGCTATGCCCTAATTGCTTCAGAGTAGAAGAAATGGCTGAGCGCCTGACTCTCAAAAAAGAAGGAGCCAAGCCCTGAGCAGCCAAACACGAGAGATGATTTGCTACATGCATAGAGCGAGGTGAAGTAGCAGTAACTCCATTCTCCGAGCACCACTTTGTCCAAGCTGACCAGTGTGACGCATAAACAGTGCTGGTCGATTCCCTGTGGGCCTTTTGGACAAAGCCTAAAGTAGCGTCTGAGGAGCCAGAACGGCGCAGCGACCTAGAAAGAATGGAGGGCCGTCTGCGAGGCGAAGGAGGACGGGGAACCAATGTTGGCTGGGCCACCAAGGGGCCACCAACACCAAGCAAGGCTGTCCCCGCTCCGCCTTCCTGAGAACCTTTCCCAAGAGATGAAACGGGGGGAAAGCATAGGCTCAGACGCGACCAATTTACTTCGAGGGCGTCTGTTTCCCTCCCCTCTGGGTCTGGAAAGGGGGAGATAAAGACCTGAAGCCTGCAGGAGAATCTTGTCACAAACAGATCGACTGTAGGCTTGCTGAAATGCCACCCAGACGTTGTAGGACCTGATGAGTCAGAGTCTACTCCGTGTGCATCGTACACTACGGGCGACTGAAGTAGTCCGCAAGAACGTTGAGTATGCCTGGGACGTACTTCGCTGACAACAGAATAAGGTGCTGGCTGCCCCAGGCAAGAATCTGACCTGACCTGACAGAAAGAGCGAGAGACAAAGTGCCTCCCTGTTTGTTGAAATAGGCCGCCATGGTCGTGTTGTCTGTGCGAACCCCAATTTATTCGTTCCTGACCATAGACAGAAACGATTGGAGTCCCAGGAAAACAGCCTCTAACTCTAGGGCATTAATGTGCCCCCCACTCTGCGTCTCGTTCCACAGACCTGACGCAGTGTGAACAGAAAGATGGGCACCCCAGCCCTCCATAGACGCGTCTGTGAACAGAAACTCGTCCGGGGGGGGCAAACGAGATTGGCACTCCCTGTGAAATCCCAGGGAGCAGCCACTGCCTCGTTGTGTGCCGAAACCAGCTTTCAAGAGAGACTACTGTCTCCCAGCCCTGAAGAGAAGGCTTCCACAGCGAACTCAGGGCAGCCTGAAATGGCCGCTTGTGGACTCTGCCTAAGGGCACAAGAGTGGCCATCGATTCCATTTGGCCAAGAAGAGAGGTCAGAACACGTACAGGACAGAGTACGAAACAGACTTTGCAACCTGTCCACCCTTCTCTGTGAAGGGCGTACCCGCCAATCGACGGTGTATGTCTTTGCGTGTGGAAGAAAAACAACCCCAATGCTAAAAACGTCTGTGCCAAACCTAGGCTTAGCCACATGATGGTGTTTAGTTCTTTCCGTAACCTCTTAGAAAGAAAAGCTGAAACTAAGGAATTCCTGCGAGTCCTTTGTGCTGCGCAGCGAAAGTCGCTGACAGAAGCCACTGCCTCAAGAGGTAGGCTTAGCCGGAAAAGTTCCGACTGAGAGGTTACGAGCAATGGCTCAGTGAGCCTAAAAATTTAGTCAGAATGTGAGCCCATAATTTGGACATGTTCTGGCGACTTGTCAGAAACCAAAGCTTATGACCCTGATGAGAAAGCGCAATTCCGTAAGCCGTAAAAGCCGAGAAAGTTTTAACAGCTTGCCTTGTTTTTCACCACAGAGGCAAAAAACAAAAATTGAGGCCTTAGCAACTTCACCCTAGAAGGTGAAAAATAAGAGGTATGCCGCACCAAAGATGGGCGTACATACCGCGAAGCTGCCTAAGGCAGAGGGCCCGTGTGCAAGTACCAAGGCAGGGTCTGACAAAGGCAGAAGTCAGACAAACCGGCTGAAAGCCGGAGCAAAATCAAAACACGTCTGTAGACACAGATCGCTGGAGAGTGAATGATTCAAAGATGGCGGCAAGGTCAGGAAGTCACGCGTGACTTTGTCATGATAAGGGGTCAAGGTAGCTCTTTTTTAGGGTGACCTCCCCTTGTTACCAAGGCGATGCTATTCAGCGTCCTAGCACTAAACTGGAGTAAATTGCTTGATGTGAGTTGGGATAAGAATGTAATTTAATATACACATCAGAGTTTACGATTTGTTGCGGCAATGATCGCTTGCCTTCAGTGATTGCTGACAACATGTCTTGCCTGAGTCGTTGACGTGAGTTTGGGTAACACGCATGCTTAGCAATCACTGCAGTACACCGACAGTGAATCGTTGCTTCAATTAGCAGATTTTCGAAAGAAAAAGGCATCATATCCAGCGGACCCTGCATAACATACACATCTGATTCAGTTATTAGCTGCGATTTCTGTTTTTAACTGGTCGACCATGTGTTATTGTTTGGGTTAATAAAGCGGGGCGCAACTCTTCCACAATGCTTGGAAATCCTAACAGAGTTATTTCCGAACATCGTATATTGTAGAACAGATGCCTGTGTACGGCTTTCTCACTCACAAAAGTGTTTTTCTAAAAAGGGGGCACCCCTGTACCTTCACTGTAGTATAATCCTAGAACTAGTCTCTGCATTATTGTTGCACTCACCAAAGTGTTTCTCTATGGTCTTCAAAATGGCCATGGAGCGAGCACCGTCCACCATGTTGATAGCGATGCCGTTCTTGCCGAAGCGACCCGTGCGCCCGATGCGATGCAAGTACGTCTCGCAGTCAGCGTTCCACTCCATGGTCACAGGCAGGTCAAAATTCACCACCACCGTCACCATCTCCACGTCAATACCTGGAAACACATGAAGAATTGTAGGCAAAGTAAATGACTGAAAGTTTCCCGATGTGACATTATTTCCCACGTGACATTATAGTCACTAGTGAGAGGGAGTGTCTCAAACATGTGAACAGGAAGCACATGGCAAAGTTTGTCTGCACAAATGTAAGGGTACTCACTCTTTCAGAACCCATGCAAACCCGGCAGAGTATTTCTGAAAACCGTCTATTTCAACTAATCCAACCCCGCAAGTGCGTACCACCCATTTGGGTGACACCCAGTTTGGCTTTGTGCACCTCAGCCCTGCTCTCATTCACAGACACGGGCCCCATGTTCGCCGCCAAGACCGAGGCCTTTCATGTCCCAGACCGACAGCCCCAAGAGATGGTGCCATGGTCACAGTGCCACTAACATGCATATTGCTACAGAGTTTTGTTTTTGTTTGTTTGTTTGCTTAACGCCCAGCCGACCACGAAGGGCCATATCAGCGCGGTGCTGCTTTGACATATAACGTGCGCCACACACAAGACAGAAGTCGCAGCACAGGCTTCGTGTCTCACCCAGTCACATTATTCTGACACCGGACCAACCAGTCCTAGCACTAACCCCATAATGCCAGACACCAGGCGGAGCAGCCACTAGATTGCCAATTTTAAAATCTTAGGTTAACCCGGCCGGGGTTCGAACCCACGACCTTCCGATCACGGGGCGGACGCCTTACTACTAGGCCAACCATGCCGGTCTACAGAGGGGGTGTTATCCTTCAAGATATGTACGGCGATGAGGGTGCATGCATATTTTACTTTAGTCATACATAATGATCTACTGGTCAATAGGGTGCAGAGGTCAAAGTTTATAGGCTGAAGTGTAAAATTCACGCCTTCAACTGGGCCTTCAGTTGTGGCTTACACGATAATGAAGAATTTGGGTTATGTGGAAACATGTTCAATACTGTAAATGTCTATGTGTACAAACGTACCTCTAGCAGAGACATTGGTGGTGATAAGGACCTTCTCCTTGCCGTCACGGAAACGCTGGATGATGGCGGCACGCTGCTCGATGGTCAGGTCTCCCGTCAACAGTGCCACTGCGTTTCCGTCCGCCACCATCTTCTCTGCTAGCCATGCCGCTGTCTTTCGTTTCTGAAACAATGTGGAAAAAGTCAATTAATGTTGGTAATTTAAGTTACAATTTAGCTGTTTGCAAAACTGCAGAGATAATCAAGCACACAAAATCCCTGTTCTACAGGCACTTTAAACACACAGCTCATCTGTGCCTGCCATCTGTCATGTCACTTAAGTACATTTATTTCCTCCACTGAAAAATTACCACACTTTTCTGCATTCTTTAATTGTCTGTGAGAATATAGTTGAGTTCACAGTGATTGTGGTTAAAAACTTGAGACCACAAGTCCAGATATTGACTTGCTAGTGATCGTATAAGCCATCCTGCAACTTTGCACTCACTAACCAGTCTGAATCATGCTATTGAGAAACCGGTTGGCAAGCAAGTACTGAATACTAAGCGCAAGGATGCATTCATCATGGGTGCAACCTGGAAAATTCCAAAAACCGGCAAAAGTTGGGGTCCAGCTTTTTTAGTATTTAAAATGCCAAAAAAAACCTCTCCTGGAACAAAAACATCGGCAGCCGATGAAACCAAAAACCGGCTGCCGGCGTGTAGCCGGCAGAGTTGCACCCATGATTCATTATCTACTGAGTATATCTGTCACATTGTCAAAACAATGTCATCAAATACATATCAATCAATATCAATCAATATGAGGCTTATATCGCGCGTATTCCGTGGGTACAGTTCTAAGAGCAGGGATTTATCTTTTATTTTTATTTTTATTTTTATGCAATTTATATCGCGCACATATTCAAGGCGCAGGGATTTATTTATGCCGTGTGAGATGGAATTTTTTTACACAATACATCACGCATTCACATCGGCCAGCAGATCGCAGCCATTTCGGCGCATATCCTACTTTTCACGGCCTATTATTCCAAGTCACACGGGTATTTTGGTGGACATTTTTATCTACGCCTATACAATTTTGCCAGGAAAGACCCTTTTGTCAATCGTGGGATCTTTAACGTGCACACCCCAATGTAGTGTACATGAAGGGACCTCGGTTTTTCGTCTCATCCGAAAGACTAGTACTTGAACCCACCACCTAGGTTAGGAAAGGGGGGAGAAAATTGCTAACGCCCTGACCCAGGGTCGAACTTGCAACCTCTCGCTTCCGAGCGCAAGTGCGTTACCACTCGGCCACCCAGTCCACATATCTGCCTGTAGGCCACTGACCGACTATTTTCTTGATACAGTGGTACCTCCGTTTAAGACCTCCAAACCTCAGACAAATGTAGGTCTAAACAGAGAGGTAACTTCACTGACACTATGACCAAACATTCTGAGAAAATTGTATCTTCATATACAGGGAGTCTTAAAATAGAGGTCGTTGCCACGACCATCTTGGGTTCATTCTAAGATAAGCCAAAGCAACATTGCTTTATCTTTTTCTGTCTAGACTCTTGCTTATCCACTTTAAAGGCCATTTAAGGTCCAGGTTCTTGTGAACTTGTTGCTTCGTCCTGAATTAAAAACATTCCAAAAATGTAACCTTTTTTTACATTTTATTTTTTGAATTAAAGGTTTTAAAAGAGAGGTTTCACTGTAGTATTTACAGTGCAACTAGTAAAATATTGAAAATAAGTGGTTACTGGGCTCCCTGGTTCACTGAATTCAATGACTCACGTGACAGAAGATCATGGACTGTCCGATGGAGATGGAGCCGTAGATGTTGCACATGGCGCGGTACTTGTCCTCCACGCTGTGGCACTCAATGTAGAATTGCCTAATGTTTTCCAGCGACTCCTCCTCACGACGCAGGCGGATGATCACCGGGTCGTTGGGCACGATCTTGGCCGCAAAATTCATCACCTGCGTGTCGTACGTGGCCGAGAACAGCAGCATCTGACACCCTGGACCCAGCTTTCTGTTAGGGACAGCAACAGGAAACACACAGTTAATGACAGAAACAGCAAACACACAGTCAGTGACAGAAACACGAAACACACAGTCAGTGACGGAAACTACAGTGAAACACACAGTCAGTGACGAAAACTACAGTGAAACACACAGTCAGTGACGGAAACTACAGTGAAACACACAGTCAGTGACGGAAACTACAGTGAAACACAGTCAGTGACGGAAACTACAGTGAAACACACAGTCAGTGACGGAAACTACAGTGAAACACACAGTCAGTGACGGAAACTACAGTGAAACACACAGTCAATGACAGAAACTACAGTGAAACACACAGTCAGTGACGGAAACTACAGTGAAACACACAGTCAGTGACGAAAACTACAGTGAAACACACAGTCAGTGACGGAAACTACAGTGAAACACACAGTCAATGACAGAAACTACAGTGAAACACACAGTCAGTGACGGAAACTACAGTGAAACACACAGTCAGTGACGGAAACTACGGTGAAACACACCCCCCCCCCCCCACCCCCCTTGTAAGACCTCAAACAAATCTAAAAAAATCAGGTCTTAAAAATTAAGGAGTCTTAAAGTGGGGTTAAATCTATTGAGGTTTTCAACAAAACATCTGAAAAAGCAAGGTCTTAACAAGTCGCGTAAGGCGAAATTACTACATTTAGTCAAGCTGTGGAACTCACAGAATGAAACTGAACGTAGTCCGCCGCTAGTGCAAAAGGCAGTGAAAGTGACGAGCCTGTTTGGCGCGGCAGCGGTTGCCCTGTGCTTCATAGCACGCTTTACAGTACCTCTCTTCGTTTTAACTTTCTGAGCGTGTTTTTAATCCAAACATATCATATCTATATGTTTTTGGAATCAGGAACCGACAAGGAATAAGATGAAATAGTTTTTAAATCGATTTCGGAAATTTAATTTTGATCATAATTTTTATATTTTCAATTTTCAGAGATTGTTTTTAATCCAAATATAACATATGTATATGTTTTTGGAATCAGAAAATGACGAAGAATAAGATGAAATTGTTTTTGGATCGTTTAATAAAAAAATAATTTTAATTACAAGTTTCCGATTTTTAATGACCAAACTCACTCATTAGTTTTTATGCCACCAAGCTGAAATGCAATACCAAACCCCGGCCTTCGTCGAAGATTGCTTTGCCAAAATTTCAATCAATTTAATTGAAAAATGAGGGTGTGACAGTGCCGCCTCAACTTTTACAAAAAGCCGGATATGACGTCATCAAAGGTATTTATCGAAAAAATGAAAAAAACGTCCGGGGATATCATACCCAGGAACTCTCATGTCAAATTTCATAAAGATCAGCCCAGTAGTTTAGTCTGAATCGCTCTACACACAGACAGACAGACAGACAGACAGACAGACAGACAGACACACACACACACACACACACACACACATACACCACGACCCTCGTCTCGATTCCCCCCTCTATGTTAAAACATTTAGTCAATACTTGACTAAATGTAAAAAGGGGGAAGCCAAAAATCAGTAGATCTTACAGTCAAGTGAGAATGACTGAACTCCTTTTGGTTTTCTTTTTCTTACAGTAGTCTCAACACCTGCCAAGCAGTTTTTCTCTACGGTAAATTACATAACTTAACATACAGAAATACGTGCTTGCATATGCACATGCTTATATTGCAAACAGTGGTTTAGTATGAGATCAGGGATATTTTGCACCATGTTGCCAAGTTTGAATTCTGGAAACACACACCCACAGACCACAGGCACAAACACCACTTACACACTAAGGCCAAGTTCGAGAAAAGTCTGTCATGTGAACAGTCCCGACAATTTAGTTCTGAATTAGTTCCAATTTAGCAACGACTTGAAAACTCGACTCCTCAGTGATTTACAAATGACTTCCGGCAGACTTTTATTATCGGGTTTTCCGATTAGGTCTAGCCGGAAAACAATGAAGACAACTGCCAACTGGGAAAACTCCAATGTGAAATTCAGCTAAGAATCGTTGCTTGAGACTAGTCTTAGCATTAGCACTGTTCACATGGGCAGCAATTTTCAACTGACTTGTTTTTGACAAAAATCACTTGAAAGTTGGAGGAAAGTTGGTTGTAAGTTTGCGATGTGAACAGCATTTTGCCACCTCTAACAGCAATGAAAACAAATTACTTCTGTATGCGGACAGATCTATCATCAATGAAAACATCTTCTGAATGCTGACAGACCTATCAGCAATGAAGACAACTTACTTCTGTATGCGGACAGATCTAACAGCAATGAAAACGACTTACTTCTGTATGCGGACAGATCTAACAGCAATGAAAACAACTTACGGGCGGGGATGTAGCTCAGTCGGTAGCGCGCTGGATTTGTATCCAGTTGGCCGCTGTCAGCGTGAGTTCGTCCCCACGTTCGGCGAGAGATTTATTTCTCAGAGTCAACTTTGTGTGCAGACTCTGATCGGTGTCCGAACACCCCCGTGTGTACACGCAAGAACAAGACCAAGTGCGCACGAAAAAGATCCTGTAATCCATGTCAGAGTTCGGTGGGTTATAGAAACACAAAAATACCCAGCATGCTTCCTCCGAAAACGGCGTATGGCTGACTAAATGGCGGGGTAAAAACGGTCATACACGTAAAAGCCGTGGGAGTTTCAGCCCATGAACGAACAAACAAAACAACTTACTTCTGTATGCGGACAGATCTAACAACAATGAAAACAACTTACTTCTGAATGCAGACAGATCTAACATCAATGAAAACAACTTACTTCTGTATGCGGACGGATCTAACAGCAATGAAAACAACTTACTTCTGTATGCGGACGGATCTAACAGCAATGAAAACAACTTACTTCTGTATGCGGACGGATCTAACAGCAATGAAAACAACTTACTTCTGTATGCGGACAGATCTAACAACAATGAAAACAACTTACTTCTGTATGCGGACAGATCTAACAACAATGAAAACAACTTACTTCTGTATGCGGACAGATCTAACAGCAATGAAAACAACTTACTTCTGTATGCGGACGGATCTAACAGCAATGAAAACAACTTACTTCTGTATGCGGACAGATCTAACAACAATGAAAACAACTTACTTCTGTATGCGGACGGATCTAACAGCAATGAAAACAACTTCTGTATGCGGACAGATCTAACAGCAATGAAAACAACTTACTTCTGTATGCGGACAGATCTAACAACAATGAAAACAACTTACTTCTGAATGCGGACAGATCTAACAGCAATGAAAAAAACTTACTTCTGAATGCGGACAGATCTAACAACAATGAAAACAACTTACTTCTGAATGCGGACAGATCTAACAACAATGAAAACAACTTACTTCTGAATGCGGACTGACTGGTCCTGATGTCCCTGCATGGAGATCATGACGTCAGCTTCGTCCAGGACAAACACCTTGAGGTTCTCCAGGTTCAGCGCTCTGTGGCGTGTGCACCAATCCATGACCGTGCCGGGTGTGCCGATGATCAGGTGGTCTTCCAGGGGCTGCCCACGCTCCACTGAACACAGCAAAGTTATGGTCACACATTGGATTCCAACTTCTGTTTTTGTGTCTGTTTTGTGTGTGTGTGAGTTCATGCCTATTGTCCCACCGTTTACAAACACAAACCTCTTTTTCTACAGCAAGTTTATACAGCAGTCCCTGCAATGTACGCCCCCCCCCCCCCCCCCCCCCCCTTAAACGGCCACCTGCAAAACGTGGACGCGGACACTCATTTTCGGTCCCAACAGCAGGTCATACCTGCATTGTACGGACAGACCATCGCCAAATTTTCACCACACCAAAATCAATAACAGAGCAGTCCGGCTCTTGGTACAAAGGTCACAGCCGCAAAGGCTTGATGACAGTCTCTTAACTTGGGTGCACGTGTACCCATCAGAAGGGGGGTAGTTCAGGTCAGGAGTGGAGTACACGCACTTTCTTGATTTCAAATGCGAAGATGCCAACATGAAACTGCACTGTGCTCTTTATTCTTGTCTGTTGGACGTAAACAACAGAAGCCACAGTCGATGAAGGCCCTCCAAGAAAGAGAGTGAAAAATCGGCCACAGTTCTCACCTTTCCTTCTTTATTTGGTGTTTAACGTCGTTTTCAACCACGAAGGGTTATATCGCGATGGGGAAAGGGGGGGGGGGATAGGATAGAGCTACTTGTTAATTGTTTCTTGTTCACAAAAGCACTAATCAAAAAATTGCTCCAGGGGCTTGCAACGTAGTACAATATATGACCTTACTGGGAGAATGCAAGTTTCCGGTACAAAGGACTTAACATTTCTTACATACTGCTTGACTAAAATCTTTACAAACATTGACTATATTCTATACAAGAAACACTTAACAAGGGTAAAAGGAGAAACAGAATCCGTTAGTCGCCTCTTACGACATGCTGGGGAGCATCGGGTAAATTCTTCCCCCTAACCCGCGGCGGGGGGGGGGGGGGGGGGGGGGGGGGTACAGTTCTCACCATCGCGTGCCTGTGTGTAACCTTTCATTGATAAGATACTCTTGTTTCCCCTCAGTCTTGACCAGTGAGTCGATTACCTAATCTGTGAACCCTTCAGTTGTCTTGCTTTGTCAAAAGTTAGACACAGTTAAATGGTTTTGCTCTGAGTGAACAGTGCAGCTGGCAGCCGGTGACACCTCTCTGGCCACAACCCCAAACAGTACATGGCTGGGGGGAAGGAGAGAGAGAGGGAGAGAGAGAGGAGGGGGGGTGAGGGGTAGCTGGCTAAACTCAGTCGGGTGTCTGGTGTCACTGCATGTCAGCAGGAAGAGCACTGGAGAGAAATAGAGCTGTCCTCCTCTCCACAATTTCCAAGTATCAGTTGTCAGGGCTTAAGGTAGGCAGTGAGGGAGAGTGAGATCGGTGTTGTTCTAGTGTACAGTGTATTTCCAACTGAAGAGTGAAAAGTCACTGCCACAAGATCGGCATGCAGTCAATAAAGCCAGACAAGAAGAATGATTATGACATGCGGCTCTATCTGCTGGTTTTTATTCAAACTGGTTTTCAATGCTTATTCTCGCAAAGCATCTGCACCCCAGCCTCTGTGCTGTGTTTGTGTGGCTACTTTCGTATGATGTCAGTGCATGGTGAGTGCGTTCACTGCCTTGAGGATTTATTTTATCTCTTCTTTCCAACACCATTCATACAAATCATATTTTACAGAACGTTTAAAAAAATATTAGGAGTTGGATGTAATCGTTTAGTAGCCACAAGAAGTGGTTAGCATAGACTCAATCATGTTGTTTGTGTGTCTCTGTGGGAGTGTATGGGGGAGGGGTGACCATGGGGGAGGGGGTGGTGTGGTCACCCCTCCCGTGACCGGCCACCTGCAATGTACGGACATGTTTGCTATGGCCCAAGGGTGTCCCTTCATGAGAGGGACTGCTGTACCTCTTCCTCCAGTTAACAGACACAAGTTCAAAACTCTTTACTACTTTATTGCTGGGAAATTCAGGTCGCTTCCTCCCAGTGAAAATCTAGCAGCAACAGTCGCACTACCCAGGTGTGTGTGTGTTTAGGTGCAATCAGCCAACTGCACTTACGGCAGAATAAACGAGGTCTTTTACGTGCCGCAGTGGTGACACAGGGGTGAAACAATCTGAACATGGATACCATCTCTGAGTCGGCACATAATGTTGACCCGTGTCCGTCCCGACCCAGATTCGAACCCGTGACCCGCGGATCACAAGTCCAGTGCTATCTATACCAGCTGAGCTACCCAGCCCCCCAGACAGAAGTTTACAGAAAGAAGTTCATAGTTCTTTCACACTGTTTACAGACAGAATTACATTCATTTTTCTCACAGTTTACATATCTGCAAGTTCATACCTCTTTCTCCACGCGTGGCAAATCTGATACTGAGGCCCACCATGTGTTTTGACATTTTCTTCACCACGTTGCCAATCTGGATCGCCAGTTCATACGTTGGTGCCAAGCACAGGCACTGCACACACACAAACACAAGTATTCTACACAGTGGTCCTTGCAACCCTTGAGGACAAACTGGCAGTGTCCTACATTGACAGTGTCCTGTCATGACACGACACTTGACAGGAATATTTTGGTCACAATAAGAGACTGTAGCAGGTATTCTTTCTTGGGAGGTGTCTTCTCATTGGAGAGGCCTTGCGTCGCAGCAACCCCTGTAATTCGAATCAAGTTTACAACAAGCGAAGAGAGTCTTGTGAGGAGTAAGATAATCAAGTGTACAAAACAGAAGACAGCATTTTGATGAGTCAGACTTCTGCACAATTGTAAAGCAAACATTTATGCAAAATAATTTGCAAGAATTTGCACAGGCGCAAACAAGGCTTCAAGTCTGGGGGAGGAATGTTCCAGATGCATCACAAGGGTTCTCCCTGGATGAGCGTCTTCCTGTCAACTTAAAACTGGTTGCAGACACAACCTCCTTCCTTCCAGGATTTTTATTTCAAGATGTACATATGCTAAATTCTGTGTCATTCAGGCGACAGGCTGACTACAACCTGACACAATTCACAGTCGATACCAAACCACTACTCACGGCTGTGTCCTACACTTCAACTTCTAAGCAGATGGCACCAGTCTAAGAAAACAAGACAAATCCCAGTCAATACCAAGCCACTACTCACGGCTGTGTTATACACTTCAACTTCCAAGCAGATGGCACCAGTCTAATAAAACAAGACAAATTACAGTCCCCTGCACCTACCTGTGGATAGTTCTGACTGATGTCAACTCTGCTCAGCATGGTTAGAACGAAGGCCGCAGTCTTCCCTGTTCCACTCTGGCTCTGTGCAATCATGTTCACTGGCCTGCAAGTGTACACACAAGTGGTTTTGTTGTTTCCCCCATAACATTCAAAAACGGAAACCGCCATCAGAAACATTAAAATTGCTAAATTTTTGTAACTTGGAAGTCTCTGCTAAAATGACCCTCTTGGCTACTTGTTTCCCCGTGTACGTGCAAAATTACTCTGATGGTTCATATATATAATCAATCAATATTACAATTATTCTCTAAGTTTCACTAACGCGCATTTGTCTTCATTTTGTCCTTTGCCGCAGGGACCTACGCAAATGAGAATGTTCCTCCTAGCTACAAAATAAATGTAAATAAATTAAAAATTTTAAGAGTAAATTTTCATTTAATTAATATACTTACCCAACTCACAAATAGCAATTAACTCTAGTTCAGTGCTGGTAACGCTGTACGCGTCCCCTTGGTAACCAAGGGAGACCACTCTAAAAAAGAAAGTGATCCATCCCATAATGCCCGACTATCAACAGTCAGACATCCGTATGCGTGCGCATACGCCGCCATCTTATCATTCCAAAACGAAGCCCAACTCACTCTTTTTTAGACCCCAGTACCAACCACAGCGGGGAGGTGGGAGGGAATAAACGTTGTGAGTTGGGTAAGTATATTAATTAAATGAAAATTTACTCTTAAAATTTTTAATTAAATTACATATCCATACCCAACTCACAAATAGCAGATTGCTACTATAGGTGGCGGGTACTCACCAAACATCAACGTAGAAGAGCTTGTCCTGCTGCCACCATAGAAGGCAGTGCAAAACTGCCATCTTGCCGCAGGGAGGAGATGTCTCTCAGATAATAATTCATGAAGACATCCTCCGATTTCCAATAGGCCGCCTCCAAAACGTCAGCCAGACGGCCTGAACGGAGCACTGCCACAGAGGAGGCCCATGCTCTCGCCTCATGCGTTCTTGCCGAGGTCAGGGGAAGTACTGCCCTAACCTCTCCGGACTGAGTATGCCACCAGGCGTAAGCTTGCCTTATTAGCGTGGATACCCACTTAGCCAAAGTCACCTTAGCAATATCTTTGCCCCTTGCTGTATTGGGAGAGATAAAAAGCAACTTTTGATTTTCTGAACGAATGAACCTAGTTCGAGACAGGTAAACGCTGAGCGTTCTGACCGGACAGTTAACTATGTCAAGATCTCCAGGAGCAAGGATGTTGCTCAAGGCAGGAATGTTAACGACAGGAGACATATGACCTGGTTTTTGATTTTTTGCTAAGAATTCAGGCCTGAATTTAAGAGATATGGAACCATCTTTTTCGGTTGCAATATCTTTAGCTAAGCCGGATAAAGCATGCACCTCACTCCCTCTACGCGACGTCGCGAGCAATGTTAGCAAAACCGCCATGCGCGTCAAGTTAGCCAAACTAGATGACTGTAACGGTTCAAACTCGTTAGAAGCCAAAAATCTCAACACAAGCAACAAATCCCAAGCAGGGAGCGAAGACTTCACGCGCGCGGCTTTAAGGGCAGCACCCTTAATAACGCTAGCGACAACCCCATCAAGAGTAATCTTATGTCCCAGCTGCCTAAGTGTTGACGAAATCGCGGACCTTCTAACACGAAGGGAAGACGCTGACCCCCCCTGTCCAGCTAGCCAGGCTAAATGATTTGCCACCTGCATGGACCTCGGTGCCAAAGGTTTAACCCTGTTAAGACCACACCATTTCACCCAAGAGGCCCAGTGAGACGAGTAGACCGAACTGGTTGACTTCCTATGAGCATGCTTCACAAAATCTACAGTGGCAGAAGAGGCGCCTGCCTTAAGCATAGCGCTTCTGACAGAATCCACCCTTGAAGGTTGAGGGCCTGAGGGTTCTCGTGAGGGATTCCCGACCTGGGTTGAAGAAGTTCTCCCTTTCTTACTGCGATGGGGATAGGCGGTCGAACCGCCAGTCGCAGCAAGTCCGGGAACCAGTGCTGGCTTGGCCAAAGTGGGGCAACCAGAACCAGCGCTGGCTTTTCCAGGTCGACCTTCCTGAGAACTTTGCCCAACAAGCAAAACGGAGGGAAGGCGTAAGCTGTCAGCCCTGTCCAATCCAGTTCTAGCGCATTCACGCCCCACGCCAGAGGATCCGGGAAGGGGGATACAAACAGAGGTAGCCTCGCTGAATACCGAGTTGCGAACAAATCGATTTGAGGCTTCTCTATCTGCTCCCAAAGACGGTGTAGGGATTGGTGCGACAGAGTCCACTCTGAATGGACCACCTTGTCCCCCCTGCTCAGCGCATCTGCAAGGACGTTCAAGCTGCCCTTCAGAAAGATGGCTGACAGCAGAATATGATGCGAAGCGCACCACTTTAGAATGAGGCACGCACTGTCTGAAAGGCTGAGGGATCTCGTTCCGCCCTGCCTGTTCACGTAAGCCGCGACCGTCCTGTTGTCGGTGTGCAACCTGACATGACTGTTCTGAACGAACGGCAGAAAAGCTTGGAGGGCCAAGGAAACAGCCTCCAACTCCAGAGCATTGATATGGCGCGTGGGAAGAGACAGGTTCCACTCCCCCGACGCCACATGCTCCCCCAGGTGCGCTCCCCACCCCGTCAGAGAAGCATCGGTAAACAGCTCGTTCTCTGGCGCCGGGCGCACTATCGGGACTCCCTGTGAGACCCAGGGAAGAAGCCAGACCTGCGTGGTCTCGAAAAACCAGTCTCCCAGAGAAATCTGGGTGTCCCACCCCTGGGTTGACTGATCCCACCGGGCCTGAAGAGCTGCCTGAAACGGCCTCTTGTGTACCCTGCCCAGTGGGATAAGAGTAGCCATAGACTCCATCTGGCCAAGTACTGATGTCAGAACCCGTACACTGGCCAGATTCTCTCCGTGAAGCGCACGGAGCAAGTCTTGAAGTTTGGCCACCCTCTTCTGAGACGGGCGGACCGACCATCTGAGCGTATCGAACTCCATCCCCAAGTAAGTGAACGTCTGGGATGGAACCAGTTCTGATTTGCCCAGGTTCACAGAGAACCCGAGCTGGGCAGCCTGACTGAGCACCATGCGAGTATGGACGTGGCACAACTCTCTGTCCTGATGTAGGATCAGCCAATCGTCCAGATAAGCTCGCAGACGCACGCCCTCCTTGCGCACAAGAGCGCAGAGCTGACGCACCACGATGGTAAATATCCAAGGCGCGAGAGATAGGCCGAACGGCAGTGCCCTGAACTGGTAGGCCTTGGCTCCCCAGCGGAAGCGCAACCACTTCCTGTCCGTCACGTGCATCAAGACGTGGAAGTATGCGTCCGTAAGGTCCACTGAGGTAGCCCAATCGCCCGGACGAAGCGCCTCTCGCACAGAGGCCGGCGTCTCCATAGTGAACTTCACCGTCCGGAGATACAAGTTCAGAGTTGACAGGTCGAGAACTGGTCTCCCAAGCCCCCGAGGCTTTTGGTACAACAAACAGTCTGCCGTAAAACCCCGGGGACCGTAAGTCCAAGACCTCTTCTATCGCCCCTTTCGAGAGAAGGGCTGACACCTCCCCTTGCACCGCGGCTCTCGCCTCCGGATCCCTGGGGGGTTTGCAAAGCGGGATTATCCTGGTCAGAGGTGCTTTTTCCCCTGACCAGAGAAGCCTGAACCCCGAACGAACAATCCCGGTAACCCACTTGCTGTCCACTAGCTGCAGCCAGGAAGAGAGGGCCCTGGACGGGCCGCCCGCCACAACTAGTGCGGGAGCTACCGGGAAGGCCTGTTCGGGGGAGTTTCATTGGGGGTGGGGCTTGCGCCCCGACCCCCTAGAACCACCAAAGGATTGACCCCTCTTGGGGTAGGGCGCACCGCGACCTCTACCCCCTGAAGAGAACGACTGTTTCTGTGCCTTGCCGCCACCACCAGACGAGGATGTCTGAGGTTTGGCCGTAGACTGCGTCTGAGTCCGTGACTGAGACTGAAACTGAGGTTTGCCCTGGGCCTTAGGCAAACCCTGAAAGGCAATGCGGGCTATAGCGAGGTCCCTCGCGTCCGCTGTCTCCTTCTGGAGAGCGTCCAAAGAGGCCTGACCCAACAGCGATCCCTCTAAGAACGGGGACACTTTCAAGGCCTCAATCGTGGACTTATCACAAATCCTTGACCCAGCCAAAAACGCCGACCTTCTTGAGTGCACTGCATGTACATAAAGGTTGGCTGAAATCGACATCTGTTCCCTTGTCACCTTGGCCAAAGTGGCCAGAAGGGTAGACACGTCAAGCGCCGAAGCGTCGAACCTGAATTCAAAGGGGTCCAGAGAGGTCGCAATCGACCTCGAAAGAGACCGTTGCAGAGACTCTGACACTGACGTCAGCTCAAGCAACGACCTCGCTGCATCCTCAAGAGCCGTCATCAAAGACTCGGTACACGGAATCACAGTGTTAGAACCATAACCGACTTCACGCAGCAAAGCAAGCTCAGGCGTCACCGGCAACACAGCCGTAGGTAACGCGAAATGCTCAATCAGCTTAACAGGCCGGGGGACGAGCCTCCACTTCTGAATACCAGAAACAGCCCGATCCCCCGCCTTGGCCAACCACGGGAGAACGTCCTCGGGTGCATCACCACGTTGCGACAACAACGGCACCTCCGGTCCGTTCCTTCCCTTGAAAACCTTTGCCATAACATAGGCAACTGAGGAAGACTCTTTAAACCGGAACTGACCAGAATCATTCTTGGCAGCCCGGAAATCGTCAAAAGCCGACCTGGGTGGCAGAAGTCTCTCCTTGCTTCTCACCACCCCTTCCGGAAAGTATTTGGAAGCCGTCTTCGCTGCCTGAGCCACCGCGCTCGACAGCTTCAACGGCAGGTTGAGAAGGGTGTCATCCACAGCCGTGGCATTGCCCTCCTCCAACCCTCCTTCCTGGTCGCTATCACAGCCAGGTGGGCCAACGCCAGAGAGACTTGCAAAGTCCTCGGAGTCACGCCCACCATCCGTCCCCCCGGACGGAAATAGAACCGGCATACCCGACACTGAATCAGAGGTATATGCAGCGTTCTTACGATTCACAGGGCTCCCTGCAACTGCTGGATCGGCGCAATGCCATTGGCCAGGAATTGCAGGAGGGCTTTCACCACGCATGTGGCTTACTCTCTCCTGTGATCGCAAACCCTCGTCACCAGAGAACCTGGTAACTTGAGGGCTAGACATACCTTTAGAGCGCACCGGCCCATGCAGAAGGGACACCCGCCGTCCATCAGCATGCTGAGACGCATGTACCTCCGCCCGAACCACAATAGGAGCAGCCACAGCGGAAGTCGCAGCAGGAGCTGAAGCGAAACCGGAAGTGGAAGGAGTCGGTGAAGACCTGACTCTACCCAAGGAAGAAACATCGAAGACGCCAGCCGGAAGTGCGCGAATCTCTGCTTTCGTCGACGACAAATCGGCCGCCAAAGTAGAAACCTGTGTACTTAAAGTCAAAAGCAATGACGCAATATCGGCGGGAGACACACCTGAATCACCAGGGGCCCCCGGCGAAACAACCGGTTTAACAACATCCTTATCCTTTTCACTACGTGTGACCTTGTCCTTCTTAGCGGACAAAATGGCGGGCGAAGGCTTGTCAACAACAACATCAACATCACATCCTACATTTCCCGGTTCTTTCTGAGAAGTGGCGGAAATTCCATCACTCTTTCTTCTAGACGAAGAACTTCTCTTAGAGGAAGAAGAACTAGCAGCCGGAGAAGCTGAAGCAGCAGCCTGTCTCGAACTAGTCCTATTTTTGGCGCACTCCGCCATGTCAAAACGAACTCACAAAAAATTTTCGAACTGAAAAATTTTACAAGTTCACAACGTGCGACAGAAACGTCGCCAAAGTTACATAAAACAAGAAATCTCTCACCCAAAAACAGCCAGGGTATTGACAAAGCTCGGCGGCAGACCAAGGGGCGAAGTCAAAGTCAGGAAACAAAGACCAAGGCTGAACACAGCCGGAGCGTACAACAAAACGCGACCAGACACGTCGCTCGCTGAGAGTGGAATGATAAGATGGCGGCGTATGCGCACGCATACGGATGTCTGACTGTTGATAGTCGGGCATTATGGGATGGATCACTTTCTTTTTTAGAGTGGTCTCCCTTGGTTACCAAGGGGACGCGTACAGCGTTACCAGCACTGAACTAGAGTTAATTGCTATTTGTGAGTTGGGTATGGATATGTAATTTAATGCACAATTAGGGCCTGGTAGCTCAGTTGGTAGAGCACTGGACTTGTGATCCTAGGGTCACAGGTTTGAATCCAGGCCGGGACAGACACGGGTCAACTTTATGTGACAACTCAGAGAAAGTACTCATCAGTCTCATGTCCTGCCACTATGTTATTGCCATGGTACGTAAATGACTTTGGCTATCCTGTCATAAGTGCAAGTGGATCATTCAATCTTAACATGCGCACACCTGGGTAGAACGACTGTTGTTGCTGATAGCTTTTCACAAGGAGGAAGTGATGTCAACTTTCCAACAATGGGATAATTTTCAGTATGAGAATTTGAAATAACAAGAAGAGCAAACGCTCGATCGAGCCACTTTCGCAGTTCTGAATATTATATGAGGCATCAGATGGACAGGAAGAAATTGCTATTCACAACACAATGAGTCACGTTCACATAAAATTTGAGCCCGGTCACTTTTATAGTTTCCGAGAAAAGCCCAACGTTAAGTTGTGTGTTGCCGAACAGAAAAGGCTAGTTATCTCCCTTGTTTTTCTGATAACGTTCGTAAAAGGCTACAGATGTAAATACTTTGATGTAAAGAATAATCCTACAAAGTTTCAATCACATCCGATGAACTTTGTCAAAGATATAAAATGTCTAATTTTTCCTTTGACGCTGACCTGTGACCTTGAAAAAGGTCAAAGGTCAACGAAACCATCGTTAAAGTGTAGAGGTCATTGGAGGTCACGACTAAACAAAATATGAACCCGATCGCTTTGATAGTTTCCGAGAAAAGATATAAAATGTCTAATTTTTCCTTTGACGCTGACCTGTGACCTTGAAAAAGGTCAAAGGTCAACGAAACCATCGTTAAAGTGTAGAGGTCATTGGAGGTCACGACTAAACAAAATATGAGCCCGATCGCTTTGATAGTTTCCGAGAAAAGTCCAACGTTAAGGTGGTGTCTACGGACGGCCGGCCGGACAGACTAACACTGACCGATTACATAGAGTCACTTTTTCTCAAGTGACTCAAAAATAATTAACGGACAAGGAGACAAAGCAAACCTACGGGTCAGCAAGCAACGTGGGTAGAGCCGTCTCCTGAATCTTGGACGGAGCGTTGAAACCCATGTCGTACACACCTTTCAGCAACTCCGGTTTTCTGCAGCAAAAATGGAGGTCAGCATGATTGTATAACACCATGGATCAAAAACAACCCAATTTAAAGCACAGTTCTTCCTGTGTATACGATTTAGCTCATCATCTCACATTGGTCCTGGCATGGGATGTATATGATCCCTCCATCTGGGCATACATACCAACAATCAACAGTCGGGATGTTTTCTGTACAGGGTGGAATTATTTTGGATTTTTGTTTGTTTTTGAAAGCAACTTTTAGTTTTATCCATTACACTCACACTTTTATCACTCACACACACACACAATACGCAAGAAATGATAACATTTTCTGACTTACAAGTTGAGGGCTTCGAAAGACTTGACAGAGTGAAGGGGAGAGTTTGGATCTTTGCGGAGAACCTCAATGTCGTTCTTAGAGTTGATTAGCCCGGAGTGAAGTAGCTTGTGTAGAAGGGAGGCCTCCTCCTTCTTCACCTCTATATACATGCAACAAAATTGACAGATGATCAATGAAGAAATATAAATGAAAATAATCGAACTAAAATCTCAAGCATCGTACTCTTTTCAGGGGCGTCTGTGTTTCCTGTTCCACTGTATAGACACTACCTCATGTAAAATCAATCTGTTTGCTGAATACGGTAGCAGTGATGTACATTTTTCTAGCAGCCTTTAGGACAATTGTCCTGAAGACTGAAAATCAATAGGACACAGTGTCCTGAGATTGCAATTTCAATAGGACAAAAACACGACTCGTAAAACCGCATTTAAAAAGATTTTTCAGTTTAAATTCTCGGTTGACGTTGTTGTTGGTTCAGCTGAAGCCACAGTGGCTGGCGAACGCAGCATGGACATCAATGTCTGCTGATTATATTTAGTCAAGTTTTGACTAAATATTTTAACATCGAGGGGGAATCGAAACGAGGGTCGTGGTGTATGTGCGTGTGTGTGTGTGTGTGTGTGTGTCTGTGTGTGTGTGTGTGTGTGTGTGTGTGTGTGTGTGTGTGTGTGTGTGTGTGTAGAGCGATTCAGACTAAACTACTGGACCGATCTTTATGAAATTTGACATGAGAGTTCCTGGGTATGAAATCCCCGAACGTTTTTTTCATTTTTATCTGCTTTGAGCTTTTTTTTCGGACCCATGTCGTTTCTCTTTCGTTTTATTTTCGTTCGAACGTACAACGGTTTTTCCGGATATTATGACGAAAAGTAATGCCTTGCGCATGTGCGAACATGCACGGGTGGTTCCCATTGGTTTAAACGATTTATTGCTGAGCCAATGAATGCACTCGAGGCACCATATGGGTTCGGTTTTCTTTTTATATTTAGTCAAGTTTTGACTAAATATTTTAACATCGAGGGGGAATCGAAACGAGGGTCGTGGTGTATGTGCGTGTGTGTGTGCGTGCGTGCGTGTGTGCGTGTGTGTGTGTGTGTAGAGCGATTCAGACTAAACTACTGGACCGATCTTTATGAAATTTGACATGAGAGTTCCTGGGTATGAAATCCCCGAACGTTTTTTTCATTTTTTTGATAAATGTCTTTGATGACGTCATATCCGGCTTTTCGTGAAAGTTGAGGCGGCACTGTCACGCCCTCATTTTTCAACCAAATTGGTTGAAATTTTGGTCAAGTAATCTTCGACGAAGCCTGGGGTTCGGTATTGCATTTCAGCTTGGTGGCTTAAAAATTAATTAATGACTTTGGTCATTAAAAATCTGAAAATTGTAAAAAAAAAAAAAAAATTTATAAAACGATCCAAATTTACCTTTATCTTATTTTCCATCATTTGCTGATTCCAAAAACATATAAATATGTTATATTCGGATTAAAAACAAGCTCTGAAAATTAAATATATAAAAATTATTATCAAAATTAAATTGTCCAAATCAATGTAAAAACACTTTCATCTTATTCCTTGTCGGTTCCTGATTCCAAAAACATATAGATATGATATGTTTGGATTAAAAACACGCTCAGAAAGTTAAAACAAAGATCGGTACAGAAAAGCGTTCTATCCTTCTTAGCGCAACTACTACCCCGCTCTTCTTGTCAATTTCACTGCCTTTGCCATGAGCGGTGGACTGACGATGCTACGAGTAAAATGGCATTGCGTTCAGTTTCATTCTGTGAGTTCGACAGCTACTTGACTAAATATTGTATTTTCGCCTCACGCGACTTGTTTTCTTCTTGATCCAACTTGAGGATAAATTAATTCAAAGAATCAGATCCCATATGGTGCCTCGTTCACTCAACAAACTCACGTCGTAGACGGTGGCACGCCTAGTTTTTTCCACCGCAGGAACAACACCCAATTCGTTCCCCCGCACACGGAAGCAAAATTGTTATCTCGCAAAGGAATTGCCCTGTGAAGGTACGTTGTGGCAAATCACATTATCAAGTATAGATATTCTGAAGCAGAATTGCCCAGGCTATATGTATAATATGTAACTTATGTCTTGTTGTGTACTCGTGAACAGTGGCGTTCGATTTTCTGCCGAAGTCCGTGAAAATTATACAGAGAGGTCTCAATTTCGTACAAATTAACCTAGAACTACCATTTAAAGCACTATTTTAATACTCACAGTTTAATCTTCGATACCTTGCAGCCTTGTATGCGCGTTTTTGGGCACCAGCATCGTGGATAAGCTGCTCTAATCTAGCGTTATTTTGTGGTACTCGATTCTCAGTGGGTAAGGTCCCCCGCAGACACCAGATAAGGTCCCCCGCATTTTTGCCGGAGTGCCTACTACGCCCCCCCGCACATGCGCGCTGAAAAAGCACATCATGCACAGCAAAACTGACCCGTTTGAAGCGTTTTTATTTGACAGATGGAGACCAGCGACCACACGCTATCTGCCGGGGAGGTGTCTGGGGAAGTAATCGACAGCTACCTATAGACATCAGTAGTGAGGTGACAAAAGGTGAGACAGTCCCTTTACAGACTTCTACACCGAAGAAGGTTGGTCTCCTCCATTTGTGTGACGAATGCGGATCAGCATACAAACACAAGCGAACATTGGACAATCACAAACGTGAGAAACATGGCAACGAATCTCGTTTTGTATGCATAGTTTGTGACAAGAGGTTTGGTCGACAGGTAGATTACCAGTCTCATATGAACAAACATGCAGGCACCAAACCTTTCCAGTGTGGTGTTTGCAAAAAATCTTACGCACACAAACGCAGTCTGGACAAGCATATATGTCTGGGTGAAAAGCCGGGGTTTGAGTGCCAAACCTGTCAAAAGTCGTTCATGAGAAGAAAGTATCTTCGTGACCACCAAATCACCCACTCTGCTGGCTACGCTTATTCATGCAATGCGTGCATGAAGCGGTATAAGCATCGCTCTGGTCTTGCCAGGCATAGGCGTCGGGCTCAACAAGATGGAAACTGCTGTTTGACACCATGATTTCGTTTAGATTTATCCTGTTCTGTCGCTCCATTCACAGACAACACACAGACAACAAGGAATGTTGATGTTGTTTATTTCAAATGTAAAGCGTAAAAAGTATGTAAATCCCTTTTCTTTTTTAACAACACTGTGACACGGAAACATTCTTTTTAATTTGACTGGCAAGGTTGTGTTGAAAATCAACAGTTAACATTCATTTTGAAGTTCAAACAGAATGGTTTGACAATCACGTTCTATGATTGTTTATTTTTTTATGTGCGTTCTTGAGTTATACATTTTAAAGACAATTGTACTTGCAGAATGTGTGTGTGTGTGTGTGTGTGTGTGGGTGTGTGTGTGTGTGTGTGTGTGTGTGTTAGTCACTTAAGTGCGGTCAAGTAATTTGTGTGTGGTTTTGTTTGATTTCCTATGGAGTTGAACTGGGGGGGGGGGGGGGGGGGGTCGTTGTCTACTTTGAAAAAATATCAGTCCAAGAAAAGAGTGATACAGTTAAAAGAACATTGTTCTCATTGACTGTGTGTGCGTCCAGTGTGTGTGCGCGTGCGCGTGTGTTTGTGTGTGTGTGTGTGTGTGTGCTTGTGTGTGTGTGGGGGGTGGTTACACTTTATTGTGGCTGAAATACTATGATGTAATGTATGATGTATGATTTTTACCTGGTAAAGAAATGGAAAAATCTTTTTACATGAGTCACATTTTTGAGAAAAAAAATAAGTCTAAAAGAAGTGTGCAAACCCCACACACTGCACTATTGAGACTATCTGTTTACATGGAACAGCATATTTAACATCGCTGTAACACATATAGGCTACTATAATGCCTACATTCACACACTTGCAGAAGAACAACTTCTTTTAATTTCCATAACATTCAAGAATAAGTGTGCTCGACAGTTTTATATGACACGCAGTTAATCAGGTTTGTTTTGTTTATGACCACAAAAAAAGAAAAAAGACAGAGAGTTGAGTCCTTTTTGTTTTTGTTTTATAATTCTGCTTTGTTAAAAAGCACAATCCTTCAAGTACAAACGATTCTCCTCATCATATGAAGTCTTGCATGCCTGTCAGAGTATATCTCTGGACTCAAAGCAAAAAGTAACAACCTCACAGCTTCCTGTGTAAAGTGGACATATTTATGTGCAATTCTTTCACACACACACACACACACACACACACACACACACATGCACGCACGCACACACACACATACACGCACGCACGCGCTCACACACATACACGCACGCACGCGCTCACACACACACACACGCACACGCACACACACACTAAAACAATGGTTAATCGGTGACTTATTGCTCGTGCCAAATGTTGGAGTACATCTGAAGATGTCAGAGTCCAATCACATCCATAATTAGTGGATTTACACAAAAATTATAGCTGTATGTCATTTTTTTCTGATAAACATAAGGGCGGGGGATCTTACCCTAGTGTTGCGGTGGGGCGTAGTAGGCAAATCGACCAAGCTGCGGGGGATCTTACCCCGTCAAATTTCACTGTTGATCTTTGAACCGATCGTGAGTCTAAACTAAGGTAAGCTTAAACTTAAAAATGAAGAGCAGTATCCACAAGTAGTTTGACTTTGACCAGCAAAAAGATTTAAGCCCTTCTGTTGACCGTGCTTTGTGTTATTTCAACATTTTTAACGTGGGAGACAGTATTTCTGACTTGTCTTGATGACATTTCTTCTCTTATGTAGTACACGAGAGTGTAAATGGTAAGACAACTAGCTGATCCAATGCAAAATAAAGTACCGAACAGTATGATATAAACTTCAATACTAGAAAGTCTGGTTATCTACTATTTTAAGGCATTAATTTGGAGACACCTACCATGTTGTTCGTCTTGCGGGGGAACGAATTGGGTGTTGTTCCTGCGGTGGAAAAAACTGGGCGTGCCACCGTCTACGGCGTGTCACACGCAGTGCATACTTTCGCTTGGCAAAACCGAAACCAGCTTTCCTCACGCAGTGTTTACTTTCGCTTGGCAAAACCGAAACAAGCTTTCCTCTTGAAAATTGAACAGTCCGCATGTCCGCTTCATTGTCAAAAACGATCGGACCCTTGACCACTTCTTCTGTAGGTTAATCGGACCTGTGTCCTGCTCGGGTTAAAGCTATAGGTCCTGGGGAAATTGGATCGGTCAGAGACCGGAGACCGACTAAAATGTACATCACTGCGGTAGGGGGATTGAATGACCTTTCCAGTCACACAACTGGGTTTACGATAAACGGCCTTATTACATAGATCTGCACTCAAACGCATCTGCTTAGGTTTTTTTATGATGGGTACATGTAGTATAGATTAAAAATATGTACGGTTCCAAATGTCCTGGCTACAACAAATTGTTCCTCAGAGAACCTCCTTCATGTCAAAACTGACAAACGGTCAACCAGACAGGGGTCGACACAATGTGACAGATCAGACAAGTACAAGCCTGAGAACAACACTGATGTTTACGCTCAACATTTATGTGTGCCAAATTTTGCTTGTAAAACCCTGAAAATATCATTTATATGTTAAACAAGAGGCGAAGCCATCAAGGCTCACGTAAGAAATCGACAAACAGTAACACACACACACACACACACACACACACACACACACACACACACACACACAGAAAGAGCATAGGTGAAACTGTGCAAGAAAGCGGGACACTAGATCTAGATCTGTCTGTCTGCATGTAGCCTACTTACAGGGACACGACTGCCAACTAGTCTCGGCCCGCTCAAAATAATAATGACCGAGACTTTCAGTACTTCCTTCGCGTGACGTCTAACCCTCTTGCGTCATAATGTGACGTCAATTTAATGTGACGTCTTCAAATGTTAGAGTTTCTACCACAGACATACACACGCACGCACGCACATACGCACGCACGCACAGACAGACAAAGTTACGATCGCATAGGCTACACGTACGTGAGCCAAAAACAAAACAACAACACTTTCATGTATTTACTAATAAGGCCCCCCCCCCCCCCAAAAAAAATAGTCTGTTTACGGTAACATGAGCAAAAAAATAGGGTCGGTAGGTCGGGATTTTTTTTTTTTTCCTTTTTCCCAAAAAAACATATTTTTAAGTTATTTTGCCAAAAAACAAAGACTTTTTATTTTTATATTTTTTTTAATTTTTAATTTTTTTTTCTTCCCCAAATGCCAAAAAAAAGTCTAGGGTCCCTTGAAAAAATCGGGTCGGTCGGGATACCGTAAACAGACTATTTTTGTTTTGGCCTAAGACAAAAATCAACCCACCTTTTTCCTCCACCTCCTCTGTCCACCCAGGGGCAGCAGCAGCGGCAGCACCACCGCTGGCTCCTTGTGACGGCGCCTGAGCTGCGGCATTGTCCCCTGATGGCGTTGCCGCGGGTACGGAGTTAGTGGCGGGGGCTGTATTACTACTGCTGCCACCTCCACTACTGTTGCTGCTGGCCTGGGGCTGTCTAATGCTGAGAGTGTCAACCTGAATACAAAAACATAAATATTCTTGAGAACTTGAGTCTTGAAGTTGAATCACTTTTACATTTTTAAGCGTCACATTTCCAATTACATTCATGTTCACACTCACAGATTCCTTCAAAATCTAACAGTACAAACCAAATCTTGATATCCAACAAACTCATATAATTATTCTTTCAAGACTTCTTTGCAATGTCCAGGTTTGTTGTTGGCGTACTTGAGTGACCATTTTCAGGGGCTCACATCCATGAGAGGTGGCAGAGGACAAATGTCCTGGACAATGAAAAAGTGATAAGACATTTGTCCTGAACAAAAATAAATCAATGGACTTTTTTTTCGTGACAAAACGTATATTTAATTAAACTTGACTAGTTCCTTGTCACAAAGGTAACAGAACAAATAAAATAACTTTCTTGGCAAAAAGGTGCGACACCCATTGGAATAAGATAAGATAAGATACGAAAACTTTAATGTCCATTTTCTTTTTACACAAGCATGGACATTTTTCTTCAAAATGAAGTTGGCCAGCTTGAAACGAAGCCTTCGGCGCCGAAGTTTCACTTTTTAGAGCGACGGTTTCATCTGGCTCTGGCTGCTCAGAGGCCAGAGGGAGCTCAGTTTCAGTGGTACTAGCCGCTGATGAGGGCAGAGATTTGAAGTATAAGCGCTTCTGGCCTTTTTTTCTAGCACCAATTTTCGGTTCGGCGGCATGTTGCTTTTTTGGAGAGAAAAACCGCAACTGTCAACCGGATTGGAGTTGCGACTCTTGGAAGCTCTTCTCTATAAAAAGCACATAAAGTCTCCCCAATTTTCGTCTGCTTGGAGAGACACATCGCTTCGCAAAACATTGATAAAATAGGAAATCAAACTACTGTAAATTGGAAAGTACTGACCATGTCCGGATCAAATGACAGCATAATCGGACAATGACCACTTTGTGACAAAAACAATAGATGTCCTCTTGCATTAAAAATGTATAAGACATTTGGAAAAAACATCCGTGTATGTCCGATGTCCGACATGGATATGAACCCCTGCATTTTTGAGAGCAAGGGCACAGGCCTCTGCCATTCAGACAAAGGAGACCGACACCAGGAGTGTTCGCCAAAAGCAAATTGTTTTCCGATAGCATATAATATAATCTGTCTGTTACAGTTACACGCCACTGTTCTTTCTCTTCAAAGGCAGCCATGCATGACTTATGACGTCAAACCTCAAAATATACATATCAAACGAAAGTGACCTGTGAATAACACAACAGTATCACTATCACTATCAGAGACTAATTTTGTCATTCAGATTCTATGGACAAATTACCGATTCTAATAACTCCATTTCCCATGAAAGAATCGTACTGTTGTGTAGTTTCTCGACAATCAACTAAATATACATTTCTGTAATTGATACATCTACATTGACTACAATAACAAAAGTGTACCTTTTCAACAAGCTTTTGTTCTTGTTTTGCAACCAATGTACCCCAGTCGTCAGCCATTGTGTCGGCTGAAATATGGGAATCAGTCAGTTATTCAAAGGGCAGTTCAGATTGTACAGTGGAACTAATAGTTTTGTTAATACAGACTTTTTCGAGCTTGAAATTGAATGAAACTGCGTCGATTTCACGAAGTGAAACTGAAAATGTCTGACTCACGTATCACAATTCACATGCTCTTTCGTTTCAGTCTTTGACGACAATATACGGAGACATTTAACGTATTTACACACTTTTTCCACTAACTTTTAATAAATAAACATATTTTCTGTACATTTATTCAGGAAGTAATATTTGTCGTGTCATACTTACTTCTCTAATAGTGTAAATCGTTTCACAAAATATATTTTCTTTCGGAGAAACCAAAGCGGAAATCGCAATGACGCCGAAAATGGCGTATGAAAAGCTGGCACTTACTTCCTCCTCTATGTTAGTTTCGAACTCACATCAGCGAACTATTTATGAAATATAATCTTTACATGGTAATCATAGCATAACATTATTCGCTTTTGCTCGCTCTTCAAAATAAATGAGTTCTGTAAATGGCGCTGTTACGCCCAGACATAATCAGTTCAACCGCGAAGGTTTCAAATCAACGCCTGTAATGACTACCATAACTGACGACGCAGGCAAATATTGTGTCAGTACTTCTCTCCTTTGTGCACAAACCCATGAAACAATAACAGAATACGCTGCTGGTAAAAAATAAAACTAGACAGGCGAGTTACACCAAGGGGGAGGGGGGGGGTACGATTGGAGTTTATAACCTTGGGCATTGTCAGTTTGCATCACACACTGAATCAACGTCTACAGTGACTACCATAGTGCTCGACGCAGTAGTGAACTTTAGTGCACAGAGTAGATCAGTGCAAACGGTTCAAGAATACATGTACGCCGATTTTTTGGTACATTATGTATAAATAAAGATAGGTTGGTTTCAGTGTTCATGAGCGAGTGTCAAACGTGACAGCCGTGAAACCGATGATCAGTGAGCCTGGTTCAAGTTTCGCCTGGTCCCGCCCAGTTTTCGTAATCGCCGGGCCTTGTTGATCCACAGGCGGAAGGTATCGTCCACTGGACCACTACTATCACAGAAAGTCTTTCTGTGATAGTAGTAGTCCAGTGGACGATACCTTCCGCCTGTGGTTGATCTTGTATAAACTCCACAACTGATGAATATCCCCTCTTAGTGAAGTTAGTCTCTCCCAAAGTACTGATGATCGACCTTACTATGTACTTGAAATGGTATTTTAACTTAAAAATTTGCTTCATCGCAAAGTCGTTCGCTTCTCATTCAAGAAACGGTAACCACTCGGTGCACCCGGCCGTGCATCACTGAGTTTTCGAAGGAATCGAATTTTGTTGGGTGAGCGGATCTATCGAATTTCCCCCAGAATTTCCTTCACTTGCAAGAAACTGACATGCTTTTCTCCCTCAAATTAGTGTAGCCTACCTCATTTATCACTGTATTTGTGGCTATCCATAGGAACGACCGTGTCACGTGAATCTCATTTTCTCCCGAACGGATCGGAGTAATTTTTGTCAACCCCCGCTACTGAAGTCTTTCTTTCTTTATTTATTTGGTGTTTAACGTCAGTACAGAACACGGTTGTCGATGCAGAATAATGCCCCAGTGTTGGTATTTATCCCCCCCCCCCCCCCCCCCCCCACGTAAGCGGCGGCGGGCTATTAGAGCGGTCAAGACTTGACTAGCAGTACATGTGTAGAAGTGAGGTGATCACAATAAATGCCGGGATAATGTGGTCCATTTCACCAATTTTCAACATTATAAATCGAGATAAGATCACGAATCATTGTGTGAAACTTTCTTTACAACTTTCTTTCATGAAGTGTACGTATTTTTCTAGAAAAAGGCGTGTCCCCTGTTTTGAGCGAACACTGTTTTCGTTGTGCACTACCTCTGTTTAAAAAAAAAAATCGAAAAAAATACACAGCGGCCATATTTCTAATTTATTTGAATGAATGTCAACTTCAAAAAGATTGCCAGTTTTAGAGTGCAGATTAAAAAAATCAATGCATGAAAAATTTGAAAAAACAGTTGGTTATACACGTTGGTTATAGGCCTATACTTGATTTAAACCCTCCGGACTGTTACCTTTTGGGTTATCTGAATGTCCGAGTACACAACCCCCTCTCCAGTCGGACCATTTTATCCACAGAAGGTAAACTTTGTGGAATGATCGTGGACAAACTGAAGTTCATGCACAGCAATTATTAAGATATTCGCTGCATTCAAATGACTGGAAAATGACCCCCCTTCGATCATTGTAAAGTCAGACTTGCGCAATATGGTGCGCAAAATTCATCCATACCATGGATGCCTTACTCCATGGGAAATGCCCTGATCCTACCTGTCATTTCTGTATTCAAGTCACTGAGTGTCTAAGGTTGGTATGCTAAGTCCTTCAAATACCCTCAAAGGTAGAAATGAGTGTTTGGCTACCGCACAATTTCAAACCTCGTACTGTTGAGTCAATCCCCAAATTCGGATTTGTTCTCTCGAAAGAGCACACAAGTCAGACCAGTTAAAGGCACAGTAAGCCTCCCGTAAACCATCACAGATACTGTCAGGCTTTAACACAGAGTACAAACACCCTTCCATTTGAACGCTCACCAAACGGGAACATCCTAGGTGCCCTACGTCAGTAAAGAGCGAGCAATTTTCAAAGAATTAATTTTGCGGAGAGAGTGTCAGAGACCGTGGTGCGTTTTGGCGCTAGACCTAACTTTTAAAATCTAAATAATAAATTGACAGCTTGTTACACAAACATTCTTAAATCATAAAAAAATTCTTGTTTCATCAAGACAAGATCAGTACAATTGGAAGTTTTGAAAGTTTGAAAAAAGAAAAGCCCGGAAGCAGGGTCACGCAAAGGTCGTGGTTCTCGTAGCAGACGACGGTTTATACTTATCGCCAGTTCCTCTGAACAGTCAAAAGCCATCGCTAGAGTTCTCAGTGTGAACCACAGCCGTTTGTTTCGTGCATAGTCAGAGGTACATAATAACGTGCTATTGCAGATAAGTTCACAGCGAGTCGCATTTAAATTACTAACTGACGACTACATTGTAAACAAGTCGCGTAAGGCGAAATTACAACATTTATAATAATAATAATAATAATAATAATAATAAATGAGCATTTATATAGCGCAACATCATAACTTTACAATTATGCTCTTTGCGCTTGACACATTTAAAATTAAAACACAGTTATACAAGCATTTACATCTACATTCATAGTCAGCAACGCTTAATTAAAAGCATACACCATCAAACATACATTACAAAAGATTCTTCCACTAACTAAGTAATAAAAACATGAATAAAATATTTAGTCAAGCTGTCGAACTAACAGAATAAAACTGAACTCACTGCATTTTTACAGCAAGAGCGTATACTCGTTGCATCGTCAGTCCACCGCTCGATGCAAAGGCAGTGACATTGACAAGAAGAGCGGGGTAGTAGTTGCGCTGAGAAGGATAGCACGCTTTTCTTTATCTCTATTCTTTTTAACTTTCTGAGCGTGTTTTTAATCCAAACATATCACATCTATATGTTTTTGGAATCAGGAACCCACAAGGAATAAGATGAAATTGTTTTTAAATCGATTTCGGAAATTTTATTTTAATAATAATTTTTATATTTTTAATTTTCAGAGCTTGTTTTTAATCCGAATATAACATATTTATATGTTTTTGGAATCAGGAAATGATGAAGAATAAGATGAACGTAAATTTGGATCGTTTTAAAAACAAATTGTTTTTCTTACAATTTTCAGATTTTTAATGACCAAAGTCCTTAATTAATTTTTAAGCCACCAAGCTGAAATGCAATGCCGAAGTCCGGCTTTCGTCGAAGATTGCTTGGCCAAAATTTCAATCAATTTGATTGAAAAATGAGATTGTGACAGTGCCGCCTCAACTTTTACAAAAAGCCGGATATGACGTCATCAAAGGTATTTATCGAAAAAAAGAAAAAACCATACGGGGATATCATTCCCAGGAACTCTCATGTCCAATTTCATAAAGATCGGTCCAGTAGTTTGGTCTGAATCGCTCTACACACACACACGCACAGACAGACAGACAGACACACACACACACACATACACCACGACCCTCGTCTCGATCATTCCACTACGTTAAAACATTTAGTCAAAACTTGACTAAATGTAACAAGTCGCGTAAGGCGAAAATACAACATTTAGTCAAGTAGCTGTCGAAGTCACAGAATGAAACTGAACGCAATGCCATTTTTCAGCAAGACCGTATACTCGTAGCATCGTCAGTCCACCGCTCATGGCAAAGGCAGTGAAATTGACAAGAAGAGCGGGGTAGTAGTTGCGCTAAGAAGGATAGCACGCTTTTCTGTACCTCTCTTTGTTTTAACTTTCTGGGCGTGTTTTTAATCCAAACATATCATATCTATATGTTTTTGGAATCAGGAACCGACAAGGAATAAGATGAAAGTGTTTTTAAATTGATTTCGACAATTTAATTTTGATAATAATTTTTATATATTTAATTTTCAGAGCTTGTTTTTAATCCAAATATAACATATTTATATGTTTTTCGAATCAGAAAATGATGGAGAATAAGATGAACGTAAATTTGGATCGTTTTATAATTTATTTTTTTTTTTACAATTTTCAGATTTTTAATGACCAAAGTCATTAATTAATTTTTAAGCCACCAAGCTGAAATGCAATACCGAAGTCCGGGCTTCGTCGAAGATTACTTGACCAAAATTTCAACCAATTTGGTTGAAAAATGAGGGCGTGACAGTGCCGCCTCAACTTTCACGAAAAGCCGGATATGACGTCATCAAAGACATTTATCAAAAAAATGAAAAAAACGTTCGGGGATTTAATACCCAGGAACTCTCATGTCAAATTTCATAAAGATCGGTCCAGTAGTTTAGTCTGAATCGCTCTACACACACACACAGACACACACACACACACACACACGCACGCACGCACATACACCACGACCCTCGTCTCGATTCCCCCTCTACGTTAAAACATTTAGTCAAAACTTGACTAAATGTAAAAAGGGAAACTTGATCACACGGGTTCACGATAAGATGAACCACGCAAAAATAAGTTATTTGAAAATTGCTCGCTACCTAGGATGTTCCCATTTGGTGAGCGTTCAAATGGAATGTTTGTACTGTGTGTAAAAACCTGACAGTATCTGTGAAGGTTTACAGGAGGCTTACTGTGCCTTTAACCTCCAAATGTGCTACTATGTTGACTGGTCATGCACAAGCTGAAGTTAAAGCCCCATTCTCCCTCAAATGGTTTACAGAACGATTTAAATCTTCTCACGGAAAAAGCAGTTCTAACCTTATGGAACACACTTGCAATAGCGTTAAATAGCATTAAATGACACAGTTCGTTTGAATGGCTATTTAGCTTGCGTAAACCACACACCATATTTCGTTTATTTTACCCCTGAGCCATCGTGAACCCGTGTAATCCACTTTCCTTTTTTTTCAAAATTTAGTCGTCAGTTTGTGATTTCAATGCGACTCGCTGTATCTGCAACATCACGAATTATTGTGTACCTCTGAATCTAAAATGCAACAAACGACTGCGAGTCACACGAACTTATCGGCGGCGGTTGTCTTCAACGAAGCCAAGCGCTATGCAGATAATTCGTCTGCTTGGGAAACACGACCTTGCGTGAGCTGCTTCCGGGCTCCTTTTTTTCAAACTTTCAAAACTTCGAATTGTACTGATCTTGTTTTGATGAAAAAAGAATTCTTTTATGATTTAAGAATGTTTGTTTAACAAGCTGTCACTTTATTATTGAGATGTTAAAAATTAGTTCCAGCGCCAAAACGAGGCGTCCGATTTGTCTGACTGCACGAAATAAATTCTTTGAAAAATGCTCGCTTTTTACGGAGTGGACCTAGGATTTAAACGAAAGGGTGTTTGTACTGTGTGTAAAAGCCTGACAGTGTCTGTGACCAGAAACTGATGGTTTACGTGAAGCTGAATGTGCCTTCAATGTACACCAAATATAAAGCAATTCAGTCAACGGATGTAGAAGTTATTACCATTTTTGTGGGTTGCAATTGTTGGGGTCATCCTGTGTAATCAGCTTGTTTCACAGTGTTGCCTCATTTTGGAGACAGTGCCACTGTTCCCTCTGTTTGCAAAGAGTTTGATACCTTGCAACAACCTCAGTGAATTGCGACACTATTCTGGAACCTTTCCCTATTATTTATCGCAAGACGCTTGATTGTAGAGCATGTTTATCCTTTAGACCCGGGATCATCAATCCGGCAGAGCCATTACAGGAGGAAAAGCGTGCTGCTAGTCAATTCGCATGACGTTTCATTGTCTCTTATCATTTTGAATATAGTCCGCTGATCAGTCACAAACACAATCACTTCCGCTTCCGGCAAAAACGGAAGTAGGTTGTGGGGCACAAAGAATAAACAGCAGGCAAAATGTATAGTGCATCGAGTCGATGTTTTTTTTTACTGATAAAGTATATGATGTTGTTTAATATGTCAAAGTTGTGTACACTAAACGCACGTGAGAAACTGATTGCTGCTTCTATGACCAAAAAAACCACGGTTATTCATCGAACGTTTAACGAAATGTCAGAGAAACGATGTGAACAACTCGCAAGCTTTGAAGTGAACAACATAAGGGTGAAAACCAGATAGAATGTCGAAATGTCAACTCGTCTTCTTACTTAAATGTTTTTGAGATGACTAATATAAGTTTTCAACGCGGGAAACCGTACGTTTTTGACACTGACGCTGGATTAAAAATGACGAAATTCGCACACTCTCTCTCTCTCTCTCTCTGTCTCTCTCTGTCTCTCTCTCTCTCTGCCTCTCTGTCCCTCTGTCTCTGTCTCTCTGTCTCTCTCCCCCTGTCGGCTTTCTCTCTCTCTCTCTCTCTCTCTCTCTCTCTCTCTCTCTCTCTCTCTCTCTCTCTCTCTCTCTCTCTCTCTCTCTCTCTCTCTCTAATCTCTATCTATCTTCAAACCTTCCCACCCTGCTTCAACTTATTTCTTTCAATGCACCCTCAAGGTGTGATTTTTAGTGTGTCCAGGCCGTAATAAAGTGGCCTCTTTTAGTTTTACAACCATTTAACGGCTCTCGCACCTGTACGCCACCTCACGTCTGACCGCTAGCTTTCATAACGAGGCTGCACCTAAGGGAGATAAGCACCACAATCAAAGGACGGCTACCCTGGAATTAACCTGTAATTGTGAGCGGATGGCTTCCGAATTTACTGGTCACCCTTTGTTGGGGCGGTGGAAGTGATTTGAGGGTTGTTTTAATATCACACCTGAAGACGCAAAGGGCACCGCCTCAGACCCGAGGTTGGTCAGGTGGGAGACGCAAGTATTGCGGGTCACGTGAACCACAGTCAATAAAACTTTAGTGCCGTAGCGTCAACTGTGTGATGTAAATGAGCGTGTTCCTCAAGCACACTTTGAAGGGATAGCTCTGGCCATTGTCCAGGCGGTACTTCTTTTCAAGTTCGAATACAAGCCTCTCAGACAGAATAAGTCATCTCAAGCACTCAGTACTGATAAGACAAAGCATGCAACTCGAGGGAAAACCAGAAACTTGTACACTCGACTCTTCCGACACCCCACAGTGCAAACAAAGACATGTGGCGAGAGGTCCTTCGCCTATCAAGCCCCTGTGACCTGGAATAGATTACCTCTGCCTCTCAGACACACAGACTCTCTCACAACATTCAAGACAAATCTCAAAACACACCTCTTTCAGCGCAAGTGATTTCCCCTCCAGCATCTCCCCACCCACCCCATCCCGCCCCACCTCACCCCCTACCTAGTGCCTAAAATAACGTGTATATATATTTTCTGCGCTTTGTGTCAGCACTGTTTGTGTGTGTGTAAATAGTATTGTTGACACGTTTTTATACAGAAGCCTATTGTGGTTCTTGTGCCTAGGCTGTGTATTGGATTGTCATTGTATGCCTGCATTATTAGTTGTCAGTAATTATTACATGTGCTGATTGTTCTCTTTGCCTGCGCGCGTATAGAATGTTGGTTATGTTTGGTCATAGTATGTTTGTTTATGTTTGGTCGGTTTCTTTGCCTGTGCGTGTATAGTATGCTTGGTCGATGTATGTATTGTAAAGCGCTAAGAGTAGACATTTTTCTAGAATAGCGCTATAAAAGTTTGCATTATTATTATTATTATTATTATTATTAAGTGAAAACTTGACATTGTATTTAAAGGTGCAAACATGTCAACAACAGGTCGACACAAGTAAAAATTTGACATTGTATTTAAAGGTGAAAACATGTCAACAACATGTCGACAACCAGTGAGTGTGACCCGGTTGCCAATGTTGTTTTGGGGTATTTTGAATGAATTGGTAAAAGTCAGGAAAATATCGAGTCGTCTTCGCAATCCGTGTAATTTTGAACGGTGCACCCTGGCCTGTCATTGTTAGATTATCAGTGACCACCGATCTCAACAAACAGTCATTCACTCATCCCTAAATAATACTTTTGTAAAAATCCAAAAAAGGCAGATTACGAGTTCCCCGAATTCGAAACATTTTTTTTGAAAGTACACAGAAGTCATTTCACTTTCAATTTTTATGTTTTTATTTGCTGAGTACGTACTTTGAGGTGGGTACCAAAGTCAGTGTTTCATTTAAAATCCCTGGTAGTTGTATATTCCATCATCAATATATTCGACATTTCTCTGTGCGTGTTGTTACCGACTCGTATGTTTACTTTAGCCAAGTGGAGATAGCCTACATTCCATAATAAAGTACTGCTCTTGAAAATCAAGATGACAGCTTCTAAACTACATTGGGATGTGCACGTTAAAGATCCCACGATTGACAAAAGGGTCTTTCCTGGCAAAATTGTATAGGCATAGATAAAAAAAAATGTCCACCAAAATACCCGTGTGATTAGGAATAATAGGCCGTGAAAAGTAGGATATGCGCCGAAATGGCTGCGATCTGCTGGTCGATGTGAATGCGTGATGTATTGTGTAAAAAATTCCATCTCACACGGCATAAATAGATCTCTGCGCCTTGAGTCCGAGTCTGGAGATACGCGCGCGATATAATACTTGGTTTAAGCGTGTTTATTCAAATTCTCATACACACGTTTCAAACAATAACAACATTAAGAACGTTAACAAGCAGATTGCTTATGGACACGTTCTTGAAATTATAATCAATACACATTCAGATAGCAAAACATGGCGAACAAGTGATAGCTTCAACACTTATCTTGATAATCTTTAATTATATTTTATACAAA